>NC_077228.1:246419030-246719030 GCF_027887165.1 Monodelphis domestica
TTGGCATTCTTTTCTGGCCTATTTCCTCCCTCACGGTTCTCTTTCCTCTTCGAAAGTGGAAGAGCGTGTCTCTCTCGAGTTAGAAGGGCATTGAGGATTACAAATTGATCATGTGAAATGACCAGTGGGGAGACTGGTCTCCCAATGATCCTCAAGGGGGATTGTAAATCTGAAATTTCTCAGACTTGTGAATGTGAAAAATGTCCACATCGAGGAATCAATCCTCCCTGGGAACCAATGCCCTACTGGGAAACACTCCCCATTTCGATGTGAGAACGCGCCAGGATCAGAAATGGGAGGACCTCTACTCCACGCGTACTTCCGACGGCTGGCTTTCGGGGAGAAAAATCCTCGCTACGGGAGGACCGCTACGCCACGCGTCCTTACGACGATCATAGGGGAGAAAACTCCTTGCTAAGCAATGAAAGCGTCTTCCGGTGTGGAGTGGAAAAGTACACATTTAGGCCAAAAAGGGACTGTCGCGAATTTGGCTTTCTCGCGATGCGCCCAGCAAAACATTGATTTGGCTTTCTTTTCTGGCCGATTTCCTCCCTCACGGTTCTCATTCCTCTTCGAAAGTGGAAGAGCGTGTCTCTCTCGAGTTAGAAGGGCATTGAGGATTACAAATTGATCATGTGAAATGACCAGTGGGGAGACTGGTCTCCCAATGATCCTCAAGGGGGATTGTAAATCTGAAATTTCTCAGACTTGTGAATGTGAAAAATGTCCACATCGAGGAATCAATCCTCCCTGGGAACCAATGCCCTACTGGGAAACACTCCCCATTTCGATGTGAGAACGCGCCAGGATCAGAAATGGGAGGACCTCTACTCCACGCGTACTTCAGACGGCTGGCTTTCGGGCAGAAAAATCCTCGCTACGGGAGGACCGCTACGCCATGCGTCCTTACGACGATCATAGGGGAGAAAACTCCTTGCTAAGCAATGGAAGCATCTTCCAGTGTGGAGTGTAAATGTACACATTTAGGCCAAAAAGGGACTGTCGCGAATTTGGCTTTCTCGCGATGCGCCCAGCAAAACATTGGTTTGGCTTTCTTTTCTGGCCGATTTCCTCCCTCACGGTTCTCATTCCTCTTCGAAAGTGGAAGAGCATGTCTCTCTAGAGTTAGAAGGGCTTTGAGGTTTACAAATTGATCATGTGAAATGACCAGTGGGGAGACTGGTCTCCCAATGATCCTCAAGGGGGATTGTAAATCTGAAATTTCTCAGACTTGTGAATGTGAAAAATGTCCACATCGAGGAATCAATCCTCCCTGGGAACCAATGCCCTACTGGGAAACACTCCCCATTTCGATGTGAGAACGCGCCAGGATCAGAAATGGGAGGACCTCTACTCCACGTGTACTTCAGACAGCTGGCTTTCGGGGAGAAAAATCCTTGCTACGGGAGGACCGCTACGACACCTGTCCTTATGACGAACATAGGGGAGAAAACTCCTTGCTACGCAATGAAAGCGTCTTCCGGTGTGGAGTGTAAATGTACACATTTAGGCCAAAAAGGGACTGTCGCGAATTTGGCTTTCTCGCGATGCGCCCAGCAAAACATTGGTTTGGCTTTCTTTTCTGGCCGATTTCCTCCCTCACGGTTCTCATTCCTCTTCGAAAGTGGAAGAGCGTGTCTCTCTCGAGCTAGAAGGGCATTGAGGATTACAAATTGATCATGTGAAATGACCAGTGGGGAGACTGGTCTCCCAATGATCCTCAAGGGGGATTGTAAATCTGAAATTTCTCAGACTTGTGAATGTGAAAAATGTCCACATCGAGGAATCAATCCTCCCTGGGAACCAATGCCCTACTGGGAAACACTCCCCATTTCGATGTGAGAACGCGCCAGGATCAGAAATGGGAGGACCTCTACTCCACGCGTACTTCTGAAGCCTGGCTTTCGGGGAGAAAAATCCTCGCTACGGGAGGACCGCTACGCCACGCGTACTTACGACGATCATAGGGGAGAAAACTCCTTGCTAAGCGATGAAAGCGTCTGCCGGTGTGGAGTGTAAATGTACACATTTAGGCCAAAAAGGGACTGTCGCGAATTTGGCTTTCTCGCGATGCGCCCAGCAAAACATTGGTTTGGCTTTCTTTTCTGGCCGATTTCCTCCCTCACGGTTCTCATTCCTCTTCGAAAGTGGAAGAGCGTGTCTCTCTCGAGTTAGAAGGGCATTGAGGATTACAAATTGATCATGTGAAATGACCAGTGGGGAGACTGGTCTCCCAATGATCCTCAAGAGGGATTGTAAATCTGAAATTGCTCAGACTTGTGAATGTGAAAAATGTCCACATCGAGGAATCAATCCTCCCTGGGAACCAATGCCCTACTGGGAAACACTCCCCATTTCGATGTGAGAACGCGCCAGGATCAGAAATGGGAGGACCTCTACTCCACGCGTACTTCAGACGGCTGGCTTTCGGGGAGAAAAATCCTCGCTACGGGAGGACCGCTACGCCACCCGTCCTTACGACGATCATAGGGGAGAAAACTCCTTGCTAAGCGATGAAAGCGTCTTCCGGTGTGGAGTGTAAATGTACACATTTAGGCCAAAAAGGGACTGTCGCGAATTTGGCTTTCTCGCCTTGCGCCCAGCAAAACATTGGTTTGGCTTTCTTTTCTGGCCGATTTCCTCCCTCACGGTTCTCATTCCTCTTCGAAAGTGGAAGAGCGTGTCTCTCTCGAGTTAGAAGGGCATTGAGGATTACAAATTGATCATGTGAAATGACCAGTGGGGAGACTGGTCTCCCAATGATCCTCAAGGGGGATTGTAAATCTGAAATTTCTCAGACTTGTGAATGTGAAAAATGTCCACATCGAGGAATCAATCCTCCCTGGGAACCATTGCCCTACTGGGAAACACTCCCCATTTCGATGTGAGAACGCGCCAGGATCAGAAATGGGAGGACCTCTACTCCACGCGTACTTCTGAAGCCTGGCTTTCGGGGAGAAAAATCCTCGCTACGGGAGGACCGCTACGCCACGCGTACTTACGACGATCATAGGGGAGAAAACTCCTTGCTAAGCGATGAAAGCGTCTGCCGGTGTGGAGTGTAAATGTACACATTTAGGCCAAAAAGGGACTGTCGCGAATTTGGCTTTCTCGCGATGCGCCCAGCAAAACATTGGTTTGGCTTTCTTTTCTGGCCGATTTCCTCCCTCACGGTTCTCATTCCTCTTCGAAAGTTGAAGAGCGTGTCTCCCTCGAGTTAGAAGGGCATTGAGGATTACAAATTGATCATGTGAAATGACCAGTGGGGAGACTGGTCTCCCAATGATCCTCAAGGGGGATTGTAAATCTGAAATTTCTCAGACTTGTGAATGTGAAAAATGTCCACATCGAGGAATCAATCCTCACTGGGAACCAATGCCCTACTGGGAAACACTCCCCATTTCGATGTGAGAACGCGCCCGGATCAGAAATGGGAGGACCTCTACTCCACGCGTACTTCAGACGGCTGGCTTTCGGGGAGAAAAATCCTCGCTACGGGAGGACCGCTACCCCATGCGTCCTTACGACGATCATAGGGGAGAAAACTCCTTGCTACGCAATGAAAGCATCTTCCGGTGTGGAGTGGAAATGTACACATTTCGGCCAAAAAGGGACTGTCGCGAATTTGGCTTTCTCGCGATGCGCCCAGCAAAACATTGGTTTGGCTTTCTTTTCTGGCCGATTTCCTCCTTCACGGTTCTCATTCCTCTTCGAAAGTGGAAGAGCGTGTCTCTCTCGAGTTAGAAGGGCATTGAGGATTACAAATTGATCATGTGAAATGACCAGTGGGGAGACTGGTCTCCCAATGATCCTCAAGGGGGATTGTAAATCTGAAATTTCTCAGACTTGTGAATGTGAAAAATGTCCACATCGAGTAATCAATCCTCCCTGGGAACCAATGCCCTACTGGGAAACACTCCCCATTTCGATGTGAGAACGCGCCAGGATCAGAAATGGGAGGACCTCTACTCCACGCGTACTTCAGACGGCTGGCTTTCGGGGAGAAAAATCCTCGCTACGGGAGGACCGCTACGCCACGCGTCCTTACGACGATCATAGGGGAGAAAACTCCTTGCTAAGCAATGAAAGCGTCTTCCGGTGTGGAGTGGAAAAGTACACATTTAGGCCAAAAAGGGACTGTCGCGAATTTGGCTTTCTCGCGATGCGCCCAGCAAAACATTGATTTGGCTTTCTTTTCTGGCCGATTTCCTCCTTCACGGTTCTCATTCCTCTTCGAAAGTGGAAGAGCGTGTCTCTCTCGAGTTAGCAGGGCATTGAGGATTACAAATTGATCATGTGAAATGACCAGTGGGGAGACTGGTCTCCCAATGATCCTCAAGGGGGATTGAAAATCTGAAATTTCTCAGACTTGTGAATGTGAAAAATGTCCACATCGAGGAATCAATCCTCCCTGGGAACCAATGCCCTACTGGGAAACACTCCCCATTTCGATGTGAGAACGCGCCAGGATCAGAAATGGGAGGACCTCTACTCCACGCGTACTTCAGACGGCTGGCTTTCGGGGAGAAAAATCCTCGCTACGGTAGGACCGCTACGCCACGCGTCCTTACGACGATCATAGGGGAGAAAACTCCTTGCTAAGCAATGAAAGCGTCTTCCGGTGTGGAGTGGAAAAGTACACATTTAGGCCAAAAAGGGACTGTCGCGAATTTGGCTTTCTCGCGATGCGCCCAGCAAAACATTGGTTTGGCTTTCTTTTCTGGCCGATTTCCTCCCTCACGGTTCTCATTCCTCTTCGAAAGTGGAAGAGCGTGTCTCCCTCGAGTTAGAAGGGCATTGAGGATTACAAATTGATCATGTGAAATGACCAGTGGGGAGACTGGTCTCCCAATGATCCTCAAGGGGGATTGTAAATCTGAAATTTCTCAGACTTGTGAATGTGAAAAATGTCCACATCGAGGAATCAATCCTCCCTGGGAACCAATGCCCTACTGGGAAACACTCCCCATTTCGATGTGAGAACGCGCCAGGATCAGAAATGGGAGGACCTCTACTCCACGCGTACTTCAGACGGCTGGCTTTCAGGGAGAAAAATCCTCGCTACGGGAGGACCGCTACGCCACGCGTCCTTACGACGATCATAGGGGAGAAAACTCCTTGCTACGCAATGAAAGCATCTTCCGGTGTGGAGTGGAAATGTACACATTTCGGCCAAAAAGGGACTGTCGCGAATTTGGCTTTCTCGCGATGCGCCCAGCAAAACATTGGTTTGGCTTTCTTTTCTGGCCGATTTCCTCCTTCACGGTTCTCATTCCTCTTCGAAAGTTGAAGAGCGTGTCTCCCTCGAGTTAGAAGGGCATTGAGGATTACAAATTGATCATGTGAAATGACCAGTGGGGAGACTGGTCTCCCAATGATCCTCAAGGGGGATTGTAAATCTGAAATTTCTCAGACTTGTGAATGTGAAAAATGTCCACATCGAGGAATCAATCCTCCCTGGGAACCAATGCCCTACTGGGAAACACTCCCCATTTCGATGTGAGAACGCGCCAGGATCAGAAATGGGAGGACCTCTACTCCACGCGTACTTAAGACTATTATAGGGGAGAAAACTCCTTGCTAAGCATTGAAAGAGTCTTCATATTTTGAATGTAAATGTACACATTTATGCAAAAAAAGGACTGTCGCTAATTTGGCTTTCTCGCAATGCGCCCAGCAAAACATTGGTTTGGCATTCTTTTCTGGCCTATTTCCTCCCTCACGGTTCTCTTTCCTCTTCGAAAGTGGAAGAGCGTGTCTCTCTCGAGTTAGAAGGGCATTGAGGATTACAAATTGATCATGTGAAATGACCAGTGGGGAGACTGGTCTCCCAATGATCCTCAAGGGGGATTGTAAATCTGAAATTTCTCAGACTTGTGAATGTGATAAATGTCCACATCGAGGAATCAATCCTCCCTGGGAACCAATGCCCTACTGGGAAACACTCCCCATTTCGATGTGAGAACGCGCCAGGATCAGAAATGGGAGGACCTCTACTCCACGCGTACTTCCGACGGCTGGCTTTCGGGGAGAAAAATCCTCGCTACGGGAGGACCGCTACGCCACGCGTCCTTACGACGATCATAGGGGAGAAAACTCCTTGCTAAGCAATGAAAGCGTCTTCCGGTGTGGAGTGGAAAAGTACACATTTAGGCCAAAAAGGGACTGTCGCGAATTTGGCTTTCTCGCGATGCGCCCAGCAAAACATTGATTTGGCTTTCTTTTCTGGCCGATTTCCTCCCTCACGGTTCTCATTCCTCTTCGAAAGTGGAAGAGCGTGTCTCTCTCGAGTTAGAAGGGCATTGAGGATTACAAATTGATCATGTGAAATGACCAGTGGGGAGACTGGTCTCCCAATGATCCTCAAGGGGGATTGTAAATCTGAAATTTCTCAGACTTGTGAATGTGAAAAATGTCCACATCGAGGAATCAATCCTCCCTGGGAACCAATGCCCTACTGGGAAACACTCCCCATTTCGATGTGAGAACGCGCCAGGATCAGAAATGGGAGGACCTCTACTCCACGCGTACTTCAGACGGCTGGCTTTCGGGCAGAAAAATCCTCGCTACGGGAGGACCGCTACGCCATGCGTCCTTACGACGATCATAGGGGAGAAAACTCCTTGCTAAGCAATGGAAGCATCTTCCAGTGTGGAGTGTAAATGTACACATTTAGGCCAAAAAGGGACTGTCGCGAATTTGGCTTTCTCGCGATGCGCCCAGCAAAACATTGGTTTGGCTTTCTTTTCTGGCCGATTTCCTCCCTCACGGTTCTCATTCCTCTTCGAAAGTGGAAGAGCATGTCTCTCTAGAGTTAGAAGGGCTTTGAGGTTTACAAATTGATCATGTGAAATGACCAGTGGGGAGACTGGTCTCCCAATGATCCTCAAGGGGGATTGTAAATCTGAAATTTCTCAGACTTGTGAATGTGAAAAATGTCCACATCGAGGAATCAATCCTCCCTGGGAACCAATGCCCTACTGGGAAACACTCCCCATTTCGATGTGAGAACGCGCCAGGATCAGAAATGGGAGGACCTCTACTCCACGTGTACTTCAGACAGCTGGCTTTCGGGTAGAAAAATCCTCGCTACGGGAGGACCGCTACGACACCTGTCCTTATGACGAACATAGGGGAGAAAACTCCTTGCTACGCAATGAAAGCGTCTTCCGGTGTGGAGTGTAAATGTACACATTTAGGCCAAAAAGGGACTGTCGCGAATTTGGCTTTCTCGCGATGCGCCCAGCAAAACATTGGTTTGGCTTCTTTTCTGGCCGATTTCCTCCCTCACGGTTCTCATTCCTCTTCGAAAGTGGAAGAGCGTGTCTCTCTCGAGCTAGAAGGGCATTGAGGATTACAAATTGATCATGTGAAATGACCAGTGGGGAGACTGGTCTCCCAATGATCCTCAAGGGGGATTGTAAATCTGAAATTTCTCAGACTTGTGAATGTGAAAAATGTCCACATCGAGGAATCAATCCTCCCTGGGAACCAATGCCCTACTGGGAAACACTCCCCATTTCGATGTGAGAACGCGCCAGGATCAGAAATGGGAGGACCTCTACTCCACGCGTACTTCTGAAGCCTGGCTTTCGGGGAGAAAAATCCTCGCTACGGGAGGACCGCTACGCCACGCGTACTTACGACGATCATAGGGGAGAAAACTCCTTGCTAAGCGATGAAAGCGTCTGCCGGTGTGGAGTGTAAATGTACACATTTAGGCCAAAAAGGGACTGTCGCGAATTTGGCTTTCTCGCGATGCGCCCAGCAAAACATTGGTTTGGCTTTCTTTTCTGGCCGATTTCCTCCCTCACGGTTCTCATTCCTCTTCGAAAGTGGAAGAGCGTGTCTCTCTCGAGTTAGAAGGGCATTGAGGATTACAAATTGATCATGTGAAATGACCAGTGGGGAGACTGGTCTCCCAATGATCCTCAAGAGGGATTGTAAATCTGAAATTGCTCAGACTTGTGAATGTGAAAAATGTCCACATCGAGGAATCAATCCTCCCTGGGAACCAATGCCCTACTGGGAAACACTCCCCATTTCGATGTGAGAACGCGCCAGGATCAGAAATGGGAGGACCTCTACTCCACGCGTACTTCAGACGCCTGGCTTTCGGGGAGAAAAATCCTCGCTACGGTAGGACCGCTACGCCACCCGTCCTTACGACGATCATAGGGGAGAAAACTCCTTGCTAAGCGATGAAAGCGTCTTCCGATGTGGAGTGTAAATGTACACATTTAGGCCAAAAAGGGACTGTCGCGAATTTGGCTTTCTCGCCTTGCGCCCAGCAAAACATTGGTTTGGCTTTCTTTTCTGGCCGATTTCCTCCCTCACGGTTCTCATTCCTCTTCGAAAGTGGAAGAGCGTGTCTCTCTCGAGTTAGAAGGGCATTGAGGATTACAAATTGATCATGTGAAATGACCAGTGGGGAGACTGGTCTCCCAATGATCCTCAAGGGGGATTGTAAATCTGAAATTTCTCAGACTTGTGAATGTGAAAAATGTCCACATCGAGGAATCAATCCTCCCTGGGAACCATTGCCCTACTGGGAAACACTCCCCATTTCGATGTGAGAACGCGCCAGGATCAGAAATGGGAGGACCTCTACTCCACGCGTACTTCTGAAGCCTGGCTTTCGGGGAGAAAAATCCTCGCTACGGGAGGACCGCTACGCCACGCGTACTTACGACGATCATAGGGGAGAAAACTCCTTGCTAAGCGATGAAAGCGTCTGCCGGTGTGGAGTGTAAATGTACACATTTAGGCCAAAAAGGGACTGTCGCGAATTTGGCTTTCTCGCGATGCGCCCAGCAAAACATTGGTTTGGCTTTCTTTTCTGGCCGATTTCCTCCCTCACGGTTCTCATTCCTCTTCGAAAGTTGAAGAGCGTGTCTCCCTCGAGTTAGAAGGGCATTGAGGATTACAAATTGATCATGTGAAATGACCAGTGGGGAGACTGGTCTCCCAATGATCCTCAAGGGGGATTGTAAATCTGAAATTTCTCAGACTTGTGAATGTGAAAAATGTCCACATCGAGGAATCAATCCTCACTGGGAACCAATGCCCTACTGGGAAACACTCCCCATTTCGATGTGAGAACGCGCCCGGATCAGAAATGGGAGGACCTCTACTCCACGCGTACTTCAGACGGCTGGCTTTCGGGGAGAAAAATCCTCGCTACGGGAGGACCGCTACCCCATGCGTCTTTACGACGATCATAGGGGAGAAAACTCCTTGCTACGCAATGAAAGCATCTTCCGGTGTGGAGTGGAAATGTACACATTTCGGCCAAAAAGGGACTGTCGCGAATTTGGCTTTCTCGCGATGCGCCCAGCAAAACATTGGTTTGGCTTTCTTTTCTGGCCGATTTCCTCCTTCACGGTTCTCATTCCTCTTCGAAAGTGGAAGAGCGTGTCTCTCTCGAGTTAGAAGGGCATTGAGGATTACAAATTGATCATGTGAAATGACCAGTGGGGAGACTGGTCTCCCAATGATCCTCAAGGGGGATTGTAAATCTGAAATTTCTCAGACTTGTGAATGTAAAAAATGTCCACATCGAGTAATCAATCCTCCCTGGGAACCAATGCCCTACTGGGAAACACTCCCCATTTCGATGTGAGAACGCGCCAGGATCAGAAATGGGAGGACCTCTACTCCACGCGTACTTCAGACGGCTGGCTTTCGGGGAGAAAAATCCTCGCTACGGGAGGACCGCTACGCCACGCGTCCTTACGACGATCATAGGGGAGAAAACTCCTTGCTAAGCAATGAAAGCGTCTTCCGGTGTGGAGTGGAAAAGTACACATTTAGGCCAAAAAGGGACTGTCGCGAATTTGGCTTTCTCGCGATGCGCCCAGCAAAACATTGATTTGGCTTTCTTTTCTGGCCGATTTCCTCCTTCACGGTTCTCATTCCTCTTCGAAAGTGGAAGAGCGTGTCTCTCTCGAGTTAGCAGGGCATTGAGGATTACAAATTGATCATGTGAAATGACCAGTGGGGAGACTGGTCTCCCAATGATCCTCAAGGGGGATTGAAAATCTGAAATTTCTCAGACTTGTGAATGTGAAAAATGTCCACATCGAGGAATCAATCCTCCCTGGGAACCAATGCCCTACTGGGAAACACTCCCCATTTCGATGTGAGAACGCGCCAGGATCAGAAATGGGAGGACCTCTACTCCACGCGTACTTCAGACGGCTGGCTTTCGGGGAGAAAAATCCTCGCTACGGTAGGACCGCTACGCCACGCGTCCTTACGACGATCATAGGGGAGAAAACTCCTTGCTAAGCAATGAAAGCGTCTTCCGGTGTGGAGTGGAAAAGTACACATTTAGGCCAAAAAGGGACTGTCGCGAATTTGGCTTTCTCGCGATGCGCCCAGCAAAACATTGGTTTGGCTTTCTTTTCTGGCCGATTTCCTCCCTCACGGTTCTCATTCCTCTTCGAAAGTGGAAGAGCGTGTCTCCCTCGAGTTAGAAGGGCATTGAGGATTACAAATTGATCATGTGAAATGACCAGTGGGGAGACTGGTCTCCCAATGATCCTCAGGGGGGATTGTAAATCTGAAATTTCTCAGACTTGTGAATGTGAAAAATGTCCACATCGAGGAATCAATCCTCCCTGGGAACCAATGCCCTACTGGGAAACACTCCCCATTTCGATGTGAGAACGCGCCAGGATCAGAAATGGGAGGACCTCTACTCCACGCGTACTTCAGACGGCTGGCTTTCAGGGAGAAAAATCCTCGCTACGGGAGGACCGCTACGCCACGCGTCCTTACGACGATCATAGGGGAGAAAACTCCTTGCTACGCAATGAAAGCATCTTCCGGTGTGGAGTGGAAATGTACACATTTCGGCCAAAAAGGGACTGTCGCGAATTTGGCTTTCTCGCGATGCGCCCAGCAAAACATTGGTTTGGCTTTCTTTTCTGGCCGATTTCCTCCTTCACGGTTCTCATTCCTCTTCGAAAGTTGAAGAGCGTGTCTCCCTCGAGTTAGAAGGGCATTGAGGATTACAAATTGATCATGTGAAATGACCAGTGGGGAGACTGGTCTCCCAATGATCCTCAAGGGGGATTGTAAATCTGAAATTTCTCAGACTTGTGAATGTGAAAAATGTCCACATCGAGGAATCAATCCTCCCTGGGAACCAATGCCCTACTGGGAAACACTCCCCATTTCGATGTGAGAACGCGCCAGGATCAGAAATGGGAGGACCTCTACTCCACGCGTACTTAAGACTATTATAGGGGAGAAAACTCCTTGCTAAGCATTGAAAGAGTCTTCATATTTTGAATGTAAATGTACACATTTATGCAAAAAAAGGACTGTCGCTAATTTGGCTTTCTCGCAATGCGCCCAGCAAAACATTGGTTTGGCATTCTTTTCTGGCCTATTTCCTCCCTCACGGTTCTCTTTCCTCTTCGAAAGTGGAAGAGCGTGTCTCTCTCGAGTTAGAAGGGCATTGAGGATTACAAATTGATCATGTGAAATGACCAGTGGGGAGACTGGTCTCCCAATGATCCTCAAGGGGGATTGTAAATCTGAAATTTCTCAGACTTGTGAATGTGAAAAATGTCCACATCGAGGAATCAATCCTCCCTGGGAACCAATGCCCTACTGGGAAACACTCCCCATTTCGATGTGAGAACGCGCCAGGATCAGAAATGGGAGGACCTCTACTCCACGCGTACTTCAGACGGCTGGCTTTCGGGGAGAAAAATCCTCGCTACGGGAGGACCGCTACGCCACGCGTCCTTACGACGATCATAGGGGAGAAAACTCCTTGCTAAGCAATGAAAGCGTCTTCCGGTGTGGAGTGGAAAAGTACACATTTAGGCCAAAAAGGGACTGTCGCGAATTTGGCTTTCTCGCGATGCGCCCAGCAAAACATTGATTTGGCTTTCTTTTCTGGCCGATTTCCTCCCTCACGGTTCTCATTCCTCTTCGAAAGTGGAAGAGCGTGTCTCTCTCGAGTTAGAAGGGCATTGAGGATTACAAATTGATCATGTGAAATGACCAGTGGGGAGACTGGTCTCCCAATGATCCTCAAGGGGGATTGTAAATCTGAAATTTCTCAGACTTGTGAATGTGAAAAATGTCCACATCGAGGAATCAATCCTCCCTGGGAACCAATGCCCTACTGGGAAACACTCCCCATTTCGATGTGAGAACGCGCCAGGATCAGAAATGGGAGGACCTCTACTCCACGCGTACTTCAGACGGCTGGCTTTCGGGGAGAAAAATCCTCGCTACGGGAGGACCGCTACGCCATGCGTCCTTACGACGATCATAGGGGAGAAAACTCCTTGCTAAGCAATGGAAGCATCTTCCAGTGTGGAGTGTAAATGTACACATTTAGGCCAAAAAGGGACTGTCGCGAATTTGGCTTTCTCGCGATGCGCCCAGCAAAACATTGGTTTGGCTTTCTTTTCTGGCCGATTTCCTCCCTCACGGTTCTCATTCCTCTTCGAAAGTGGAAGAGCATGTCTCTCTAGAGTTAGAAGGGCTTTGAGGTTTACAAATTGATCATGTGAAATGACCAGTGGGGAGACTGGTCTCCCAATGATCCTCAAGGGGGATTGTAAATCTGAAATTTCTCAGACTTGTGAATGTGAAAAATGTCCACATCGAGGAATCAATCCTCCCTGGGAACCAATGCCCTACTGGGAAACACTCCCCATTTCGATGTGAGAACGCGCCAGGATCAGAAATGGGAGGACCTCTACTCCACGTGTACTTCAGACAGCTGGCTTTCGGGTAGAAAAATCCTCGCTACGGGAGGACCGCTACGACACCTGTCCTTATGACGAACATAGGGGAGAAAACTCCTTGCTACGCAATGAAAGCGTCTTCCGGTGTGGAGTGTAAATGTACACATTTAGGCCAAAAAGGGACTGTCGCGAATTTGGCTTTCTCGCGATGCGCCCAGCAAAACATTGGTTTGGCTTTCTTTTCTGGCCGATTTCCTCCCTCACGGTTCTCATTCCTCTTCGAAAGTGGAAGAGCGTGTCTCTCTCGAGCTAGAAGGGCATTGAGGATTACAAATTGATCATGTGAAATGACCAGTGTGGAGACTGGTCTCCCAATGATCCTCAAGGGGGATTGTAAATCTGAAATTTCTCAGACTTGTGAATGTGAAAAATGTCCACATCGAGGAATCAATCCTCCCTGGGAACCAATGCCCTACTGGGAAACACTCCCCATTTCGATGTGAGAACGCGCCAGGATCAGAAATGGGAGGACCTCTACTCCACGTGTACTTCAGATGGCTGGCTTTCGGGGAGAAAAATCCTCGCTACGGGAGGACCGCTACGCCACGCGTCCTTACGACGATCATAGGGGAGAAAACTCCTTGCTAAGCAATGAAAGCGTCTTCCTGTGTGGAGTGTAAATGTACACATTTAGGCCAAAAAGGGACTGTCGCGAATTTGGCTTTCTCGCGATGCGCCCAGCAAAACATTGGTTTGGCTTTCTTTTCTGGCCGATTTCCTCCCTCACGGTTCTCATTCCTCTTCGAAAGTGGAAGAGCGTGTCTCTCTCGAGTTAGAAGGGCATTGAGGATTACAAATTGATCATGTGAAATGACCAGTGGGGAGACTGGTCTCCCAATGATCCTCAAGAGGGATTGTAAATCTGAAATTGCTCAGACTTGTGAATGTGAAAAATGTCCACATCGAGGAATCAATCCTCCCTGGGAACCAATGCCCTACTGGGAAACACTCCCCATTTCGATGTGAGAACGCGCCAGGATCAGAAATGGGAGGACCTCTACTCCACGCGTACTTCAGACGCCTGGCTTTCGGGGAGAAAAATCCTCGCTACGGGAGGACCGCTACGCCACCCGTCCTTACGACGATCATAGGGGAGAAAACTCCTTGCTAAGCGATGAAAGCGTCTTCCGGTGTGGAGTGTAAATGTACACATTTCGGCCAAAAAGGGACTGTCGCGAATTTGGCTTTCTCGCGATGCGCCCAGCAAAACATTGATTTGGCTTTCTTTTCTGGCCGATTTCCTCCTTCACGGTTCTCATTCCTCTTCGAAAGTGGAAGAGCGTGTCTCTCTCGAGTTAGCAGGGCATTGAGGATTACAAATTGATCATGTGAAATGACCAGTGGGGAGACTGGTCTCCCAATGATCCTCAAGGGGGATTGTAAATCTGAAATTTCTCAGACTTGTGAATGTGAAAAATGTCCACATCGAGGAATCAATCCTCCCTGGGAACCAATGCCCTACTGGGAAACACTCCCCATTTCGATGTGAGAACGCGCCAGGATCAGAAATGGGAGGACCTCTACTCCACGCGTACTTCAGACGGCTGGCTTTCGGGGAGAAAAATCCTCGCTACGGGAGGACCGCTACGCCACGCGTCCTTACGACGATCATAGGGGAGAAAACTCCTTGCTAAGCAATGAAAGCGTCTTCCGGTGTGGAGTGGAAAAGTACACATTTAGGCCAAAAAGGGACTGTCGCGAATTTGGCTTTCTCGCGATGCGCCCAGCAAAACATTGGTTTGGCTTTCTTTTCTGGCCGATTTCCTCCCTCACGGTTCTCATTCCTCTTCGAAAGTGGAAGAGCGTGTCTCCCTCGAGTTAGAAGGGCATTGAGGATTACAAATTGATCATGTGAAATGACCAGTGGGGAGACTGGTCTCCCAATGATCCTCAAGGGGGATTGTAAATCTGAAATTTCTCAGACTTGTGAATGTGAAAAATGTCCACATCGAGGAATCAATCCTCCCTGGGAACCAATGCCCTACTGGGAAACACTCCCCATTTCGATGTGAGAACGCGCCAGGATCAGAAATGGGAGGACCTCTACTCCACGCGTACTTCAGACGGCTGGCTTTCAGGGAGAAAAATCCTCGCTACGGGAGGACCGCTACGCCACGCGTCCTTACGACGATCATAGGGGAGAAAACTCCTTGCTACGCAATGAAAGCATCTTCCGGTGTGGAGTGGAAATGTACACATTTCGGCCAAAAAGGGACTGTCGCGAATTTGGCTTTCTCGCGATGCGCTCAGCAAAACATTGGTTTGGCTTTCTTTTCTGGCCGATTTCCTCCTTCACGGTTCTCATTCCTCTTCGAAAGTTGAAGAGCGTGTCTCCCTCGAGTTAGAAGGGCATTGAGGATTACAAATTGATCATGTGAAATGACCAGTGGGGAGACTGGTCTCCCAATGATCCTCAAGGGGGATTGTAAATCTGAAATTTCTCAGACTTGTGAATGTGAAAAATGTCCACATCGAGGAATCAATCCTCCCTGGGAACCAATGCCCTACTGGGAAACACTCCCCATTTCGATGTGAGAACGCGCCAGGATCAGAAATGGGAGGACCTCTACTCCACGCGTACTTAAGACTATTATAGGGGAGAAAACTCCTTGCTAAGCATTGAAAGAGTCTTCATATTTTGAATGTAAATGTACACATTTATGCAAAAAAAGGACTGTCGCTAATTTGGCTTTCTCGCAATGCGCCCAGCAAAACATTGGTTTGGCATTCTTTTCTGGCCTATTTCCTCCCTCACGGTTCTCTTTCCTCTTCGAAAGTGGAAGAGCGTGTCTCTCTCGAGTTAGAAGGGCATTGAGGATTACAAATTGATCATGTGAAATGACCAGTGGGGAGACTGGTCTCCCAATGATCCTCAAGGGGGATTGTAAATCTGAAATTTCTCAGACTTGTGAATGTGAAAAATGTCCACATCGAGGAATCAATCCTCCCTGGGAACCAATGCCCTACTGGGAAACACTCCCCATTTCGATGTGAGAACGCGCCAGGATCAGAAATGGGAGGACCTCTACTCCACGCGTACTTCCGACGGCTGGCTTTCGGGGAGAAAAATCCTCGCTACGGGAGGACCGCTACGCCACGCGTCCTTACGACGATCATAGGGGAGAAAACTCCTTGCTAAGCAATGAAAGCGTCTTCCAGTGTGGAGTGTAAATGTACACATTTAGGCCAAAAAGGGACTGTCGCGAATTTGGCTTTCTCGCGATGCGCCCAGCAAAACATTGGTTTGGCTTTCTTTTCTGGCCGATTTCCTCCCTCACGGTTCTCATTCCTCTTCGAAAGTGGAAGAGCATGTCTCTCTAGAGTTAGAAGGGCTTTGAGGTTTACAAATTGATCATGTGAAATGACCAGTGGGGAGACTGGTCTCCCAATGATCCTCAAGGGGGATTGTAAATCTGAAATTTCTCAGACTTGTGAATGTGAAAAATGTCCACATCGAGGAATCAATCCTCCCTGGGAACCAATGCCCTACTGGGAAACACTCCCCATTTCGATGTGAGAACGCGCCAGGATCAGAAATGGGAGGACCTCTACTCCACGTGTACTTCAGACAGCTGGCTTTCGGGTAGAAAAATCCTCGCTACGGGAGGACCGCTACGACACCTGTCCTTATGACGAACATAGGGGAGAAAACTCCTTGCTACGCAATGAAAGCGTCTTCCGGTGTGGAGTGTAAATGTACACATTTAGGCCAAAAAGGGACTGTCGCGAATTTGGCTTTCTCGCGATGCGCCCAGCAAAACATTGGTTTGGCTTTCTTTTCTGGCCGATTTCCTCCCTCACGGTTCTCATTCCTCTTCGAAAGTGGAAGAGCGTGTCTCTCTCGAGCTAGAAGGGCATTGAGGATTACAAATTGATCATGTGAAATGACCAGTTGGGAGACTGGTCTCCCAATGATCCTCAAGGGGGATTGTAAATCTGAAATTTCTCAGACTTGTGAATGTGAAAAATGTCCACATCGAGGAATCAATCCTCCCTGGGAACCAATGCCCTAATGGGAAACACTCCCCATTTCGATGTGAGAACGCGCCAGGATCAGAAATGGGAGGACCTCTACTCCACGCGTACTTCTGAAGCCTGGCTTTCGGGGAGAAAAATCCTCGCTACGGGAGGACCGCTACGCCACGCGTACTTACGACGATCATAGGGGAGAAAACTCCTTGCTAAGCGATGAAAGCGTCTGCCGGTGTGGAGTGTAAATGTACACATTTAGGCCAAAAAGGGACTGTCGCGAATTTGGCTTTCTCGCGATGCGCCCAGCAAAACATTGGTTTGGCTTTCTTTTCTGGCCGATTTCCTCCCTCACGGTTCTCATTCCTCTTCGAAAGTGGAAGAGCGTGTCTCTCTCGAGTTAGAAGGGCATTGAGGATTACAAATTGATCATGTGAAATGACCAGTGGGGAGACTGGTCTCCCAATGATCCTCAAGAGGGATTGTAAATCTGAAATTGCTCAGACTTGTGAATGTGAAAAATGTCCACATCGAGGAATCAATCCTCCCTGGGAACCAATGCCCTACTGGGAAACACTCCCCATTTCGATGTGAGAACGCGCCAGGATCAGAAATGGGAGGACCTCTACTCCACGCGTACTTCAGACGCCTGGCTTTCGGGGAGAAAAATCCTCGCTACGGGAGGACCGCTACGCCACCCGTCCTTACGACGATCATAGGGGAGAAAACTCCTTGCTAAGCGATGAAAGCGTCTTCCGGTGTGGAGTGTAAATGTACACATTTAGGCCAAAAAGGGACTGTCGCGAATTTGGCTTTCTCGCCTTGCGCCCAGCAAAACATTGGTTTGGCTTTCTTTTCTGGCCGATTTCCTCCCTCACGGTTCTCATTCCTCTTCGAAAGTGGAAGAGCGTGTCTCTCTCGAGTTAGAAGGGCATTGAGGATTACAAATTGATCATGTGAAATGACCAGTGGGGAGACTGGTCTCCCAATGATCCTCAAGGGGGATTGTAAATCTGAAATTTCTCAGACTTGTGAATGTGAAAAATGTCCACATCGAGGAATCAATCCTCCCTGGGAACCATTGCCCTACTGGGAAACACTCCCCATTTCGATGTGAGAACGCGCCAGGATCAGAAATGGGAGGACCTCTACTCCACGCGTACTTCTGAAGCCTGGCTTTCGGGGAGAAAAATCCTCGCTACGGGAGGACCGCTACGCCACGCGTACTTACGACGATCATAGGGGAGAAAACTCCTTGCTAAGCGATGAAAGCGTCTGCCGGTGTGGAGTGTAAATGTACACATTTAGGCCAAAAAGGGACTGTCGCGAATTTGGCTTTCTCGCGATGCGCCCAGCAAAACATTGGTTTGGCTTTCTTTTCTGGCCGATTTCCTCCCTCACGGTTCTCATTCCTCTTCGAAAGTTGAAGAGCGTGTCTCCCTCGAGTTAGAAGGGCATTGAGGATTACAAATTGATCATGTGAAATGACCAGTGGGGAGACTGGTCTCCCAATGATCCTCAAGGGGGATTGTAAATCTGAAATTTCTCAGACTTGTGAATGTGAAAAATGTCCACATCGAGGAATCAATCCTCACTGGGAACCAATGCCCTACTGGGAAACACTCCCCATTTCGATGTGAGAACGCGCCCGGATCAGAAATGGGAGGACCTCTACTCCACGCGTACTTCAGACGGCTGGCTTTCGGGGAGAAAAATCCTCGCTACGGGAGGACCGCTACCCCATGCGTCCTTACGACGATCATAGGGGAGAAAACTCCTTGCTACGCAATGAAAGCATCTTCCGGTGTGGAGTGGAAATGTACACATTTCGGCCAAAAAGGGACTGTCGCGAATTTGGCTTTCTCGCGATGCGCCCAGCAAAACATTGGTTTGGCTTTCTTTTCTGGCCGATTTCCTCCTTCACGGTTCTCATTCCTCTTCGAAAGTGGAAGAGCGTGTCTCTCTCGAGTTAGAAGGGCATTGAGGATTACAAATTGATCATGTGAAATGACCAGTGGGGAGACTGGTCTCCCAATGATCCTCAAGGGGGATTGTAAATCTGAAATTTCTCAGACTTGTGAATGTGAAAAATGTCCACATCGAGTAATCAATCCTCCCTGGGAACCAATGCCCTACTGGGAAACACTCCCCATTTCGATGTGAGAACGCGCCAGGATCAGAAATGGGAGGACCTCTACTCCACGCGTACTTCAGACGGCTGGCTTTCGGGGAGAAAAATCCTCGCTACGGGAGGACCGCTACGCCACGCGTCCTTACGACGATCATAGGGGAGAAAACTCCTTGCTAAGCAATGAAAGCGTCTTCCGGTGTGGAGTGGAAAAGTACACATTTAGGCCAAAAAGGGACTGTCGCGAATTTGGCTTTCTCGCGATGCGCCCAGCAAAACATTGATTTGGCTTTCTTTTCTGGCCGATTTCCTCCTTCACGGTTCTCATTCCTCTTCGAAAGTGGAAGAGCGTGTCTCTCTCGAGTTAGCAGGGCATTGAGGATTACAAATTGATCATGTGAAATGACCAGTGGGGAGACTGGTCTCCCAATGATCCTCAAGGGGGATTGAAAATCTGAAATTTCTCAGACTTGTGAATGTGAAAAATGTCCACATCGAGGAATCAATCCTCCCTGGGAACCAATGCCCTACTGGGAAACACTCCCCATTTCGATGTGAGAACGCGCCAGGATCAGAAATGGGAGGACCTCTACTCCACGCGTACTTCAGACGGCTGGCTTTCGGGGAGAAAAATCCTCGCTACGGTAGGACCGCTACGCCACGCGTCCTTACGACGATCATAGGGGAGAAAACTCCTTGCTAAGCAATGAAAGCGTCTTCCGGTGTGGAGTGGAAAAGTACACATTTAGGCCAAAAAGGGACTGTCGCGAATTTGGCTTTCTCGCGATGCGCCCAGCAAAACATTGGTTTGGCTTTCTTTTCTGGCCGATTTCCTCCCTCACGGTTCTCATTCCTCTTCGAAAGTGGAAGAGCGTGTCTCCCTCGAGTTAGAAGGGCATTGAGGATTACAAATTGATCATGTGAAATGACCAGTGGGGAGACTGGTCTCCCAATGATCCTCAAGGGGGATTGTAAATCTGAAATTTCTCAGACTTGTGAATGTGAAAAATGTCCACATCGAGGAATCAATCCTCCCTGGGAACCAATGCCCTACTGGGAAACACTCCCCATTTCGATGTGAGAACGCGCCAGGATCAGAAATGGGAGGACCTCTACTCCACGCGTACTTCAGACGGCTGGCTTTCAGGGAGAAAAATCCTCGCTACGGGAGGACCGCTACGCCACGCGTCCTTACGACGATCATAGGGGAGAAAACTCCTTGCTACGCAATGAAAGCATCTTCCGGTGTGGAGTGGAAATGTACACATTTCGGCCAAAAAGGGACTGTCGCGAATTTGGCTTTCTCGCGATGCGCCCAGCAAAACATTGGTTTGGCTTTCTTTTCTGGCCGATTTCCTCCTTCACGGTTCTCATTCCTCTTCGAAAGTTGAAGAGCGTGTCTCCCTCGAGTTAGAAGGGCATTGAGGATTACAAATTGATCATGTGAAATGACCAGTGGGGAGACTGGTCTCCCAATGATCCTCAAGGGGGATTGTAAATCTGAAATTTCTCAGACTTGTGAATGTGAAAAATGTCCACATCGAGGAATCAATCCTCCCTGGGAACCAATGCCCTACTGGGAAACACTCCCCATTTCGATGTGAGAACGCGCCAGGATCAGAAATGGGAGGACCTCTACTCCACGCGTACTTAAGACTATTATAGGGGAGAAAACTCCTTGCTAAGCATTGAAAGAGTCTTCATATTTTGAATGTAAATGTACACATTTATGCAAAAAAAGGACTGTCGCTAATTTGGCTTTCTCGCAATGCGCCCAGCAAAACATTGGTTTGGCATTCTTTTCTGGCCTATTTCCTCCCTCACGGTTCTCTTTCCTCTTCGAAAGTGGAAGAGCGTGTCTCTCTCGAGTTAGAAGGGCATTGAGGATTACAAATTGATCATGTGAAATGACCAGTGGGGAGACTGGTCTCCCAATGATCCTCAAGGGGGATTGTAAATCTGAAATTTCTCAGACTTGTGAATGTGAAAAATGTCCACATCGAGGAATCAATCCTCCCTGGGAACCAATGCCCTACTGGGAAACACTCCCCATTTCGATGTGAGAACGCGCCAGGATCAGAAATGGGAGGACCTCTACTCCACGCGTACTTCCGACGGCTGGCTTTCGGGGAGAAAAATCCTCGCTACGGGAGGACCGCTACGCCACGCGTCCTTACGACGATCATAGGGGAGAAAACTCCTTGCTAAGCAATGAAAGCGTCTTCCGGTGTGGAGTGGAAAAGTACACATTTAGGCCAAAAAGGGACTGTCGCGAATTTGGCTTTCTCGCGATGCGCCCAGCAAAACATTGATTTGGCTTTCTTTTCTGGCCGATTTCCTCCCTCACGGTTCTCATTCCTCTTCGAAAGTGGAAGAGCGTGTCTCTCTCGAGTTAGAAGGGCATTGAGGATTACAAATTGATCATGTGAAATGACCAGTGGGGAGACTGGTCTCCCAATGATCCTCAAGGGGGATTGTAAATCTGAAATTTCTCAGACTTGTGAATGTGAAAAATGTCCACATCGAGGAATCAATCCTCCCTGGGAACCAATGCCCTACTGGGAAACACTCCCCATTTCGATGTGAGAACGCGCCAGGATCAGAAATGGGAGGACCTCTACTCCACGCGTACTTCAGACGGCTGGCTTTCGGGCAGAAAAATCCTCGCTACGGGAGGACCGCTACGCCATGCGTCCTTACGACGATCATAGGGGAGAAAACTCCTTGCTAAGCAATGGAAGCATCTTCCAGTGTGGAGTGTAAATGTACACATTTAGGCCAAAAAGGGACTGTCGCGAATTTGGCTTTCTCGCGATGCGCCCAGCAAAACATTGGTTTGGCTTTCTTTTCTGGCCGATTTCCTCCCTCACGGTTCTCATTCCTCTTCGAAAGTGGAAGAGCATGTCTCTCTAGAGTTAGAAGGGCTTTGAGGTTTACAAATTGATCATGTGAAATGACCAGTGGGGAGACTGGTCTCCCAATGATCCTCAAGGGGGATTGTAAATCTGAAATTTCTCAGACTTGTGAATGTGAAAAATGTCCACATCGAGGAATCAATCCTCCCTGGGAACCAATGCCCTACTGGGAAACACTCCCCATTTCGATGTGAGAACGCGCCAGGATCAGAAATGGGAGGACCTCTACTCCACGTGTACTTCAGACAGCTGGCTTTCGGGTAGAAAAATCCTCGCTACGGGAGGACCGCTACGACACCTGTCCTTATGACGAACATAGGGGAGAAAACTCCTTGCTACGCAATGAAAGCGTCTTCCGGTGTGGAGTGTAAATGTACACATTTAGGCCAAAAAGGGACTGTCGCGAATTTGGCTTTCTCGCGATGCGCCCAGCAAAACATTGGTTTGGCTTTCTTTTCTGGCCGATTTCCTCCCTCACGGTTCTCATTCCTCTTCGAAAGTGGAAGAGCGTGTCTCTCTCGAGCTAGAAGGGCATTGAGGATTACAAATTGATCATGTGAAATGACCAGTGGGGAGACTGGTCTCCCAATGATCCTCAAGGGGGATTGTAAATCTGAAATTTCTCAGACTTGTGAATGTGAAAAATGTCCACATCGAGGAATCAATCCTCCCTGGGAACCAATGCCCTACTGGGAAACACTCCCCATTTCGATGTGAGAACGCGCCAGGATCAGAAATGGGAGGACCTCTACTCCACGCGTACTTCTGAAGCCTGGCTTTCGGGGAGAAAAATCCTCGCTACGGGAGGACCGCTACGCCACGCGTACTTACGACGATCATAGGGGAGAAAACTCCTTGCTAAGCGATGAAAGCGTCTGCCGGTGTGGAGTGTAAATGTACACATTTAGGCCAAAAAGGGACTGTCGCGAATTTGGCTTTCTCGCGATGCGCCCAGCAAAACATTGGTTTGGCTTTCTTTTCTGGCCGATTTCCTCCCTCACGGTTCTCATTCCTCTTCGAAAGTGGAAGAGCGTGTCTCTCTCGAGTTAGAAGGGCATTGAGGATTACAAATTGATCATGTGAAATGACCAGTGGGGAGACTGGTCTCCCAATGATCCTCAAGAGGGATTGTAAATCTGAAATTGCTCAGACTTGTGAATGTGAAAAATGTCCACATCGAGGAATCAATCCTCCCTGGGAACCAATGCCCTACTGGGAAACACTCCCCATTTCGATGTGAGAACGCGCCAGGATCAGAAATGGGAGGACCTCTACTCCACGCGTACTTCAGACGCCTGGCTTTCGGGGAGAAAAATCCTCGCTACGGGAGGACCGCTACGCCACCCGTCCTTACGACGATCATAGGGGAGAAAACTCCTTGCTACGCAATGAAAGCGTCTTCCGGTGTGGAGTGGAAATGTACACATTTCGGCCAAAAAGGGACTGTCGCGAATTTGGCTTTCTCGCGATGCGCCCAGCAAAACATTGGTTTGGCTTTCTTTTCTGGCCGATTTCCTCCCTCACGGTTCTCATTCCTCTTCGAAAGTGGAAGAGCGTGTCTCTCTCGAGTTAGAAGGGCATTGAGGATTACAAATTGATCATGTGAAATGACCAGTGGGGAGACTGGTCTCCCAATGATCCTCAAGAGGGATTGTAAATCTGAAATTGCTCAGACTTGTGAATGTGAAAAATGTCCACATCGAGGAATCAATCCTCCCTGGGAACCAATGCCCTACTGGGAAACACTCCCCATTTCGATGTGAGAACGCGCCAGGATCAGAAATGGGAGGACCTCTACTCCACGCGTACTTCAGACGCCTGGCTTTCGGGGAGAAAAATCCTCGCTACGGGAGGACCGCTACGCCACCCGTCCTTACGACGATCATAGGGGAGAAAACTCCTTGCTAAGCGATGAAAGCGTCTTCCGGTGTGGAGTGTAAATGTACACATTTAGGCCAAAAAGGGACTGTCGCGAATTTGGCTTTCTCGCCTTGCGCCCAGCAAAACATTGGTTTGGCTTTCTTTTCTGGCCGATTTCCTCCCTCACGGTTCTCATTCCTCTTCGAAAGTGGAAGAGCGTGTCTCTCTCGAGTTAGAAGGGCATTGAGGATTACAAATTGATCATGTGAAATGACCAGTGGGGAGACTGGTCTCCCAATGATCCTCAAGGGGGATTGTAAATCTGAAATTTCTCAGACTTGTGAATGTGAAAAATGTCCACATCGAGGAATCAATCCTCCCTGGGAACCATTGCCCTACTGGGAAACACTCCCCATTTCGATGTGAGAACGCGCCAGGATCAGAAATGGGAGGACCTCTACTCCACGCGTACTTCTGAAGCCTGGCTTTCGGGGAGAAAAATCCTCGCTACGGGAGGACCGCTACGCCACGCGTACTTACGACGATCATAGGGGAGAAAACTCCTTGCTAAGCGATGAAAGCGTCTGCCGGTGTGGAGTGTAAATGTACACATTTAGGCCAAAAAGGGACTGTCGCGAATTTGGCTTTCTCGCGATGCGCCCAGCAAAACATTGGTTTGGCTTTCTTTTCTGGCCGATTTCCTCCCTCACGGTTCTCATTCCTCTTCGAAAGTTGAAGAGCGTGTCTCCCTCGAGTTAGAAGGGCATTGAGGATTACAAATTGATCATGTGAAATGACCAGTGGGGAGACTGGTCTCCCAATGATCCTCAAGGGGGATTGTAAATCTGAAATTTCTCAGACTTGTGAATGTGAAAAATGTCCACATCGAGGAATCAATCCTCACTGGGAACCAATGCCCTACTGGGAAACACTCCCCATTTCGATGTGAGAACGCGCCCGGATCAGAAATGGGAGGACCTCTACTCCACGCGTACTTCAGACGGCTGGCTTTCGGGGAGAAAAATCCTCGCTACGGGAGGACCGCTACCCCATGCGTCCTTACGACGATCATAGGGGAGAAAACTCCTTGCTACGCAATGAAAGCATCTTCCGGTGTGGAGTGGAAATGTACACATTTCGGCCAAAAAGGGACTGTCGCGAATTTGGCTTTCTCGCGATGCGCCCAGCAAAACATTGGTTTGGCTTTCTTTTCTGGCCGATTTCCTCCTTCACGGTTCTCATTCCTCTTCGAAAGTGGAAGAGCGTGTCTCTCTCGAGTTAGAAGGGCATTGAGGATTACAAATTGATCATGTGAAATGACCAGTGGGGAGACTGGTCTCCCAATGATCCTCAAGGGGGATTGTAAATCTGAAATTTCTCAGACTTGTGAATGTGAAAAATGTCCACATCGAGTAATCAATCCTCCCTGGGAACCAATGCCCTACTGGGAAACACTCCCCATTTCGATGTGAGAACGCGCCAGGATCAGAAATGGGAGGACCTCTACTCCACGCGTACTTCAGACGGCTGGCTTTCGGGGAGAAAAATCCTCGCTACGGGAGGACCGCTACGCCACGCGTCCTTACGACGATCATAGGGGAGAAAACTCCTTGCTAAGCAATGAAAGCGTCTTCCGGTGTGGAGTGGAAAAGTACACATTTAGGCCAAAAAGGGACTGTCGCGAATTTGGCTTTCTCGCGATGCGCCCAGCAAAACATTGATTTGGCTTTCTTTTCTGGCCGATTTCCTCCTTCACGGTTCTCATTCCTCTTCGAAAGTGGAAGAGCGTGTCTCTCTCGAGTTAGCAGGGCATTGAGGATTACAAATTGATCATGTGAAATGACCAGTGGGGAGACTGGTCTCCCAATGATCCTCAAGGGGGATTGAAAATCTGAAATTTCTCAGACTTGTGAATGTGAAAAATGTCCACATCGAGGAATCAATCCTCCCTGGGAACCAATGCCCTACTGGGAAACACTCCCCATTTCGATGTGAGAACGCGCCAGGATCAGAAATGGGAGGACCTCTACTCCACGCGTACTTCAGACGGCTGGCTTTCGGGGAGAAAAATCCTCGCTACGGTAGGACCGCTACGCCACGCGTCCTTACGACGATCATAGGGGAGAAAACTCCTTGCTAAGCAATGAAAGCGTCTTCCGGTGTGGAGTGGAAAAGTACACATTTAGGCCAAAAAGGGACTGTCGCGAATTTGGCTTTCTCGCGATGCGCCCAGCAAAACATTGGTTTGGCTTTCTTTTCTGGCCGATTTCCTCCCTCACGGTTCTCATTCCTCTTCGAAAGTGGAAGAGCGTGTCTCCCTCGAGTTAGAAGGGCATTGAGGATTACAAATTGATCATGTGAAATGACCAGTGGGGAGACTGGTCTCCCAATGATCCTCAAGGGGGATTGTAAATCTGAAATTTCTCAGACTTGTGAATGTGAAAAATGTCCACATCGAGGAATCAATCCTCCCTGGGAACCAATGCCCTACTGGGAAACACTCCCCATTTCGATGTGAGAACGCGCCAGGATCAGAAATGGGAGGACCTCTACTCCACGCGTACTTCAGACGGCTGGCTTTCAGGGAGAAAAATCCTCGCTACGGGAGGACCGCTACGCCACGCGTCCTTACGACGATCATAGGGGAGAAAACTCCTTGCTACGCAATGAAAGCATCTTCCGGTGTGGAGTGGAAATGTACACATTTCGGCCAAAAAGGGACTGTCGCGAATTTGGCTTTCTCGCGATGCGCCCAGCAAAACATTGGTTTGGCTTTCTTTTCTGGCCGATTTCCTCCTTCACGGTTCTCATTCCTCTTCGAAAGTTGAAGAGCGTGTCTCCCTCGAGTTAGAAGGGCATTGAGGATTACAAATTGATCATGTGAAATGACCAGTGGGGAGACTGGTCTCCCAATGATCCTCAAGGGGGATTGTAAATCTGAAATTTCTCAGACTTGTGAATGTGAAAAATGTCCACATCGAGGAATCAATCCTCCCTGGGAACCAATGCCCTACTGGGAAACACTCCCCATTTCGATGTGAGAACGCGCCAGGATCAGAAATGGGAGGACCTCTACTCCACGCGTACTTAAGACTATTATAGGGGAGAAAACTCCTTGCTAAGCATTGAAAGAGTCTTCATATTTTGAATGTAAATGTACACATTTATGCAAAAAAAGGACTGTCGCTAATTTGGCTTTCTCGCAATGCGCCCAGCAAAACATTGGTTTGGCATTCTTTTCTGGCCTATTTCCTCCCTCACGGTTCTCTTTCCTCTTCGAAAGTGGAAGAGCGTGTCTCTCTCGAGTTAGAAGGGCATTGAGGATTACAAATTGATCATGTGAAATGACCAGTGGGGAGACTGGTCTCCCAATGATCCTCAAGGGGGATTGTAAATCTGAAATTTCTCAGACTTGTGAATGTGAAAAATGTCCACATCGAGGAATCAATCCTCCCTGGGAACCAATGCCCTACTGGGAAACACTCCCCATTTCGATGTGAGAACGCGCCAGGATCAGAAATGGGAGGACCTCTACTCCACGCGTACTTCCGACGGCTGGCTTTCGGGGAGAAAAATCCTCGCTACGGGAGGACCGCTACGCCACGCGTCCTTACGACGATCATAGGGGAGAAAACTCCTTGCTAAGCAATGAAAGCGTCTTCCGGTGTGGAGTGGAAAAGTACACATTTAGGCCAAAAAGGGACTGTCGCGAATTTGGCTTTCTCGCGATGCGCCCAGCAAAACATTGATTTGGCTTTCTTTTCTGGCCGATTTCCTCCCTCACGGTTCTCATTCCTCTTCGAAAGTGGAAGAGCGTGTCTCTCTCGAGTTAGAAGGGCATTGAGGATTACAAATTGATCATGTGAAATGACCAGTGGGGAGACTGGTCTCCCAATGATCCTCAAGGGGGATTGTAAATCTGAAATTTCTCAGACTTGTGAATGTGAAAAATGTCCACATCGAGGAATCAATCCTCCCTGGGAACCAATGCCCTACTGGGAAACACTCCCCATTTCGATGTGAGAACGCGCCAGGATCAGAAATGGGAGGACCTCTACTCCACGCGTACTTCAGACGGCTGGCTTTCGGGCAGAAAAATCCTCGCTACGGGAGGACCGCTACGCCATGCGTCCTTACGACGATCATAGGGGAGAAAACTCCTTGCTAAGCAATGGAAGCATCTTCCAGTGTGGAGTGTAAATGTACACATTTAGGCCAAAAAGGGACTGTCGCGAATTTGGCTTTCTCGCGATGCGCCCAGCAAAACATTGGTTTGGCTTTCTTTTCTGGCCGATTTCCTCCCTCACGGTTCTCATTCCTCTTCGAAAGTGGAAGAGCATGTCTCTCTAGAGTTAGAAGGGCTTTGAGGTTTACAAATTGATCATGTGAAATGACCAGTGGGGAGACTGGTCTCCCAATGATCCTCAAGGGGGATTGTAAATCTGAAATTTCTCAGACTTGTGAATGTGAAAAATGTCCACATCGAGGAATCAATCCTCCCTGGGAACCAATGCCCTACTGGGAAACACTCCCCATTTCGATGTGAGAACGCGCCAGGATCAGAAATGGGAGGACCTCTACTCCACGTGTACTTCAGACAGCTGGCTTTCGGGTAGAAAAATCCTCGCTACGGGAGGACCGCTACGACACCTGTCCTTATGACGAACATAGGGGAGAAAACTCCTTGCTACGCAATGAAAGCGTCTTCCGGTGTGGAGTGTAAATGTACACATTTAGGCCAAAAAGGGACTGTCGCGAATTTGGCTTTCTCGCGATGCGCCCAGCAAAACATTGGTTTGGCTTTCTTTTCTGGCCGATTTCCTCCCTCACGGTTCTCATTCCTCTTCGAAAGTGGAAGAGCGTGTCTCTCTCGAGCTAGAAGGGCATTGAGGATTACAAATTGATCATGTGAAATGACCAGTGGGGAGACTGGTCTCCCAATGATCCTCAAGGGGGATTGTAAATCTGAAATTTCTCAGACTTGTGAATGTGAAAAATGTCCACATCGAGGAATCAATCCTCCCTGGGAACCAATGCCCTACTGGGAAACACTCCCCATTTCGATGTGAGAACGCGCCAGGATCAGAAATGGGAGGACCTCTACTCCACGCGTACTTCTGAAGCCTGGCTTTCGGGGAGAAAAATCCTCGCTACGGGAGGACCGCTACGCCACGCGTACTTACGACGATCATAGGGGAGAAAACTCCTTGCTAAGCGATGAAAGCGTCTGCCGGTGTGGAGTGTAAATGTACACATTTAGGCCAAAAAGGGACTGTCGCGAATTTGGCTTTCTCGCGATGCGCCCAGCAAAACATTGGTTTGGCTTTCTTTTCTGGCCGATTTCCTCCCTCACGGTTCTCATTCCTCTTCGAAAGTGGAAGAGCGTGTCTCTCTCGAGTTAGAAGGGCATTGA
The DNA here is from genome assembly GCF_027887165.1 of Monodelphis domestica. Lineage (NCBI taxonomy): Eukaryota > Metazoa > Chordata > Mammalia > Didelphimorphia > Didelphidae > Monodelphis > Monodelphis domestica. The sequence goes on from NC_077228.1 coordinate 246,448,092, forward strand.
GGATTACAAATTGATCATGTGAAATGACCAGTGGGGAGACTGGTCTCCCAATGATCCTCAAGAGGGATTGTAAATCTGAAATTGCTCAGACTTGTGAATGTGAAAAATGTCCACATCGAGGAATCAATCCTCCCTGGGAACCAATGCCCTACTGGGAAACACTCCCCATTTCGATGTGAGAACGCGCCAGGATCAGAAATGGGAGGACCTCTACTCCACGCGTACTTCAGACGCCTGGCTTTCGGGGAGAAAAATCCTCGCTACGGGAGGACCGCTACGCCACCCGTCCTTACGACGATCATAGGGGAGAAAACTCCTTGCTACGCAATGAAAGCGTCTTCCGGTGTGGAGTGGAAATGTACACATTTCGGCCAAAAAGGGACTGTCGCGAATTTGGCTTTCTCGCGATGCGCCCAGCAAAACATTGGTTTGGCTTTCTTTTCTGGCCGATTTCCTCCCTCACGGTTCTCATTCCTCTTCGAAAGTGGAAGAGCGTGTCTCTCTCGAGTTAGAAGGGCATTGAGGATTACAAATTGATCATGTGAAATGACCAGTGGGGAGACTGGTCTCCCAATGATCCTCAAGAGGGATTGTAAATCTGAAATTGCTCAGACTTGTGAATGTGAAAAATGTCCACATCGAGGAATCAATCCTCCCTGGGAACCAATGCCCTACTGGGAAACACTCCCCATTTCGATGTGAGAACGCGCCAGGATCAGAAATGGGAGGACCTCTACTCCACGCGTACTTCAGACGCCTGGCTTTCGGGGAGAAAAATCCTCGCTACGGGAGGACCGCTACGCCACCCGTCCTTACGACGATCATAGGGGAGAAAACTCCTTGCTAAGCGATGAAAGCGTCTTCCGGTGTGGAGTGTAAATGTACACATTTAGGCCAAAAAGGGACTGTCGCGAATTTGGCTTTCTCGCCTTGCGCCCAGCAAAACATTGGTTTGGCTTTCTTTTCTGGCCGATTTCCTCCCTCACGGTTCTCATTCCTCTTCGAAAGTGGAAGAGCGTGTCTCTCTCGAGTTAGAAGGGCATTGAGGATTACAAATTGATCATGTGAAATGACCAGTGGGGAGACTGGTCTCCCAATGATCCTCAAGGGGGATTGTAAATCTGAAATTTCTCAGACTTGTGAATGTGAAAAATGTCCACATCGAGGAATCAATCCTCCCTGGGAACCATTGCCCTACTGGGAAACACTCCCCATTTCGATGTGAGAACGCGCCAGGATCAGAAATGGGAGGACCTCTACTCCACGCGTACTTCTGAAGCCTGGCTTTCGGGGAGAAAAATCCTCGCTACGGGAGGACCGCTACGCCACGCGTACTTACGACGATCATAGGGGAGAAAACTCCTTGCTAAGCGATGAAAGCGTCTGCCGGTGTGGAGTGTAAATGTACACATTTAGGCCAAAAAGGGACTGTCGCGAATTTGGCTTTCTCGCGATGCGCCCAGCAAAACATTGGTTTGGCTTTCTTTTCTGGCCGATTTCCTCCCTCACGGTTCTCATTCCTCTTCGAAAGTTGAAGAGCGTGTCTCCCTCGAGTTAGAAGGGCATTGAGGATTACAAATTGATCATGTGAAATGACCAGTGGGGAGACTGGTCTCCCAATGATCCTCAAGGGGGATTGTAAATCTGAAATTTCTCAGACTTGTGAATGTGAAAAATGTCCACATCGAGGAATCAATCCTCACTGGGAACCAATGCCCTACTGGGAAACACTCCCCATTTCGATGTGAGAACGCGCCCGGATCAGAAATGGGAGGACCTCTACTCCACGCGTACTTCAGACGGCTGGCTTTCGGGGAGAAAAATCCTCGCTACGGGAGGACCGCTACCCCATGCGTCCTTACGACGATCATAGGGGAGAAAACTCCTTGCTACGCAATGAAAGCATCTTCCGGTGTGGAGTGGAAATGTACACATTTCGGCCAAAAAGGGACTGTCGCGAATTTGGCTTTCTCGCGATGCGCCCAGCAAAACATTGGTTTGGCTTTCTTTTCTGGCCGATTTCCTCCTTCACGGTTCTCATTCCTCTTCGAAAGTGGAAGAGCGTGTCTCTCTCGAGTTAGAAGGGCATTGAGGATTACAAATTGATCATGTGAAATGACCAGTGGGGAGACTGGTCTCCCAATGATCCTCAAGGGGGATTGTAAATCTGAAATTTCTCAGACTTGTGAATGTGAAAAATGTCCACATCGAGTAATCAATCCTCCCTGGGAACCAATGCCCTACTGGGAAACACTCCCCATTTCGATGTGAGAACGCGCCAGGATCAGAAATGGGAGGACCTCTACTCCACGCGTACTTCAGACGGCTGGCTTTCGGGGAGAAAAATCCTCGCTACGGGAGGACCGCTACGCCACGCGTCCTTACGACGATCATAGGGGAGAAAACTCCTTGCTAAGCAATGAAAGCGTCTTCCGGTGTGGAGTGGAAAAGTACACATTTAGGCCAAAAAGGGACTGTCGCGAATTTGGCTTTCTCGCGATGCGCCCAGCAAAACATTGATTTGGCTTTCTTTTCTGGCCGATTTCCTCCTTCACGGTTCTCATTCCTCTTCGAAAGTGGAAGAGCGTGTCTCTCTCGAGTTAGCAGGGCATTGAGGATTACAAATTGATCATGTGAAATGACCAGTGGGGAGACTGGTCTCCCAATGATCCTCAAGGGGGATTGAAAATCTGAAATTTCTCAGACTTGTGAATGTGAAAAATGTCCACATCGAGGAATCAATCCTCCCTGGGAACCAATGCCCTACTGGGAAACACTCCCCATTTCGATGTGAGAACGCGCCAGGATCAGAAATGGGAGGACCTCTACTCCACGCGTACTTCAGACGGCTGGCTTTCGGGGAGAAAAATCCTCGCTACGGTAGGACCGCTACGCCACGCGTCCTTACGACGATCATAGGGGAGAAAACTCCTTGCTAAGCAATGAAAGCGTCTTCCGGTGTGGAGTGGAAAAGTACACATTTAGGCCAAAAAGGGACTGTCGCGAATTTGGCTTTCTCGCGATGCGCCCAGCAAAACATTGGTTTGGCTTTCTTTTCTGGCCGATTTCCTCCCTCACGGTTCTCATTCCTCTTCGAAAGTGGAAGAGCGTGTCTCCCTCGAGTTAGAAGGGCATTGAGGATTACAAATTGATCATGTGAAATGACCAGTGGGGAGACTGGTCTCCCAATGATCCTCAAGGGGGATTGTAAATCTGAAATTTCTCAGACTTGTGAATGTGAAAAATGTCCACATCGAGGAATCAATCCTCCCTGGGAACCAATGCCCTACTGGGAAACACTCCCCATTTCGATGTGAGAACGCGCCAGGATCAGAAATGGGAGGACCTCTACTCCACGCGTACTTCAGACGCCTGGCTTTCGGGGAGAAAAATCCTCGCTACGGGAGGACCGCTACGCCACCCGTCCTTACGACGATCATAGGGGAGAAAACTCCTTGCTAAGCGATGAAAGCGTCTTCCGGTGTGGAGTGTAAATGTACACATTTAGGCCAAAAAGGGACTGTCGCGAATTTGGCTTTCTCGCCTTGCGCCCAGCAAAACATTGGTTTGGCTTTCTTTTCTGGCCGATTTCCTCCCTCACGGTTCTCATTCCTCTTCGAAAGTGGAAGAGCGTGTCTCTCTCGAGTTAGAAGGGCATTGAGGATTACAAATTGATCATGTGAAATGACCAGTGGGGAGACTGGTCTCCCAATGATCCTCAAGGGGGATTGTAAATCTGAAATTTCTCAGACTTGTGAATGTGAAAAATGTCCACATCGAGGAATCAATCCTCCCTGGGAACCATTGCCCTACTGGGAAACACTCCCCATTTCGATGTGAGAACGCGCCAGGATCAGAAATGGGAGGACCTCTACTCCACGCGTACTTCTGAAGCCTGGCTTTCGGGGAGAAAAATCCTCGCTACGGGAGGACCGCTACGCCACGCGTACTTACGACGATCATAGGGGAGAAAACTCCTTGCTAAGCGATGAAAGCGTCTGCCGGTGTGGAGTGTAAATGTACACATTTAGGCCAAAAAGGGACTGTCGCGAATTTGGCTTTCTCGCGATGCGCCCAGCAAAACATTGGTTTGGCTTTCTTTTCTGGCCGATTTCCTCCCTCACGGTTCTCATTCCTCTTCGAAAGTTGAAGAGCGTGTCTCCCTCGAGTTAGAAGGGCATTGAGGATTACAAATTGATCATGTGAAATGACCAGTGGGGAGACTGGTCTCCCAATGATCCTCAAGGGGGATTGTAAATCTGAAATTTCTCAGACTTGTGAATGTGAAAAATGTCCACATCGAGGAATCAATCCTCACTGGGAACCAATGCCCTACTGGGAAACACTCCCCATTTCGATGTGAGAACGCGCCCGGATCAGAAATGGGAGGACCTCTACTCCACGCGTACTTCAGACGGCTGGCTTTCGGGGAGAAAAATCCTCGCTACGGGAGGACCGCTACCCCATGCGTCCTTACGACGATCATAGGGGAGAAAACTCCTTGCTACGCAATGAAAGCATCTTCCGGTGTGGAGTGGAAATGTACACATTTCGGCCAAAAAGGGACTGTCGCGAATTTGGCTTTCTCGCGATGCGCCCAGCAAAACATTGGTTTGGCTTTCTTTTCTGGCCGATTTCCTCCTTCACGGTTCTCATTCCTCTTCGAAAGTGGAAGAGCGTGTCTCTCTCGAGTTAGAAGGGCATTGAGGATTACAAATTGATCATGTGAAATGACCAGTGGGGAGACTGGTCTCCCAATGATCCTCAAGGGGGATTGTAAATCTGAAATTTCTCAGACTTGTGAATGTGAAAAATGTCCACATCGAGTAATCAATCCTCCCTGGGAACCAATGCCCTACTGGGAAACACTCCCCATTTCGATGTGAGAACGCGCCAGGATCAGAAATGGGAGGACCTCTACTCCACGCGTACTTCAGACGGCTGGCTTTCGGGGAGAAAAATCCTCGCTACGGGAGGACCGCTACGCCACGCGTCCTTACGACGATCATAGGGGAGAAAACTCCTTGCTAAGCAATGAAAGCGTCTTCCAGTGTGGAGTGGAAAAGTACACATTTAGGCCAAAAAGGGACTGTCGCGAATTTGGCTTTCTCGCGATGCGCCCAGCAAAACATTGATTTGGCTTTCTTTTCTGGCCGATTTCCTCCTTCACGGTTCTCATTCCTCTTCGAAAGTGGAAGAGCGTGTCTCTCTCGAGTTAGCAGGGCATTGAGGATTACAAATTGATCATGTGAAATGACCAGTGGGGAGACTGGTCTCCCAATGATCCTCAAGGGGGATTGAAAATCTGAAATTTCTCAGACTTGTGAATGTGAAAAATGTCCACATCGAGGAATCAATCCTCCCTGGGAACCAATGCCCTACTGGGAAACACTCCCCATTTCGATGTGAGAACGCGCCAGGATCAGAAATGGGAGGACCTCTACTCCACGCGTACTTCAGACGGCTGGCTTTCGGGGAGAAAAATCCTCGCTACGGTAGGACCGCTACGCCACGCGTCCTTACGACGATCATAGGGGAGAAAACTCCTTGCTAAGCAATGAAAGCGTCTTCCGGTGTGGAGTGGAAAAGTACACATTTAGGCCAAAAAGGGACTGTCGCGAATTTGGCTTTCTCGCGATGCGCCCAGCAAAACATTGGTTTGGCTTTCTTTTCTGGCCGATTTCCTCCCTCACGGTTCTCATTCCTCTTCGAAAGTGGAAGAGCGTGTCTCCCTCGAGTTAGAAGGGCATTGAGGATTACAAATTGATCATGTGAAATGACCAGTGGGGAGACTGGTCTCCCAATGATCCTCAAGGGGGATTGTAAATCTGAAATTTCTCAGACTTGTGAATGTGAAAAATGTCCACATCGAGGAATCAATCCTCCCTGGGAACCAATGCCCTACTGGGAAACACTCCCCATTTCGATGTGAGAACGCGCCAGGATCAGAAATGGGAGGACCTCTACTCCACGCGTACTTCAGACGGCTGGCTTTCAGGGAGAAAAATCCTCGCTACGGGAGGACCGCTACGCCACGCGTCCTTACGACGATCATAGGGGAGAAAACTCCTTGCTACGCAATGAAAGCATCTTCCGGTGTGGAGTGGAAATGTACACATTTCGGCCAAAAAGGGACTGTCGCGAATTTGGCTTTCTCGCGATGCGCCCAGCAAAACATTGGTTTGGCTTTCTTTTCTGGCCGATTTCCTCCTTCACGGTTCTCATTCCTCTTCGAAAGTTGAAGAGCGTGTCTCCCTCGAGTTAGAAGGGCATTGAGGATTACAAATTGATCATGTGAAATGACCAGTGGGGAGACTGGTCTCCCAATGATCCTCAAGGGGGATTGTAAATCTGAAATTTCTCAGACTTGTGAATGTGAAAAATGTCCACATCGAGGAATCAATCCTCCCTGGGAACCAATGCCCTACTGGGAAACACTCCCCATTTCGATGTGAGAACGCGCCAGGATCAGAAATGGGAGGACCTCTACTCCACGCGTACTTAAGACTATTATAGGGGAGAAAACTCCTTGCTAAGCATTGAAAGAGTCTTCATATTTTGAATGTAAATGTAAACATTTATGCAAAAAAAGGACTGTCGCTAATTTGGCTTTCTCGCAATGCGCCCAGCAAAACATTGGTTTGGCATTCTTTTCTGGCCTATTTCCTCCCTCACGGTTCTCTTTCCTCTTCGAAAGTGGAAGAGCGTGTCTCTCTCGAGTTAGAAGGGCATTGAGGATTACAAATTGATCATGTGAAATGACCAGTGGGGAGACTGGTCTCCCAATGATCCTCAAGGGGGATTGTAAATCTGAAATTTCTCAGACTTGTGAATGTGAAAAATGTCCACATCGAGGAATCAATCCTCCCTGGGAACCAATGCCCTACTGGGAAACACTCCCCATTTCGATGTGAGAACGCGCCAGGATCAGAAATGGGAGGACCTCTACTCCACGCGTACTTCAGACGGCTGGCTTTCGGTGAGAAAAATCCTCGCTACGGGAGGACCGCTACGCCACGCGTCCTTACGACGATCATAGGGGAGAAAACTCCTTGCTAAGCAATGAAAGCGTCTTCCGGTGTGGAGTGGAAAAGTACACATTTAGGCCAAAAAGGGACTGTCGCGAATTTGGCTTTCTCGCGATGCGCCCAGCAAAACATTGATTTGGCTTTCTTTTCTGGCCGATTTCCTCCCTCACGGTTCTCATTCCTCTTCGAAAGTGGAAGAGCGTGTCTCTCTCGAGTTAGAAGGGCATTGAGGATTACAAATTGATCATGTGAAATGACCAGTGGGGAGACTGGTCTCCCAATGATCCTCAAGGGGGATTGTAAATCTGAAATTTCTCAGACTTGTGAATGTGAAAAATGTCCACATCGAGGAATCAATCCTCCCTGGGAACCAATGCCCTACTTGGAAACACTCCCCATTTCGATGTGAGAACGCGCCAGGATCAGAAATGGGAGGACCTCTACTCCACGCGTACTTCAGACGGCTGGCTTTCGGGGAGAAAAATCCTCGCTACGGGAGGACCGCTACGCCACGCGTCCTTACGACGATCATAGGGGAGAAAACTCCTTGCTAAGCGTGAAAGCGTCTTCCGGTGTGGAGTGTAAATGTACACATTTAGTCCAAAAAGAGACTGTCGCGAATTTGGCTTTCTCGCGATGCGCCCAGCAAAACATTGGTTTGGCTTTCTTTTCTGGCCGATTTCCTCCCTCACGGTTCTCATTCCTCTTCGAAAGTGGAAGAGCGTGTCTCTCTCGAGTTAGAAGGGCATTGAGGATTACAAATTGATCATGTGAAATGACCAGTGGGGAGACTGGTCTCCCAATGATCCTCAAGGGGGATTGTAAATCTGAAATTTCTCAGACTTGTGAATGTGAAAAATGTCCACATCGAGGAATCAATCCTCCCTGGGAACCAATGCCCTACTTGGAAACACTCCCCATTTCGATGTGAGAACGCGCCAGGATCAGAAATGGGAGGACCTCTACTCCACGCGTACTTCAGACGGCTGGCTTTCGGGGAGAAAAATCCTCGCTACGGGAGGACCGCTACGCCACGCGTCCTTACGACGATCATAGGGGAGAAAACTCCTTGCTAAGCGTGAAAGCGTCTTCCGGTGTGGAGTGTAAATGTACACATTTAGTCCAAAAAGAGACTGTCGCGAATTTGGCTTTCTCGCGATGCGCCCAGCAAAACATTGGTTTGGCTTTCTTTTCTGGCCGATTTCCTCCCTCACGGTTCTCATTCCTCTTCGAAAGTGGAAGAGCGTGTCTCTCTCGAGTTAGAAGGGCATTGAGGATTACAAATTGATCATGTGAAATGACCAGTGGGGAGACTGGTCTCCCAATGATCCTCAAGGGGGATTGTAAATCTGAAATTTCTCAGACTTGTGAATGTGAAAAATGTCCACATCGAGGAATCAATCCTCCCTGGGAACCAATGCCCTACTGGGAAACACTCCCCATTTCGATGTGAGAACGCGCCAGGATCAGAAATGGGAGGACCTCTACTCCACGCGTACTTCAGACGGCTGGCTTTCGGGGAGAAAAATCCTCGCTACGGGAGGACCGCTACGCCATGCGTCCTTACGACGATCATAGGGGAGAAAACTCCTTGCTAAGCAATGAAAGCGTCTTCCGGTGTGGAGTGGAAATGTACACATTTAGGCCAAAAAGGGACTGTCGCGAATTTGGATTTCTCGCGATGCGCCCAGCAAAACATTGGTTTGGCTTTCTTTTCTGGGCGATTTCCTCCCTCACGGTTCTCATTCCTCTTCGAATGTGGAAGAGCGTGTCTCTCTCGAGTTAGAAGGGCATTGAGGATTACAAATTGATCATGTGAAATGACCAGTGGGGAGACTGGTCTCCCAATGATCCTCAAGGGGGATTGTAAATCTGAAATTGCTCAGACTTGTGAATGTGAAAAATGTCCACATCGAGGAATCAATCCTCCCTGGGAACCAATGTCCTACTGGGAAACACTCCCCATTTCGATGTGAGAACGCGCCAGGATCAGAAATGGGAGGACCTCTACTCCACGCGTACTTCAGACGGCTGGGTTTCAGGGAGAAAAATCCTCGCTACGGGAGGACCGCTACGCCACGCATCCTTACGAGTATCATAGGGGAGAAAACTCCTTGCTAAGCAATGAAAGCGTCTTCCGGTGTGGAGTGTATATGTACACATTTAGGCCAAAAAGGGAGTGTCGCGAATTTGGCTTTCTCGCGATGCGCCCAGCAAAACATTGGTTTGGCTTTCTTTTCTGGCCGATTTCCTCCCTCACGGTTCTCATTCCTCTTCGAAAGTGGAAGAGCATGTCTCTCTCGAGTTAGAAGGGCATTGAGGATTACAAATTGATCATGTGAAATGACCAGTGGGGAGACTGGTCTCCCAATGATCCTCAAGGGGGATTGTAAATCTGAAATTTCTCAGACTTGTGAATGTGAAAAATGTCCACATCGAGGAATCAATCCTCCCTGGGAACCAATGCCCTACTGGGAAACACTCCCCATTTCGATGTGAGAACGCGCCAGGATCAGAAATGGGAGGACCTCTACTCCACGCGTACTTCAGACGGCTGGCTTTCGGGGAGAAAAATCCTCGCTACGGGAGGACCGCTACGCCATGCGTCCTTACGACGATCATAGGGGAGAAAACTCCTTGCTAAGCAATGGAAGCATCTTCCAGTGTGGAGTGTAAATGTACACATTTAGGCCAAAAAGGGACTGTCGCGAATTTGGCTTTCTCGCGATGCGCCCAGCAAAACATTGGTTTGGCTTTCTTTTCTGGCCGATTTCCTCCCTCACGGTTCTCATTCCTCTTCGAAAGTGGAAGAGCATGTCTCTCTAGAGTTAGAAGGGCTTTGAGGTTTACAAATTGATCATGTGAAATGACCAGTGGGGAGACTGGTCTCCCAATGATCCTCAAGGGGGATTGTAAATCTGAAATTTCTCAGACTTGTGAATGTGAAAAATGTCCACATCGAGGAATCAATCCTCCCTGGGAACCAATGCCCTACTGGGAAACACTCCCCATTTCGATGTGAGAACGCGCCAGGATCAGAAATGGGAGGACCTCTACTCCACGTGTACTTCAGACAGCTGGCTTTCGGGTAGAAAAATCCTCGCTACGGGAGGACCGCTACGACACCTGTCCTTATGACGAACATAGGGGAGAAAACTCCTTGCTACGCAATGAAAGCGTCTTCCGGTGTGGAGTGTAAATGTACACATTTAGGCCAAAAAGGGACTGTCGCGAATTTGGCTTTCTCGCGATGCGCCCAGCAAAACATTGGTTTGGCTTTCTTTTCTGGCCGATTTCCTCCCTCACGGTTCTCATTCCTCTTCGAAAGTGGAAGAGCGTGTCTCTCTCGAGCTAGAAGGGCATTGAGGATTACAAATTGATCATGTGAAATGACCAGTGTGGAGACTGGTCTCCCAATGATCCTCAAGGGGGATTGTAAATCTGAAATTTCTCAGACTTGTGAATGTGAAAAATGTCCACATCGAGGAATCAATCCTCCCTGGGAACCAATGCCCTACTGGGAAACACTCCCCATTTCGATGTGAGAACGCGCCAGGATCAGAAATGGGAGGACCTCTACTCCACGTGTACTTCAGATGGCTGGCTTTCGGGGAGAAAAATCCTCGCTACGGGAGGACCGCTACGCCACGCGTCCTTACGACGATCATAGGGGAGAAAACTCCTTGCTAAGCAATGAAAGCGTCTTCCTGTGTGGAGTGTAAATGTACACATTTAGGCCAAAAAGGGACTGTCGCGAATTTGGCTTTCTCGCGATGCGCCCAGCAAAACATTGGTTTGGCTTTCTTTTCTGGCCGATTTCCTCCCTCACGGTTCTCATTCCTCTTCGAAAGTGGAAGAGCGTGTCTCTCTCGAGTTAGAAGGGCATTGAGGATTACAAATTGATCATGTGAAATGACCAGTGGGGAGACTGGTCTCCCAATGATCCTCAAGAGGGATTGTAAATCTGAAATTGCTCAGACTTGTGAATGTGAAAAATGTCCACATCGAGGAATCAATCCTCCCTGGGAACCAATGCCCTACTGGGAAACACTCCCCATTTCGATGTGAGAACGCGCCAGGATCAGAAATGGGAGGACCTCTACTCCACGCGTACTTCAGACGCCTGGCTTTCGGGGAGAAAAATCCTCGCTACGGGAGGACCGCTACGCCACCCGTCCTTACGACGATCATAGGGGAGAAAACTCCTTGCTAAGCGATGAAAGCGTCTTCCGGTGTGGAGTGTAAATGTACACATTTAGGCCAAAAAGGGACTGTCGCGAATTTGGCTTTCTCGCCTTGCGCCCAGCAAAACATTGGTTTGGCTTTCTTTTCTGGCCGATTTCCTCCCTCACGGTTCTCATTCCTCTTCGAAAGTGGAAGAGCGTGTCTCTCTCGAGTTAGAAGGGCATTGAGGATTACAAATTGATCATGTGAAATGACCAGTGGGGAGACTGGTCTCCCAATGATCCTCAAGGGGGATTGTAAATCTGAAATTTCTCAGACTTGTGAATGTGAAAAATGTCCACATCGAGGAATCAATCCTCCCTGGGAACCATTGCCCTACTGGGAAACACTCCCCATTTCGATGTGAGAACGCGCCAGGATCAGAAATGGGAGGACCTCTACTCCACGCGTACTTCTGAAGCCTGGCTTTCGGGGAGAAAAATCCTCGCTACGGGAGGACCGCTACGCCACGCGTACTTACGACGATCATAGGGGAGAAAACTCCTTGCTAAGCGATGAAAGCGTCTGCCGGTGTGGAGTGTAAATGTACACATTTAGGCCAAAAAGGGACTGTCGCGAATTTGGCTTTCTCGCGATGCGCCCAGCAAAACATTGGTTTGGCTTTCTTTTCTGGCCGATTTCCTCCCTCACGGTTCTCATTCCTCTTCGAAAGTGGAAGAGCGTGTCTCTCTCGAGTTAGAAGGGCATTGAGGATTACAAATTGATCATGTGAAATGACCAGTGGGGAGACTGGTCTCCCAATGATCCTCAAGGGGGATTGTAAATCTGAAATTTCTCAGACTTGTGAATGTGAAAAATGTCCACATCGAGGAATCAATCCTCCCTGGGAACCAATGCCCTACTTGGAAACACTCCCCATTTCGATGTGAGAACGCGCCAGGATCAGAAATGGGAGGACCTCTACTCCACGCGTACTTCAGACGGCTGGCTTTCGGGGAGAAAAATCCTCGCTACGGGAGGACCGCTACGCCACGCGTCCTTACGACGATCATAGGGGAGAAAACTCCTTGCTAAGCGTGAAAGCGTCTTCCGGTGTGGAGTGTAAATGTACACATTTAGTCCAAAAAGAGACTGTCGCGAATTTGGCTTTCTCGCGATGCGCCCAGCAAAACATTGGTTTGGCTTTCTTTTCTGGCCGATTTCCTCCCTCACGGTTCTCATTCCTCTTCGAAAGTGGAAGAGCGTGTCTCTCTCGAGTTAGAAGGGCATTGAGGATTACAAATTGATCATGTGAAATGACCAGTGGGGAGACTGGTCTCCCAATGATCCTCAAGGGGGATTGTAAATCTGAAATTTCTCAGACTTGTGAATGTGAAAAATGTCCACATCGAGGAATCAATCCTCCCTGGGAACCAATGCCCTACTTGGAAACACTCCCCATTTCGATGTGAGAACGCGCCAGGATCAGAAATGGGAGGACCTCTACTCCACGCGTACTTCATACGGCTGGCTTTCGGGGAGAAAAATCCTCGCTACGGGAGGACCGCTACGCCACGCGTCCTTACGACGATCATAGGGGAGAAAACTCCTTGCTAAGCAATGGAAGCATCTTCCGGTGTGGAGTGTATATGTACACATTTAGGCCAAAAAGGGACTGTCGCGAATTTGGCTTTCTCGCGATGCGCCCAGCAAAACATTGGTTTGGCTTTCTTTTCTGGCCGATTTCCTCCCTCACGGTTCTCATTCCTCTTCGAAAGTGGAAGAGCGTGTCTCTCTCGAGTTAGAAGGGCATTGAGGATTACAAATTGATCATGTGAAATGACCAGTGAGGAGACTGGTCTCCCAATGATCCTCAAGGGGGATTGTAAATCTGAAATTTCTCAGACTTGTGAATGTGAAAAATGTCCACATCGAGGAATCAATCCTCCCTGGGAACCATTGCCCTACTGGGAAACACTCCCCATTTCGATGTGAGAACGCGCCAGGATCAGAAATGGGAGGACCTCTACTCCACGCGTACTTCTGAAGCCTGGCTTTCGGGGAGAAAAATCCGCGCTACGGGAGGACCGCTACGCCACGCGTACTTACGACGATCATAGGGGAGAAAACTCCTTGCTAAGCGATGAAAGCGTCTGCCGGTGTGGAGTGTAAATGTACACATTTAGGCCAAAAAGGGACTGTCGCGAATTTGGCTTTCTCGCGATGCGCCCAGCAAAACATTGGTTTGGCTTTCTTTTCTGGCCGATTTCCTCCCTCACGGTTCTCATTCCTCTTCGAAAGTGGAAGAGCGTGTCTCTCTCGAGTTAGAAGGGCATTGAGGATTACAAATTGATCATGTGAAATGACCAGTGGGGAGACTGGTCTCCCAATGATCCTCAAGGGGGATTGTAAATCTGAAATTTCTCAGACTTGTGAATGTGAAAAATGTCCACATCGAGGAATCAATCCTCCCTGGGAACCAATGCCCTACTTGGAAACACTCCCCATTTCGATGTGAGAACGCGCCAGGATCAGAAATGGGAGGACCTCTACTCCACGCGTACGTCAGACGGCTGGCTTTCGGGGAGAAAAATCCTCGCTACGGGAGGACCGCTACGCCACGCGTCCTTACGACGATCATAGGGGAGAAAACTCCTTGCTAAGCGTGAAAGCGTCTTCCGGTGTGGAGTGTAAATGTACACATTTAGTCCAAAAAGAGACTGTCGCGAATTTGGCTTTCTCGCGATGCGCCCAGCAAAACATTGGTTTGGCTTTCTTTTCTGGCCGATTTCCTCCCTCACGGTTCTCATTCCTCTTCGAAAGTGGAAGAGCGTGTCTCTCTCGAGTTAGAAGGGCATTGAGGATTACAAATTGATCATGTGAAATGACCAGTGGGGAGACTGGTCTCCCAATGATCCTCAAGGGGGATTGTAAATCTGAAATTTCTCAGACTTGTGAATGTGAAAAATGTCCACATCGAGGAATCAATCCTCCCTGGGAACCAATGCCCTACTTGGAAACACTCCCCATTTCGATGTGAGAACGCGCCAGGATCAGAAATGGGAGGACCTCTACTCCACGCGTACTTCAGACGGCTGGCTTTCGGGGAGAAAAATCCTCGCTACGGGAGGACCGCTACGCCACGCGTCCTTACGACGATCATAGGGGAGAAAACTCCTTGCTAAGCGTGAAAGCGTCTTCCGGTGTGGAGTGTAAATGTACACATTTAGTCCAAAAAGAGACTGTCGCGAATTTGGCTTTCTCGCGATGCGCCCAGCAAAACATTGGTTTGGCTTTCTTTTCTGGCCGATTTCCTCCCTCACGGTTCTCATTCCTCTTCGAAAGTGGAAGAGCGTGTCTCTCTCGAGTTAGAAGGGCATTGAGGATTACAAATTGATCATGTGAAATGACCAGTGGGGAGACTGGTCTCCCAATGATCCTCAAGGGGGATTGTAAATCTGAAATTTCTCAGACTTGTGAATGTGAAAAATGTCCACATCGAGGAATCAATCCTCCCTGGGAACCATTGCCCTACTGGGAAACACTCCCCATTTCGATGTGAGAACGCGCCAGGATCAGAAATGGGAGGACCTCTACTCCACGCGTACTTCTGAAGCCTGGCTTTCGGGGAGAAAAATCCTCGCTACGGGAGGACCGCTACGCCATGCGTCCTTACGACGATCATAGGGGAGAAAACTCCTTGCTAAGCAATGAAAGCGTCTTCCGGTGTGGAGTGGAAATGTACACATTTAGGCCAAAAAGGGACTGTCGCGAATTTGGATTTCTCGCGATGCGCCCAGCAAAACATTGGTTTGGCTTTCTTTTCTGGGCGATTTCCTCCCTCACGGTTCTCATTCCTCTTCGAATGTGGAAGAGCGTGTCTCTCTCGAGTTAGAAGGGCATTGAGGATTACAAATTGATCATGTGAAATGACCAGTGGGGAGACTGGTCTCCCAATGATCCTCAAGGGGGATTGTAAATCTGAAATTGCTCAGACTTGTGAATGTGAAAAATGTCCACATCGAGGAATCAATCCTCCCTGGGAACCAATGTCCTACTGGGAAACACTCCCCATTTCGATGTGAGAACGCGCCAGGATCAGAAATGGGAGGACCTCTACTCCACGCGTACTTCAGACAGCTGGGTTTCAGGGAGAAAAATCCTCGCTACGGGAGGACCGCTACGCCACGCATCCTTACGAGTATCATAGGGGAGAAAACTCCTTGCTAAGCAATGAAAGCGTCTTCCGGTGTGGAGTGGAAAAGTACACATTTAGGCCAAAAAGGGACTGTCGCGAATTTGGCTTTCTCGCGATGCGCCCAGCAAAACATTGTTTTGGCTTTCTTTTCTGGCCGATTTCCTCCCTCAAGGTTCTCATTCCTCTTCGAAAGTTGAAGAGCGTGTCTCTCTCGAGTTAGAAGGGCATTGAGGGTTACAAATGGATCATGTGAAATGACCAGTGGGGAGACTGGTCTCCCAATGATCCTCAAGGGGGATTGTAAATCTGAAATTTCTCAGACTTGTGAATGTGAAAAATGTCCACATCGAGGAATCAATCCTCCCTGGGAACCAATGCCCTACTGGGAAACACTCCCCATTTCGATGTGAGAACGCGCCAGGATCAGAAATGGGAGGACCTCTACTCCACGCGTACTTCAGACGGCTGGCTTTCGGGGAGAAAAATCCTCGCTACGGTAGGACCGCTACGCCAAGCGTCCTTACGACGATCATAGGGGAGAAAACTCCTTGCTAAGCAATGAAAGCGTCTTCCGGTGTGGAGTGTAAATGTACACATTTAGGCCAAAAAGGGACTGTCGCGAATTTGGCTTTCTCGCGATGCGCCCAGCAAAGCATTGGTTTGGCTTTCTTTTCTCGCCGATTTCCTCCCTCACGGTTCTCATTCCTCTTCGAAAGTGGAAGAGCGTGTCTCTCTCGAGTTAGAAGGGCATTGAGGATTACAAATTGATCATGTGACATGACCAGTGGGGAGTCTGGTCTCCCAATGATCCTCAAGGGGGATTGTAAATCTGAAATTTCTCAGACTTGTGAATGTGAAAAATGTCCACATCGAGGAATCAATCCTCCCTGGGAACCAATGCCCTACTGGGAAACACTCCCCATTTCGATGTGAGAACGCGCCAGGATCAGAAATGGGAGGACCTCTACTCCACGCGTACTTCAGACGGCTGGCTTTCGGGGAGAAAAATCCTCGCTATGGGAGGACCGCTACGCCACGCGTCCTTACGACGATCATAGGGGAGAAAACTCCTTGCTAAGCAATGAAAGCGTCTTCCGGTGTGGAGTGGAAATGTACACATTTAGGCCAAAAAGGGAATGTCGCGAATTTGGCTTTCTCGCGATGCGCCCAGCAAAACATTGGTTTGGCTTTCTTTTCTGGCCGATTTCCTCCCTCACGGTTCTCATTCCTCTTCGAAAGTGGAAGAGCGTGTCTCTCTCGAGTTAGAAGGGCATTGAGGGTTACAAATTGATCATGTGAAATGACCAGTGGGGAGACTGGTCTCCCAATGATCCTCAAGGGGGATTGTAAATCTGAAATTTCTCAGACTTGTGAATGTGAAAAATGTCCACATCGAGGAATCAATCCTCCCTGGGAACCAATGCCCTACTGGGAAACACTCCCCATTTCGATGTGAGAACGCGCCAGGATCAGAAATGGGAGGACCTCTACTCCACGCGTACTTCAGACAGCTGGCTTACGGGGAGAAAAATCCTCGCTACGGGAGGACCGCTACGCCACGCGTCCTTACGACGATCATAGGGGAGAAAAGTCCTTGCTAAGCAATGAAAGCGTCTTCCGGTGTGGAGTGTAAATGTACACATTTAGGCCAAAAAGGGACTGTCGCGAATTTGGCTTTCTCGCGATGCGCCCAGCAAAACATTGGTTTGGCTTTCTTTTCTGGCCGATTTCCTCCCTCACGGTTCTCATTCCTCTTCGAAAGTTGAAGAGCGTGTCTCTCTCGAGTTAGAAGGGCATTGAGGATTACAAATTGATCATGTGAAATGACCAGTGGTGAGACTGGTCTCCCAATGATCCTCAAGGGGGATTGTAAATCTGAAATTTCTCAGACTTGTGAATGTGAAAAATGTCCACATCGAGGAATCAATCCTCACTGGGAACCAATGCCCTACTGGGAAACACTCCCCATTTCGATGTGAGAACGCGCCAGGATCAGAAATGGGAGGACCTCTACTCCACGCGTACTTCAGACGGCTGGCTTTCGGGGAGAAAAATCCTCGCTACGGGAGGACCGCTACGCCACACGTCCTTACGACGATCATAGGGGAGAAAACTCCTTGCTACGCAATGAAAGCATCTTCCGGTGTGGAGTGTAAATGTACACATTTCGGCCAAAAAGGGACTGTCGCGAATTTGGCTTTCTCGCGATGCGCCCAGCAAAACATTGGTTTGGCTTTCTTTTCTGGCCGATTTCCTCCCTCACGGTTCTCATTCCTCTTCGAAAGTGGAAGAGCGTGTCTCTCTCGAGTTAGAAGGACATTGAGGATTACAAATTGATCATGTGAAATGACCAGTGGGGAGACTGGTCTCCCAATGATCCTCAAGGGGGATTGTAAATCTGAAATTTCTCAGACTTGTGAATGTGAAAAATGTCCACATCGAGGAATCAATCCTCCCTGGGAACCAATGCCCTACTGGGAAACACTCCCCATTTCGATGTGAGAACGCGCCAGGATCAGAAATGGGAGGACCTCTACTCCACGCGTACTTCAGACGCCTGGCTTTCGGGGAGAAAAATCCTTGCTACGGGAGGACCGCTACGCCACGCGTCCTTACGACGATCATAGGGGAGAAAACTCCTTGCTAAGCAATGAAAGCGTCTTCCGGTGTGGAGTGTAAATGTACACATTTAGGCCAAAAAGGGACTGTCGCGAATTTGGCTTTCTCGCGATGAGCCCAGCAAAACATTGGTTTGGCTTTCTTTTCTGGCCGATTTCCTCCCTCACGGTTCTCATTCCTCTTCGAATGTGGAAGAGCGTGTCTCTCTCGAGTTAGAAGGGCATTGAGGATTACAAATTGATCATGTGAAATGAGCAGTGGGGAGACTGGTCTCCCAATGATCCTCAAGGGGGATTGTAAATCTGAAATTTCTCAGACTTGTGAATGTGAAAAATGTCCACATCGAGGAATCAATCCTCCCTGGGAACCAATGCCCTACTGGGAAACACTCCCCATTTCGATGTGAGAACGCGCCAGCATCAGAAATGGGAGGACCTCTACTCCACGCGTACTTCAGACTGCTGGCTTTCGGGGAGAAAAATCCTCGCTACGGGAGGACCGCTACGCCACGCGTCCTTACGACGATCATAGGGGAGAAAACTCCTTGCTAAGCAATGAAAGCGTCTTCCGGTGTGGAGTGTAAATGTACACATTTAAGCCAAAAAGGGACTGTCGCGAATTTGGCTTTCTCGCGATGCGCCCAGCAAAACATTGGTTTGGCTTTCTTTTCTGGCCGATTTCCTCCCTCACGGTTCTCATTCCTCTTCGAAAGTGGAAGAGCATGTCTCTCTAGAGTTAGAAGGGCTTTGAGGTTTACAAATTGATCATGTGAAATGACCAGTGGGGAGACTGGTCTCCCAATGATCCTCAAGGGGGATTGTAAATCTGAAATTTCTCAGACTTGTGAATGTGAAAAATGTCCACATCGAGGAATCAATCCTCACTGGGAACCAATGCCCTACTGGGAAACACTCCCCATTTCGATGTGAGAACCAGGATCAGAAATGGGATGACCTCTACTCCACGCGTACTTCAGACGGCTGGCTTTCGGGGAGAAAAATCCTCGCTACGGGAGGACCGCTACGCCACACGTCCTTACGACGATCATAGGGGAGAAAACTCCTTGCTACGCAATGAAAGCATCTTCCGGTGTGGAGTGTAAATGTACACATTTCGGCCAAAAAGGGACTGTCGCGAATTTGGCTTTCTCGCGATGCGCCCAGCAAAACATTGGTTTGGCTTTCTTTTCTGGCCGATTTCCTCCCTCACGGTTCTCATTCCTCTTCGAAAGTGGAAGAGCTTGTCTCTCTCGAGTTAGAAGGGCATTGAGGATTACAAATTGATCATGTGAAATGACCAGTGGGGAGACTGGTCTCCCAATGATCCTCAAGGGGGATTGTAAATCTGAAATTTCTCAGACTTGTGAATGTGAAAAATGTCCACATCGAGGAATCAATCCTCCCTGGGAACCAATGCCCTACTGGGAAACACTCCCCATTTCGATGTGAGAACGCGCCAGGATCAGAAATGGGAGGACCTCTACTCCACGCGTACTTCAGACGGCTGGCTTTCGGGGAGAAAAATCCTCGCTACGGGAGGACCGCTACGCCACGCGTCCTTACGACGATCATAGGGGAGAAAACTCCTTGCTAAGCAATGAAAGCGTCTTCCGGTGTGGAGTGTAAATGTACACATTTAGGCCAAAAAGGGACTGTCGCGAATTTGGCTTTCTCGCGATGCGCCCAGCAAAACATTGATTTGGCTTTCTTTTCTGGCCGATTTCCTCCCTCACGGTTCTCATTCCTCTTCGAAAGTTGAAGAGCGTGTCTCTCTCGAGTTAGAAGGGCATTGAGGATTACAAATTGATCATGTGAAATGACCAGTGGGGAGACTGGTCTCCCAATGATCCTCAAGGGGGATTGTAAATCTGAAATTTCTCAGATTTGTGAATGTGAAAAATGTCCACATCGAGGAATCAATCCTCCCTGGGAACCAATGCCCTACTGGGAAACACTCCCCATTTCGATGTGAGAACGCGCCAGGATCAGAAATGGGAGGACCTCTACTCCACGCGTACTTCAGACGGCTGGCTTTCGGGGAGAAAAATCCTCGCTACGGGAGGACCGCTACGCCATGCGTCCTTACGACGATCATAGGGGAGAAAACTCCTTGCTAAGCAATGGAAGCATCTTCCGGTGTGGAGTGTATATGTACACATTTAGGCCAAAAAGGGACTGTCGCGAATTTGGCTTTCTCGCGATGCGCCCAGCAAAACATTGGTTTGGCTTTCTTTTCTGGCCGATTTCCTCCCTCACGGTTCTCATTCCTCTTCGAAAGTGGAAGAGCATGTCTCTCTAGAGTTAGAAGGGCTTTGAGGTTTACAAATTGATCATGTGAAATGACCAGTGGGGAGACTGGTCTCCCAATGATCCTCAAGAGGGATTGTAAATCTGAAATTGCTCAGACTTGTGAATGTGAAAAATGTCCACATCGAGGAATCAATCCTCCCTGGGAACCAATGCCCTACTGGGAAACACTCCCCATTTCGATGTGAGAACGCGCCAGGATCAGAAATGGGAGGACCTCTACTCCACGCGTACTTCAGACGCCTGGCTTTCGGGGAGAAAAATCCTCGCTACGGGAGGACCGCTACGCCACCCGTCCTTACGACGATCATAGGGGAGAAAACTCCTTGCTAAGCGATGAAAGCGTCTTCCGGTGTGGAGTGTAAATGTACACATTTAGGCCAAAAAGGGACTGTCGCGAATTTGGCTTTCTCGCCTTGCGCCCAGCAAAACATTGGTTTGGCTTTCTTTTCTGGCCGATTTCCTCCCTCACGGTTCTCATTCCTCTTCGAAAGTGGAAGAGCGTGTCTCTCTCGAGTTAGAAGGGCATTGAGGATTACAAATTGATCATGTGAAATGACCAGTGGGGAGACTGGTCTCCCAATGATCCTCAAGGGGGATTGTAAATCTGAAATTTCTCAGACTTGTGAATGTGAAAAATGTCCACATCGAGGAATCAATCCTCCCTGGGAACCATTGCCCTACTGGGAAACACTCCCCATTTCGATGTGAGAACGCGCCAGGATCAGAAATGGGAGGACCTCTACTCCACGCGTACTTCTGAAGCCTGGCTTTCGGGGAGAAAAATCCTCGCTACGGGAGGACCGCTACGCCACGCGTACTTACGACGATCATAGGGGAGAAAACTCCTTGCTAAGCGATGAAAGCGTCTGCCGGTGTGGAGTGTAAATGTACACATTTAGGCCAAAAAGGGACTGTCGCGAATTTGGCTTTCTCGCGATGCGCCCAGCAAAACATTGGTTTGGCTTTCTTTTCTGGCCGATTTCCTCCCTCACGGTTCTCATTCCTCTTCGAAAGTGGAAGAGCGTGTCTCTCTCGAGTTAGAAGGGCATTGAGGATTACAAATTGATCATGTGAAATGACCAGTGGGGAGACTGGTCTCCCAATGATCCTCAAGGGGGATTGTAAATCTGAAATTTCTCAGACTTGTGAATGTGAAAAATGTCCACATCGAGGAATCAATCCTCCCTGGGAACCAATGCCCTACTGGGAAACACTCCCCATTTCGATGTGAGAACGCGCCAGGATCAGAAATGGGAGGACCTCTACTCCACGCGTACTTCAGACGGCTGGCTTTCGGGGAGAAAAATCCTCGCTACGGGAGGACCGCTACGCCACGCGTCCTTACGACGATCATAGGGGAGAAAACTCCTTGCTAAGCGTGAAAGCGTCTTCCGGTGTGGAGTGTAAATGTACACATTTAGTCCAAAAAGAGACTGTCGCGAATTTGGCTTTCTCGCGATGCGCCCAGCAAAACATTGGTTTGGCTTTCTTTTCAGGCCGATTTCCTCCCTCACGGTTCTCATTCCTCTTCGAAAGTGGAAGAGCGTGTCTCTCTCGAGTTAGAAGGGCATTGAGGATTACAAATTGATCATGTGAAATGACCAGTGGGGAGACTGGTCTCCCAATGATCCTCAAGGGGGATTGTAAATCTGAAATTTCTCAGACTTGTGAATGTGAAAAATGTCCACATCGAGGAATCAATCCTCCCTGGGAACCAATGCCCTACTGGGAAACACTCCCCATTTCGATGTGAGAACGCGCCAGGATCAGAAATGGGAGGACCTCTACTCCACGCGTACTTCAGACGGCTGGCTTTCGGGGAGAAAAATCCTCGCTACGGGAGGACCGCTACGCCATGCGTCCTTACGACGATCATAGGGGAGAAAACTCCTTGCTAAGCAATGAAAGCGTCTTCCGGTGTGGAGTGGAAATGTACACATTTAGGCCAAAAAGGGACTGTCGCGAATTTGGATTTCTCGCGATGCGCCCAGCAAAACATTGGTTTGGCTTTCTTTTCTGGGCGATTTCCTCCCTCACGGTTCTCATTCCTCTTCGAATGTGGAAGAGCGTGTCTCTCTCGAGTTAGAAGGGCATTGAGGATTACAAATTGATCATGTGAAATGACCAGTGGGGAGACTGGTCTCCCAATGATCCTCAAGGGGGATTGTAAATCTGAAATTGCTCAGACTTGTGAATGTGAAAAATGTCCACATCGAGGAATCAATCCTCCCTGGGAACCAATGTCCTACTGGGAAACACTCCCCATTTCGATGTGAGAACGCGCCAGGATCAGAAATGGGAGGACCTCTACTCCACGCGTACTTCAGACGGCTGGGTTTCAGGGAGAAAAATCCTCGCTACGGGAGGACCGCTACGCCACGCATCCTTACGAGTATCATAGGGGAGAAAACTCCTTGCTAAGCAATGAAAGCGTCTTCCGGTGTGGAGTGGAAAAGTACACATTTAGGCCAAAAAGGGACTGTCGCGAATTTGGCTTTCTCGCGATGCGCCCAGCAAAACATTGTTTTGGCTTTCTTTTCTGGCCGATTTCCTCCCTCAAGGTTCTCATTCCTCTTCGAAAGTTGAAGAGCGTGTCTCTCTCGAGTTAGAAGGGCATTGAGGGTTACAAATGGATCATGTGAAATGACCAGTGGGGAGACTGGTCTCCCAATGATCCTCAAGGGGGATTGTAAATCTGAAATTTCTCAGACTTGTGAATGTGAAAAATGTCCACATCGAGGAATCAATCCTCCCTGGGAACCAATGCCCTACTGGGAAACACTCCCCATTTCGATGTGAGAACGCGCCAGGATCAGAAATGGGAGGACCTCTACTCCACGCGTACTTCAGACGGCTGGCTTTCGGGGAGAAAAATCCTCGCTACGGTAGGACCGCTACGCCAAGCGTCCTTACGACGATCATAGGGGAGAAAACTCCTTGCTAAGCAATGAAAGCGTCTTCCGGTGTGGAGTGTAAATATACACATTTAGGCCAAAAAGGGACTGTCGCGAATTTGGCTTTCTCGCGATGCGCCCAGCAAAACATTGGTTTGGCTTTCTTTTCTCGCCAATTTCCTCCCTCACGGTTCTCATTCCTCTTCGAAAGTGGAAGAGCGTGTCTCTCTCGAGTTAGAAGGGCATTGAGGATTACAAATTGATCATGTGACATGACCAGTGGGGAGTCTGGTCTCCCAATGATCCTCAAGGGGGATTGTAAATCTGAAATTTCTCAGACTTGTGAATGTGAAAAATGTCCACATCGAGGAATCAATCCTCCCTGGGAACCAATGCCCTACTGGGAAACACTCCCCATTTCGATGTGAGAACGCGCCAGGATCAGAAATGGGAGGACCTCTACTCCACGCGTACTTCAGACGGCTGGCTTTCGGGGAGAAAAATCCTCGCTATGGGAGGACCGCTACGCCACGCGTCCTTACGACGATCATAGGGGAGAAAACTCCTTGCTAAGCAATGAAAGCGTCTTCCGGTGTGGAGTGGAAATGTACACATTTAGGCCAAAAAGGGAATGTCGCGAATTTGGCTTTCTCGCGATGCGCCCAGCAAAACATTGGTTTGGCTTTCTTTTCTGGCCGATTTCCTCCCTCACGGTTCTCATTCCTCTTCGAAAGTGGAAGAGCGTGTCTCTCTCGAGTTAGAAGGGCATTGAGGGTTACAAATTGATCATGTGAAATGACCAGTGGGGAGACTGGTCTCCCAATGATCCTCAAGGGGGATTGTAAATCTGAAATTTCTCAGACTTGTGAATGTGAAAAATGTCCACATCGAGGAATCAATCCTCCCTGGGAACCAATGCCCTACTGGGAAACACTCCCCATTTCGATGTGAGAACGCGCCAGGATCAGAAATGGGAGGACCTCTACTCCACGCGTACTTCAGACAGCTGGCTTACGGGGAGAAAAATCCTCGCTACGGGAGGACCGCTACGCCACGCGTCCTTACGACGATCATAGGGGAGAAAAGTCCTTGCTAAGCAATGAAAGCGTCTTCCGGTGTGGAGTGTAAATGTACACATTTAGGCCAAAAAGGGACTGTCGCGAATTTGGCTTTCTCGCGATGCGCCCAGCAAAACATTGGTTTGGCTTTCTTTTCTGGCCGATTTCCTCCCTCACGGTTCTCATTCCTCTTCGAAAGTTGAAGAGCGTGTCTCTCTCGAGTTAGAAGGGCATTGAGGATTACAAATTGATCATGTGAAATGACCAGTGGTGAGACTGGTCTCCCAATGATCCTCAAGGGGGATTGTAAATCTGAAATTTCTCAGACTTGTGAATGTGAAAAATGTCCACATCGAGGAATCAATCCTCACTGGGAACCAATGCCCTACTGGGAAACACTCCCCATTTCGATGTGAGAACGCGCCAGGATCAGAAATGGGAGGACCTCTACTCCACGCGTACTTCAGACGGCTGGCTTTCGGGGAGAAAAATCCTCGCTACGGGAGGACCGCTACGCCACACGTCCTTACGACGATCATAGGGGAGAAAACTCCTTGCTACGCAATGAAAGCATCTTCCGGTGTGGAGTGTAAATGTACACATTTCGGCCAAAAAGGGACTGTCGCGAATTTGGCTTTCTCGCGATGCGCCCAGCAAAACATTGGTTTGGCTTTCTTTTCTGGCCGATTTCCTCCCTCACGGTTCTCATTCCTCTTCGAAAGTGGAAGAGCGTGTCTCTCTCGAGTTAGAAGGACATTGAGGATTACAAATTGATCATGTGAAATGACCAGTGGGGAGACTGGTCTCCCAATGATCCTCAAGGGGGATTGTAAATCTGAAATTTCTCAGACTTGTGAATGTGAAAAATGTCCACATCGAGGAATCAATCCTCCCTGGGAACCAATGCCCTACTGGGAAACACTCCCCATTTCGATGTGAGAACGCGCCAGGATCAGAAATGGGAGGACCTCTACTCCACGCGTACTTCAGACGGCTGGCTTTCGGGGAGAAAAATCCTCGCTACGGGAGGACCGCTACGCCATGCGTCCTTACGACGATCATAGGGGAGAAAACTCCTTGCTAAGCAATGAAAGCGTCTTCCGGTGTGGAGTGGAAATGTACACATTTAGGCCAAAAAGGGACTGTCGCGAATTTGGCTTTCTCGCGATGCGCCCAGCAAAACATTGGTTTGGCTTTCTTTTCTGGCCGATTTCCTCCCTCACGGTTCTCATTCCTCTTCGAAAGTGGAAGAGCATGTCTCTCTAGAGTTAGAAGGGCTTTGAGGTTTACAAATTGATCATGTGAAATGACCAGTGGGGAGACTGGTCTCCCAATGATCCTCAAAGGGGATTGTAAATCTGAAATTTCTCAGACTTGTGAATGTGAAAAATGTCCACATCGAGGAATCAATCCTCCCTGGGAACCAATGCCCTACTGGGAAACACTCCCCATTTCGATGTGAGAACGCGTCAGGATCAGAAATGGGAGGACCTCTACTCCACGCGTACTTCAGACGGCTGGCTTTCGGGGAGAAAAATCCTCGCTACGGGAGGACCGCTACGACACCCGTCCTTATGACGATCATAGGGGAGAAAGCTCCTTGCTAAGCAATGAAAGCGTCTTCCGGTGTGGAGTGTAAATGTACACATTTAGGCCAAAAAGGGACTGTCGCGAATTTGGCTTTCTCGCGATGCGCCCAGCAAAACATTGGTTTGGCTTTTTTTCTGGCCGATTTCCTCCATCACGGTTCTCATTCCTCTTCGAAAGTGGAAGAGCATGTCTCTCTCGAGTTAGAAGGGCATTGAGGGTTACAAATTGATCATGTGAAATGACCAGTGGGGAGACTGGTCTCCCAATGATCCTCAAGGGGGATTGTAAATCTGAAATTTCTCAGACTTGTGAATGTGAAAAATGTCCACATCGAGGATTCAATCCTCCCTGGGAACCAATGCCCTACTGGGAAACACTCCCCATTTCGATGTGATAACGCACCAGGATCAGAAATGGGAGGACCTCTACTCCACGCGTACTTCAGACGGCTGGCTTTCGGGGAGAAAAATCCTCGCTACGGGAGGACCGCTACGCCACGCGTCCTTACGACGATCATAGGGGAGAAAACTCCTTGCTAAGCGTGAAAGCGTCTTCCGGTGTGGAGTGTAAATGTACACATTTAGTCCAAAAAGAGACTGTCGCGAATTTGGCTTTCTCGCGATGCGCCCAGCAAAACATTGGTTTGGCTTTCTTTTCTGGCCGATTTCCTCCCTCACGGTTCTCATTCCTCTTCGAAAGTGGAAGAGCGTGTCTCTCTCGAGTTAGAAGGGCATTGAGGATTACAAATTGATCATGTGAAATGACCAGTGGGGAGACTGGTCTCCCAATGATCCTCAAGGGGGATTGTAAATCTGAAATTTCTCAGACTTGTGAATGTGAAAAATGTCCACATCGAGGAATCAATCCTCCCTGGGAACCATTGCCCTACTGGGAAACACTCCCCATTTCGATGTGAGAACGCGCCAGGATCAGAAATGGGAGGACCTCTACTCCACGCGTACTTCTGAAGCCTGGCTTTCGGGGAGAAAAATCCTCGCTACGGGAGGACCGCTACGCCATGCGTCCTTACGACGATCATAGGGGAGAAAACTCCTTGCTAAGCAATGAAAGCGTCTTCCGGTGTGGAGTGGAAATGTACACATTTAGGCCAAAAAGGGACTGTCGCGAATTTGGATTTCTCGCGATGCGCCCAGCAAAACATTGGTTTGGCTTTCTTTTCTGGGCGATTTCCTCCCTCACGGTTCTCATTCCTCTTCGAATGTGGAAGAGCGTGTCTCTCTCGAGTTAGAAGGGCATTGAGGATTACAAATTGATCATGTGAAATGACCAGTGGGGAGACTGGTCTCCCAATGATCCTCAAGGGGGATTGTAAATCTGAAATTGCTCAGACTTGTGAATGTGAAAAATGTCCACATCGAGGAATCAATCCTCCCTGGGAACCAATGTCCTACTGGGAAACACTCCCCATTTCGATGTGAGAACGCGCCAGGATCAGAAATGGGAGGACCTCTACTCCACGCGTACTTCAGACAGCTGGGTTTCAGGGAGAAAAATCCTCGCTACGGGAGGACCGCTACGCCACGCATCCTTACGAGTATCATAGGGGAGAAAACTCCTTGCTAAGCAATGAAAGCGTCTTCCGGTGTGGAGTGGAAAAGTACACATTTAGGCCAAAAAGGGACTGTCGCGAATTTGGCTTTCTCGCGATGCGCCCAGCAAAACATTGTTTTGGCTTTCTTTTCTGGCCGATTTCCTCCCTCAAGGTTCTCATTCCTCTTCGAAAGTTGAAGAGCGTGTCTCTCTCGAGTTAGAAGGGCATTGAGGGTTACAAATGGATCATGTGAAATGACCAGTGGGGAGACTGGTCTCCCAATGATCCTCAAGGGGGATTGTAAATCTGAAATTTCTCAGACTTGTGAATGTGAAAAATGTCCACATCGAGGAATCAATCCTCCCTGGGAACCAATGCCCTACTGGGAAACACTCCCCATTTCGATGTGAGAACGCGCCAGGATCAGAAATGGGAGGACCTCTACTCCACGCGTACTTCAGACGGCTGGCTTTCGGGGAGAAAAATCCTCGCTACGGTAGGACCGCTACGCCAAGCGTCCTTACGACGATCATAGGGGAGAAAACTCCTTGCTAAGCAATGAAAGCGTCTTCCGGTGTGGAGTGTAAATGTACACATTTAGGCCAAAAAGGGACTGTCGCGAATTTGGCTTTCTCGCGATGCGCCCAGCAAAGCATTGGTTTGGCTTTCTTTTCTCGCCGATTTCCTCCCTCACGGTTCTCATTCCTCTTCGAAAGTGGAAGAGCGTGTCTCTCTCGAGTTAGAAGGGCATTGAGGATTACAAATTGATCATGTGACATGACCAGTGGGGAGTCTGGTCTCCCAATGATCCTCAAGGGGGATTGTAAATCTGAAATTTCTCAGACTTGTGAATGTGAAAAATGTCCACATCGAGGAATCAATCCTCCCTGGGAACCAATGCCCTACTGGGAAACACTCCCCATTTCGATGTGAGAACGCGCCAGGATCAGAAATGGGAGGACCTCTACTCCACGCGTACTTCAGACGGCTGGCTTTCGGGGAGAAAAATCCTCGCTATGGGAGGACCGCTACGCCACGCGTCCTTACGACGATCATAGGGGAGAAAACTCCTTGCTAAGCAATGAAAGCGTCTTCCGGTGTGGAGTGGAAATGTACACATTTAGGCCAAAAAGGGAATGTCGCGAATTTGGCTTTCTCGCGATGCGCCCAGCAAAACATTGGTTTGGCTTTCTTTTCTGGCCGATTTCCTCCCTCACGGTTCTCATTCCTCTTCGAAAGTGGAAGAGCGTGTCTCTCTCGAGTTAGAAGGGCATTGAGGGTTACAAATTGATCATGTGAAATGACCAGTGGGGAGACTGGTCTCCCAATGATCCTCAAGGGGGATTGTAAATCTGAAATTTCTCAGACTTGTGAATGTGAAAAATGTCCACATCGAGGAATCAATCCTCCCTGGGAACCAATGCCCTACTGGGAAACACTCCCCATTTCGATGTGAGAACGCGCCAGGATCAGAAATGGGAGGACCTCTACTCCACGCGTACTTCAGACAGCTGGCTTACGGGGAGAAAAATCCTCGCTACGGGAGGACCGCTACGCCACGCGTCCTTACGACGATCATAGGGGAGAAAAGTCCTTGCTAAGCAATGAAAGCGTCTTCCGGTGTGGAGTGTAAATGTACACATTTAGGCCAAAAAGGGACTGTCGCGAATTTGGCTTTCTCGCGATGCGCCCAGCAAAACATTGGTTTGGCTTTCTTTTCTGGCCGATTTCCTCCCTCACGGTTCTCATTCCTCTTCGAAAGTTGAAGAGCGTGTCTCTCTCGAGTTAGAAGGGCATTGAGGATTACAAATTGATCATGTGAAATGACCAGTGGTGAGACTGGTCTCCCAATGATCCTCAAGGGGGATTGTAAATCTGAAATTTCTCAGACTTGTGAATGTGAAAAATGTCCACATCGAGGAATCAATCCTCACTGGGAACCAATGCCCTACTGGGAAACACTCCCCATTTCGATGTGAGAACGCGCAAGGATCAGAAATGGGAGGACCTCTACTCCACGCGTACTTCAGACGGCTGGCTTTCGGGGAGAAAAATCCTCGCTACGGGAGGACCGCTACGCCACACGTCCTTACGACGATCATAGGGGAGAAAACTCCTTGCTACGCAATGAAAGCATCTTCCGGTGTGGAGTGTAAATGTACACATTTCGGCCAAAAAGGGACTGTCGCGAATTTGGCTTTCTCGCGATGCGCCCAGCAAAACATTGGTTTGGCTTTCTTTTCTGGCCGATTTCCTCCCTCACGGTTCTCATTCCTCTTCGAAAGTGGAAGAGCGTGTCTCTCTCGAGTTAGAAGGACATTGAGGATTACAAATTGATCATGTGAAATGACCAGTGGGGAGACTGGTCTCCCAATGATCCTCAAGGGGGATTGTAAATCTGAAATTTCTCAGACTTGTGAATGTGAAAAATGTCCACATCGAGGAATCAATCCTCCCTGGGAACCAATGCCCTACTGGGAAACACTCCCCATTTCGATGTGAGAACGCGCCAGGATCAGAAATGGGAGGACCTCTACTCCACGCGTACTTCAGACGCCTGGCTTTCGGGGAGAAAAATCCTTGCTACGGGAGGACCGCTACGCCACGCGTCCTTACGACGATCATAGGGGAGAAAACTCCTTGCTAAGCAATGAAAGCGTCTTCCGGTGTGGAGTGTAAATGTACACATTTAGGCCAAAAAGGGACTGTCGCGAATTTGGCTTTCTCGCGATGAGCCCAGCAA
Source organism: Monodelphis domestica (assembly GCF_027887165.1). NCBI lineage: Eukaryota > Metazoa > Chordata > Mammalia > Didelphimorphia > Didelphidae > Monodelphis > Monodelphis domestica. Next base: position 246,478,247 of record NC_077228.1, read on the forward strand.
AACATTGGTTTGGCTTTCTTTTCTGGCCGATTTCCTCCCTCACGGTTCTCATTCCTCTTCGAATGTGGAAGAGCGTGTCTCTCTCGAGTTAGAAGGGCATTGAGGATTACAAATTGATCATGTGAAATGAGCAGTGGGGAGACTGGTCTCCCAATGATCCTCAAGGGGGATTGTAAATCTGAAATTTCTCAGACTTGTGAATGTGAAAAATGTCCACATCGAGGAATCAATCCTCCCTGGGAACCAATGCCCTACTGGGAAACACTCCCCATTTCGATGTGAGAACGCGCCAGCATCAGAAATGGGAGGACCTCTACTCCACGCGTACTTCAGACTGCTGGCTTTCGGGGAGAAAAATCCTCGCTACGGGAGGACCGCTACGCCACGCGTCCTTACGACGATCATAGGGGAGAAAACTCCTTGCTAAGCAATGAAAGCGTCTTCCGGTGTGGAGTGTAAATGTACACATTTAAGCCAAAAAGGGACTGTCGCGAATTTGGCTTTCTCGCGATGCGCCCAGCAAAACATTGGTTTGGCTTTCTTTTCTGGCCGATTTCCTCCCTCACGGTTCTCATTCCTCTTCGAAAGTGGAAGAGCATGTCTCTCTAGAGTTAGAAGGGCTTTGAGGTTTACAAATTGATCATGTGAAATGACCAGTGGGGAGACTGGTCTCCCAATGATCCTCAAGGGGGATTGTAAATCTGAAATTTCTCAGACTTGTGAATGTGAAAAATGTCCACATCGAGGAATCAATCCTCACTGGGAACCAATGCCCTACTGGGAAACACTCCCCATTTCGATGTGAGAACCAGGATCAGAAATGGGATGACCTCTACTCCACGCGTACTTCAGACGGCTGGCTTTCGGGGAGAAAAATCCTCGCTACGGGAGGACCGCTACGCCACACGTCCTTACGACGATCATAGGGGAGAAAACTCCTTGCTACGCAATGAAAGCATCTTCCGGTGTGGAGTGTAAATGTACACATTTCGGCCAAAAAGGGACTGTCGCGAATTTGGCTTTCTCGCGATGCGCCCAGCAAAACATTGGTTTGGCTTTCTTTTCTGGCCGATTTCCTCCCTCACGGTTCTCATTCCTCTTCGAAAGTGGAAGAGCTTGTCTCTCTCGAGTTAGAAGGGCATTGAGGATTACAAATTGATCATGTGAAATGACCAGTGGGGAGACTGGTCTCCCAATGATCCTCAAGGGGGATTGTAAATCTGAAATTTCTCAGACTTGTGAATGTGAAAAATGTCCACATCGAGGAATCAATCCTCCCTGGGAACCAATGCCCTACTGGGAAACACTCCCCATTTCGATGTGAGAACGCGCCAGGATCAGAAATGGGAGGACCTCTACTCCACGCGTACTTCAGACGGCTGGCTTTCGGGGAGAAAAATCCTCGCTACGGGAGGACCGCTACGCCACGCGTCCTTACGACGATCATAGGGGAGAAAACTCCTTGCTAAGCAATGAAAGCGTCTTCCGGTGTGGAGTGTAAATGTACACATTTAGGCCAAAAAGGGACTGTCGCGAATTTGGCTTTCTCGCGATGCGCCCAGCAAAACATTGATTTGGCTTTCTTTTCTGGCCGATTTCCTCCCTCACGGTTCTCATTCCTCTTCGAAAGTTGAAGAGCGTGTCTCTCTCGAGTTAGAAGGGCATTGAGGATTACAAATTGATCATGTGAAATGACCAGTGGGGAGACTGGTCTCCCAATGATCCTCAAGGGGGATTGTAAATCTGAAATTTCTCAGATTTGTGAATGTGAAAAATGTCCACATCGAGGAATCAATCCTCCCTGGGAACCAATGCCCTACTGGGAAACACTCCCCATTTCGATGTGAGAACGCGCCAGGATCAGAAATGGGAGGACCTCTACTCCACGCGTACTTCAGACGGCTGGCTTTCGGGGAGAAAAATCCTCGCTACGGGAGGACCGCTACGCCATGCGTCCTTACGACGATCATAGGGGAGAAAACTCCTTGCTAAGCAATGGAAGCATCTTCCGGTGTGGAGTGTATATGTACACATTTAGGCCAAAAAGGGACTGTCGCGAATTTGGCTTTCTCGCGATGCGCCCAGCAAAACATTGGTTTGGCTTTCTTTTCTGGCCGATTTCCTCCCTCACGGTTCTCATTCCTCTTCGAAAGTGGAAGAGCATGTCTCTCTAGAGTTAGAAGGGCTTTGAGGTTTACAAATTGATCATGTGAAATGACCAGTGGGGAGACTGGTCTCCCAATGATCCTCAAGAGGGATTGTAAATCTGAAATTGCTCAGACTTGTGAATGTGAAAAATGTCCACATCGAGGAATCAATCCTCCCTGGGAACCAATGCCCTACTGGGAAACACTCCCCATTTCGATGTGAGAACGCGCCAGGATCAGAAATGGGAGGACCTCTACTCCACGCGTACTTCAGACGCCTGGCTTTCGGGGAGAAAAATCCTCGCTACGGGAGGACCGCTACGCCACCCGTCCTTACGACGATCATAGGGGAGAAAACTCCTTGCTAAGCGATGAAAGCGTCTTCCGGTGTGGAGTGTAAATGTACACATTTAGGCCAAAAAGGGACTGTCGCGAATTTGGCTTTCTCGCCTTGCGCCCAGCAAAACATTGGTTTGGCTTTCTTTTCTGGCCGATTTCCTCCCTCACGGTTCTCATTCCTCTTCGAAAGTGGAAGAGCGTGTCTCTCTCGAGTTAGAAGGGCATTGAGGATTACAAATTGATCATGTGAAATGACCAGTGGGGAGACTGGTCTCCCAATGATCCTCAAGGGGGATTGTAAATCTGAAATTTCTCAGACTTGTGAATGTGAAAAATGTCCACATCGAGGAATCAATCCTCCCTGGGAACCATTGCCCTACTGGGAAACACTCCCCATTTCGATGTGAGAACGCGCCAGGATCAGAAATGGGAGGACCTCTACTCCACGCGTACTTCTGAAGCCTGGCTTTCGGGGAGAAAAATCCTCGCTACGGGAGGACCGCTACGCCACGCGTACTTACGACGATCATAGGGGAGAAAACTCCTTGCTAAGCGATGAAAGCGTCTGCCGGTGTGGAGTGTAAATGTACACATTTAGGCCAAAAAGGGACTGTCGCGAATTTGGCTTTCTCGCGATGCGCCCAGCAAAACATTGGTTTGGCTTTCTTTTCTGGCCGATTTCCTCCCTCACGGTTCTCATTCCTCTTCGAAAGTGGAAGAGCGTGTCTCTCTCGAGTTAGAAGGGCATTGAGGATTACAAATTGATCATGTGAAATGACCAGTGGGGAGACTGGTCTCCCAATGATCCTCAAGGGGGATTGTAAATCTGAAATTTCTCAGACTTGTGAATGTGAAAAATGTCCACATCGAGGAATCAATCCTCCCTGGGAACCAATGCCCTACTGGGAAACACTCCCCATTTCGATGTGAGAACGCGCCAGGATCAGAAATGGGAGGACCTCTACTCCACGCGTACTTCAGACGGCTGGCTTTCGGGGAGAAAAATCCTCGCTACGGGAGGACCGCTACGCCACGCGTCCTTACGACGATCATAGGGGAGAAAACTCCTTGCTAAGCGTGAAAGCGTCTTCCGGTGTGGAGTGTAAATGTACACATTTAGTCCAAAAAGAGACTGTCGCGAATTTGGCTTTCTCGCGATGCGCCCAGCAAAACATTGGTTTGGCTTTCTTTTCAGGCCGATTTCCTCCCTCACGGTTCTCATTCCTCTTCGAAAGTGGAAGAGCGTGTCTCTCTCGAGTTAGAAGGGCATTGAGGATTACAAATTGATCATGTGAAATGACCAGTGGGGAGACTGGTCTCCCAATGATCCTCAAGGGGGATTGTAAATCTGAAATTTCTCAGACTTGTGAATGTGAAAAATGTCCACATCGAGGAATCAATCCTCCCTGGGAACCAATGCCCTACTGGGAAACACTCCCCATTTCGATGTGAGAACGCGCCAGGATCAGAAATGGGAGGACCTCTACTCCACGCGTACTTCAGACGGCTGGCTTTCGGGGAGAAAAATCCTCGCTACGGGAGGACCGCTACGCCATGCGTCCTTACGACGATCATAGGGGAGAAAACTCCTTGCTAAGCAATGAAAGCGTCTTCCGGTGTGGAGTGGAAATGTACACATTTAGGCCAAAAAGGGACTGTCGCGAATTTGGATTTCTCGCGATGCGCCCAGCAAAACATTGGTTTGGCTTTCTTTTCTGGGCGATTTCCTCCCTCACGGTTCTCATTCCTCTTCGAATGTGGAAGAGCGTGTCTCTCTCGAGTTAGAAGGGCATTGAGGATTACAAATTGATCATGTGAAATGACCAGTGGGGAGACTGGTCTCCCAATGATCCTCAAGGGGGATTGTAAATCTGAAATTGCTCAGACTTGTGAATGTGAAAAATGTCCACATCGAGGAATCAATCCTCCCTGGGAACCAATGTCCTACTGGGAAACACTCCCCATTTCGATGTGAGAACGCGCCAGGATCAGAAATGGGAGGACCTCTACTCCACGCGTACTTCAGACGGCTGGGTTTCAGGGAGAAAAATCCTCGCTACGGGAGGACCGCTACGCCACGCATCCTTACGAGTATCATAGGGGAGAAAACTCCTTGCTAAGCAATGAAAGCGTCTTCCGGTGTGGAGTGGAAAAGTACACATTTAGGCCAAAAAGGGACTGTCGCGAATTTGGCTTTCTCGCGATGCGCCCAGCAAAACATTGTTTTGGCTTTCTTTTCTGGCCGATTTCCTCCCTCAAGGTTCTCATTCCTCTTCGAAAGTTGAAGAGCGTGTCTCTCTCGAGTTAGAAGGGCATTGAGGGTTACAAATGGATCATGTGAAATGACCAGTGGGGAGACTGGTCTCCCAATGATCCTCAAGGGGGATTGTAAATCTGAAATTTCTCAGACTTGTGAATGTGAAAAATGTCCACATCGAGGAATCAATCCTCCCTGGGAACCAATGCCCTACTGGGAAACACTCCCCATTTCGATGTGAGAACGCGCCAGGATCAGAAATGGGAGGACCTCTACTCCACGCGTACTTCAGACGGCTGGCTTTCGGGGAGAAAAATCCTCGCTACGGTAGGACCGCTACGCCAAGCGTCCTTACGACGATCATAGGGGAGAAAACTCCTTGCTAAGCAATGAAAGCGTCTTCCGGTGTGGAGTGTAAATATACACATTTAGGCCAAAAAGGGACTGTCGCGAATTTGGCTTTCTCGCGATGCGCCCAGCAAAACATTGGTTTGGCTTTCTTTTCTCGCCAATTTCCTCCCTCACGGTTCTCATTCCTCTTCGAAAGTGGAAGAGCGTGTCTCTCTCGAGTTAGAAGGGCATTGAGGATTACAAATTGATCATGTGACATGACCAGTGGGGAGTCTGGTCTCCCAATGATCCTCAAGGGGGATTGTAAATCTGAAATTTCTCAGACTTGTGAATGTGAAAAATGTCCACATCGAGGAATCAATCCTCCCTGGGAACCAATGCCCTACTGGGAAACACTCCCCATTTCGATGTGAGAACGCGCCAGGATCAGAAATGGGAGGACCTCTACTCCACGCGTACTTCAGACGGCTGGCTTTCGGGGAGAAAAATCCTCGCTATGGGAGGACCGCTACGCCACGCGTCCTTACGACGATCATAGGGGAGAAAACTCCTTGCTAAGCAATGAAAGCGTCTTCCGGTGTGGAGTGGAAATGTACACATTTAGGCCAAAAAGGGAATGTCGCGAATTTGGCTTTCTCGCGATGCGCCCAGCAAAACATTGGTTTGGCTTTCTTTTCTGGCCGATTTCCTCCCTCACGGTTCTCATTCCTCTTCGAAAGTGGAAGAGCGTGTCTCTCTCGAGTTAGAAGGGCATTGAGGGTTACAAATTGATCATGTGAAATGACCAGTGGGGAGACTGGTCTCCCAATGATCCTCAAGGGGGATTGTAAATCTGAAATTTCTCAGACTTGTGAATGTGAAAAATGTCCACATCGAGGAATCAATCCTCCCTGGGAACCAATGCCCTACTGGGAAACACTCCCCATTTCGATGTGAGAACGCGCCAGGATCAGAAATGGGAGGACCTCTACTCCACGCGTACTTCAGACAGCTGGCTTACGGGGAGAAAAATCCTCGCTACGGGAGGACCGCTACGCCACGCGTCCTTACGACGATCATAGGGGAGAAAAGTCCTTGCTAAGCAATGAAAGCGTCTTCCGGTGTGGAGTGTAAATGTACACATTTAGGCCAAAAAGGGACTGTCGCGAATTTGGCTTTCTCGCGATGCGCCCAGCAAAACATTGGTTTGGCTTTCTTTTCTGGCCGATTTCCTCCCTCACGGTTCTCATTCCTCTTCGAAAGTTGAAGAGCGTGTCTCTCTCGAGTTAGAAGGGCATTGAGGATTACAAATTGATCATGTGAAATGACCAGTGGTGAGACTGGTCTCCCAATGATCCTCAAGGGGGATTGTAAATCTGAAATTTCTCAGACTTGTGAATGTGAAAAATGTCCACATCGAGGAATCAATCCTCACTGGGAACCAATGCCCTACTGGGAAACACTCCCCATTTCGATGTGAGAACGCGCCAGGATCAGAAATGGGAGGACCTCTACTCCACGCGTACTTCAGACGGCTGGCTTTCGGGGAGAAAAATCCTCGCTACGGGAGGACCGCTACGCCACACGTCCTTACGACGATCATAGGGGAGAAAACTCCTTGCTACGCAATGAAAGCATCTTCCGGTGTGGAGTGTAAATGTACACATTTCGGCCAAAAAGGGACTGTCGCGAATTTGGCTTTCTCGCGATGCGCCCAGCAAAACATTGGTTTGGCTTTCTTTTCTGGCCGATTTCCTCCCTCACGGTTCTCATTCCTCTTCGAAAGTGGAAGAGCGTGTCTCTCTCGAGTTAGAAGGACATTGAGGATTACAAATTGATCATGTGAAATGACCAGTGGGGAGACTGGTCTCCCAATGATCCTCAAGGGGGATTGTAAATCTGAAATTTCTCAGACTTGTGAATGTGAAAAATGTCCACATCGAGGAATCAATCCTCCCTGGGAACCAATGCCCTACTGGGAAACACTCCCCATTTCGATGTGAGAACGCGCCAGGATCAGAAATGGGAGGACCTCTACTCCACGCGTACTTCAGACGGCTGGCTTTCGGGGAGAAAAATCCTCGCTACGGGAGGACCGCTACGCCATGCGTCCTTACGACGATCATAGGGGAGAAAACTCCTTGCTAAGCAATGAAAGCGTCTTCCGGTGTGGAGTGGAAATGTACACATTTAGGCCAAAAAGGGACTGTCGCGAATTTGGCTTTCTCGCGATGCGCCCAGCAAAACATTGGTTTGGCTTTCTTTTCTGGCCGATTTCCTCCCTCACGGTTCTCATTCCTCTTCGAAAGTGGAAGAGCATGTCTCTCTAGAGTTAGAAGGGCTTTGAGGTTTACAAATTGATCATGTGAAATGACCAGTGGGGAGACTGGTCTCCCAATGATCCTCAAAGGGGATTGTAAATCTGAAATTTCTCAGACTTGTGAATGTGAAAAATGTCCACATCGAGGAATCAATCCTCCCTGGGAACCAATGCCCTACTGGGAAACACTCCCCATTTCGATGTGAGAACGCGTCAGGATCAGAAATGGGAGGACCTCTACTCCACGCGTACTTCAGACGGCTGGCTTTCGGGGAGAAAAATCCTCGCTACGGGAGGACCGCTACGACACCCGTCCTTATGACGATCATAGGGGAGAAAGCTCCTTGCTAAGCAATGAAAGCGTCTTCCGGTGTGGAGTGTAAATGTACACATTTAGGCCAAAAAGGGACTGTCGCGAATTTGGCTTTCTCGCGATGCGCCCAGCAAAACATTGGTTTGGCTTTTTTTCTGGCCGATTTCCTCCATCACGGTTCTCATTCCTCTTCGAAAGTGGAAGAGCATGTCTCTCTCGAGTTAGAAGGGCATTGAGGGTTACAAATTGATCATGTGAAATGACCAGTGGGGAGACTGGTCTCCCAATGATCCTCAAGGGGGATTGTAAATCTGAAATTTCTCAGACTTGTGAATGTGAAAAATGTCCACATCGAGGATTCAATCCTCCCTGGGAACCAATGCCCTACTGGGAAACACTCCCCATTTCGATGTGATAACGCACCAGGATCAGAAATGGGAGGACCTCTACTCCACGCGTACTTCAGACGGCTGGCTTTCGGGGAGAAAAATCCTCGCTACGGGAGGACCGCTACGCCACGCGTCCTTACGACGATCATAGGGGAGAAAACTCCTTGCTAAGCAATGAAAGCGTCTTCCGGTGTGGAGTGTAAATGTACACATTTAGGCCAAAAAGGGACTGTCGCGAATTTGGCTTTCTCGCGATGCGCCCAGCAAAACATTGGTTTGGCTTTCTTTTCTGGCCGATTTCCTCCCTCACGGTTCTCATTCCTCTTCGAAAGTGGAAGAGCGTGTCTCCCTCGAGTTAGAAGGGCATTGAGGATTACAAATTGATCATGTGAAATGACCAGTGGGGAGACTGGTCTCCCAATGATCCTCAAGGGGAATTGAAAATCTGAAATTTCTCAGACTTGTGAATGTGAAAAATGTCCACATCGAGGAATCAATCCTCCCTGGGAACCAATGCCCTACTGGGAAACACTCCCCATTTCCATGTGAGAACGCGCCAGGATCAGAAATGGGAGGACCTCTACTCCATGCGTACTTCAGACGGCTGGCTTTCGGGGAGAAAAATCCTCGCTACGGGAGGACCGCTACGCCACGCGTCCTTACGACGATCATAGGGGAGAAAACTCCTTGCTAAGCAATGAAAGCGTCTTCCGGTGTGGAGTGTAAATGTACACATTTAGGCCAAAAAGGGACTGTCGCGAATTTGGCTTTCTCGCGATGCGCCCAGCAAAACATTGGTTTGGCTTTCTTTTCTGGCCGATTTCCTCCCTCACGGTTCTCATTCCTCTTCGAAAGTGGAAGAGCGTGTCTCCCTCGAGTTAGAAGGGCATTGAGGATTACAAATTGATCATGTGAAATGACCAGTGGGGAGACTGGTCTCCCAACGATCCTCAAGGGGGATTGTAAATCTGAAATTTCTCAGACTTGTGAATGTGAAAAATGTCCACATCGAGGAATCAATCCTCCCTGGGAACCAATGCCCTACTGGGAAACACTCCCCATTTCGATGTGAGAACGCGCCAGGATCAGAAATGGGAGGACCTCTACTCCACGCGTACTTCAGACGGCTGGCTTACGGGGAGAAAAATCCTCGCTACGGGAGGACCGCTACGCCACGCGTCCTTACGACGATCATAGGGGAGAAAAGTCCTTGCTAAGCAATGAAAGCGTCTTCCGGTGTGGAGTGTAAATATACACATTTAGGCCAAAAAGGAACTGTCGCGAATTTGGCTTTCTCGCGATGCGCCCAGCAAAACATTGGTTTGGCTTTCTTTTCTGGCCGATTTCCTCCCTCACGGTTCTCATTCCTCTTCGAAAGTTGAAGAGCGTGTCTCTCTCGAGTTAGAAGGGCATTGAGGATTACAAATTGATCATGTGAAATGACCAGTGGGGAGACTGGTCTCCCAATGATCCTCAAGGGGGATTGTAAATCTGAAATTTCTCAGACTTGTGAATGTGAAAAATGTCCACATCGAGGAATCAATCCTCACTGGGAACCAATGCCCTACTGGGAAACACTCCCCATTTCGATGTGAGAACGCGCCAGGATCAGAAATGGGATGACCTCTACTCCACGCGTACTTCAGACGGCTGGCTTTCGGGGAGAAAAATCCTCGCTACGGGAGGACCGCTACGCCACACGTCCTTACGACGATCATAGGGGAGAAAACTCCTTGCTACGCAATGAAAGCATCTTCCGGTGTGGAGTGTAAATGTACACATTTCGGCCAAAAAGGGACTGTCGCGAATTTGGCTTTCTCGCGATGCGCCCAGCAAAACATTGGTTTGGCTTTCTTTTATGGCCGATTTCCTCCCTCACGGTTCTCATTCCTCTTCGAAAGTGGAAGAGCGTGTCTCTCTCGAGTTAGAAGGGCATTGAGGATTACAAATTGATCATGTGAAATGACCAGTGGGGAGACTGGTCTCCCAATGATCCTCAAGGGGGATTGTAAATCTGAAATTTCTCAGACTTGTGAATGTGAAAAATGTCCACATCGAGGAATCAATCCTCCCTGGGAACCAATGCCCTACTGGGAAACACTCCCCATTTCGATGTGAGAACGCGCCAGGATCAGAAATGGGAGGACCTCTACTCCACGCGTACTTCAGACGGCTGGCTTTCGGGGAGAAAAATCCTCGCTACGGGAGGACCGCTACGCCACGCGTCCTTACGACGATCATAGGGGAGAAAACTCCTTGCTAAGCAATGAAAGCGTCTTCCGGTGTGGAGTGTAAATGTACACATTTAGGCCAAAAAGGGACTGTCGCGAATTTGGCTTTCTCGCGATGAGCCCAGCAAAACATTGGTTTGGCTTTCTTTTCTGGCCGATTTCCTCCCTCACGGTTCTCATTCCTCTTCGAATGTGGAATAGCGTGTCTCTCTCGAGTTAGAAGGGCATTGAGGATTACAAATTGATCATGTGAAATGAGCAGTGGGGAGACTGGTCTCCCAATGATCCTCAAGAGGGAATGTAAATCTGAAATTTCTCAGACTTGTGAATGTGAAAAATGTCCACATCGAGGAATCAATCCTCCCTGGGAACCAATGCCCTACTGGGAAACACTCCCCATTTCGATGTGAGAACGCGCCAGGATCAGAAATGGGAGGACCACTACTCCACGCGTACTTCAGACGGCTGGCTTTCGGGGAGAAAAATCCTCGCTACGGGAGGACCGCTACGCCACGCGTCCTTACGACGATCATAGGGGAGAAAACTCCTTGCTAAGCAATGAAAGCGTCTTCCGGTGTGGAGTGTAAATGTACACATTTAGGCCAAAAAGGGACTGTCGCGAATTTGGCTTTCTCGCGATGCGCCCAGCAAAACATTGATTTGGCTTTCTTTTCTGGCCGATTTCCTCCCTCACGGTTCTCATTCCTCTTCGAAAGTTGAAGAGCGTGTCTCTCTCGAGTTAGAAGGGCATTGAGGATTACAAATTGATCATGTGAAATGACCAGTGGGGAGACTGGTCTCCCAATGATCCTCAAGGGGGATTGTAAATCTGAAATTTCTCAGACTTGTGAATGTGAAAAATGTCCACATCGAGGAATCAATCCTCCCTGGGAACCAATGCCCTACTGGGAAACACTCCCCATTTCGATGTGAGAACGCGCCAGGATCAGAAATGGGAGGACCTCTACTCCACGCGTACTTCAGACGGCTGGCTTTCGGGGAGAAAAATCCTCGCTACGGGAGGACCGCTACGCCATGCGTCCTTACGACGATAATAGGGGAGAAAACTCCTTGCTAAGCAATGGAAGCATCTTCCGGTGTGGAGTGTATATGTACACATTTAGGCCAAAAAGGGACTGTCGCGAATTTGGCTTTCTCGCGATGCGCCCAGCAAAACATTGGTTTGGCTTTCTTTTCTGGCCGATTTCCTCCCTCACGGTTCTCATTCCTCTTCGAAAGTGGAAGAGCATGTCTCTCTAGAGTTAGAAGGGCTTTGAGGTTTACAAATTGATCATGTGAAATGACCAGTGGGGAGACTGGTCTCCCAATGATCCTCAAGGGGGATTGTAAATCTGAAATTTCTCAGACTTGTGAATGTGAAAAATGTCCACATCGAGGAATCAATCCTCCCTGGGAACCAATGCCCTACTGGGAAACATTCCCCATTTCGATGTGAGAACTCGCCAGGATCAGAAATGGGAGGACGTCTACTCCACGCGTACTTAAGACTATTATAGGGGAGAAAACTCCTTGCTAAGCATTGAAAGAGTCTTCATATTTTGAATGTAAATGAACACATTTATGCCAAAAAGGGACTGTCGCTAATTTGGCTTTCTCGCAATGCGCCTAGCAAAACATTGGTTTGGCTTTCTTTTCTTGCCTACTTCCTCCCTCACTGTTCTAATTCCTCTTAGAAAGTTGAAGATCGTGTCTATCCCTAGTAAGAAGTGCATTGAGGATTACAAATTGATCATGTGAACTGACCAGTGGGGAGACTGGTCTCCCAATGATCCTCAAGGGGGATAGTAAATCTGAAATTTCTCAGACTTGTGAATGTGAAAAATGTCCACATTGAGGAATCAATCCTCCCTGGGAACCAATGCCCTACTGGGAAACACTCTCGATTTCGATGTGAGAGCTCGCAGGATCAGAAATGGGAGGACCTCTACTCCACGCGTACTTAAGACTATTATAGAGGAGAAAACTCCTTGCTAAGCATTGAAAGAGTCTTCATATTTTGAATGTAAATGTACACATTTATGCAAAAAAAGGACTGTCGCTAATTTGGCTTTCTCGCAATGCGCCCAGCAAAACATTGGTTTGGCATTCTTTTCTGGCCTATTTCCTCCCTCACGGTTCTCATTCCTCTTCGAAAGTTGAAGAGCGTGTAACTCTCGAGTTAGAAGTGCATTGAGGATTACAAATTGATCATGTGAACTGACCAGTGGGGAGACTGGACTCCCAATGATCCTCAAGGGGGATTGTAAATCTGAAATTTCTCAGACTTGTGAATGTGAAAAATGTCCACATCGAGGAATCAATCCTCCCTGGGAACCAATGCCCTACTGGGAAACACTCCCCATTTTGATGTGAGAACGCACCAGGATCAGAAATGGGAGGACCTCTACTCCACGCGTACTTCAGACGGCTGGCTTTCGGGGAGAAAAATCCTCGCTACGGGAGGACCGCTACGCCACGCGTCCTTACGACGATCATAGGGGAGAAAACTCCTTGCTAAGCAATGAAAGCGTCTTCCGGTGTGAAGTGTAAATGTACACATTTCGGCCAAAAAGGGACTGTCGCGAATTTGGCTTTCTCGCGATGCGCCCAGCGAAACATTTGTTTGGTTTTCTTTTCTGGCCTATTTCCTCCCTCACGGTTCTCATTCCTCTTCGAAAGTTGAAGAGCGTGTCTCTCTCGAGTTAGAAGGGCATTGAGGATTACAAATTGATCATGTGAAATGACCAGTGGGGAGACTGGTCTCCCAATGATCCTCAAGGGGGATTGTAAATCTGAAATTTCTCAGACTTGTGAATGTGAAAAATGTCCACATTGAGGAATCAATCCTCCCTGGGAACCAATGCCCTACTGGGAAACACTCCCCATTTCGATGTGAGAACGCGCCAGGATCAGAAATGGGAGGACCTCTACTCCACGCGTACTTAAGACTATTATAGGGGAGAAAACTCCTTGCTAAGCATTGAAAGAGTCTTCATATTTTGAATGTAAATGTACACATTTATGCAAAAAAAGGACTGTCGCTAATTTGGCTTTCTCGCAATGCGCCCAGCAAAACATTGGTTTGGCATTCTTTTCTGGCCTATTTCCTCCCTCACGGTTCTCATTCCTCTTCGAAAGTGGAAGAGCGTGTCTCTCTCGAGTTAGAAGGGCATTGAGGATTACAAATTGATCATGTGAAATGACCAGTGGGGAGACTGGTCTCCCAATGATCCTCAAGGGGGATTGTAAATCTGAAATTTCTCAGACTTGTGAATGTGAAAAATGTCCACATTGAGGAATCAATCCTCCCTGGGAACCAATGCCCTACTGGGAAACACTCTCCATTTCGATGTGAGAGCTCACAGGATCAGAAATGGGAGGACCTCTACACCACGCGTAATTCAGACGGCTGGCTTTGGGAGAAAAATCCTCGCTATGGGAAGACCGCTACGCCACGCGTCCTTACGACTATTAAAGGGGAGAAAACTCCTTGCTAAGCAATGAAAGCGTCTTCCGGTTTGGAGTGTAAATGTACACATTTAGGCCAAAAAGGGACTGTCGCTAATTTGGTTTTCTCGCGATGCGCCCAGCAAAACATTGGTTTGGCTTTCTTTTCTGGCCTATTTCCTCCCTCACGGTTCTCATTCCTCTTCGAAAGTGGAAGAGCGTGTCTCTCTCGAGTTAGAAGGGCATTGAGGATTACAAATTGATCATGTGAAATGACCAGTGGGGAGACTGGTCTCCCAATGATCCTCAAGGGGGATTGTAAATCTGAAATTTCTCAGACTTGTGAATGTGAAAAATGTCCACATTGAGGAATCAATCCTCCCTGGGAACCAATGCCCTACTGGGAAACACTCCCCATTTCGATGTGAGAACGCACCAGGATCAGAAATGGGAGGACCTCTACTCCACGCGTACTTCAGACGGCTGGCTTTAGGGGAGAAAAATCCTCGCTACGGGAGGACCGCTACGCCACGCGTCCTTACGACGATCATAGGGGAGAAAACTCCTTGCTAAGCAATGAAAGCGTCTTCCGGTGTGGAGTGGAAATGTACACATTTAGGCCAAAAAGGGACTGTCGCGAATTTGTCTTTCTCGCGATGCGCCCAGCAAAACATTGGTTTGGCTTTCTTTTCTGGCCGATTTCCTCCCTCACGGTTCTCATTCCTCTTCGAAAGTGGAAGAGCGTGTCTCCCTCGAGTTAGAAGGGCATTGAGGATTACAAATTGATCATGTGAAATGACCAGTGGGGAGACTGGTCTCCCAATGATCCTCAAGGGGGATTGTAAATCTGAAATTTCTCAGACTTGTGAATGTGAAAAATGTCCACATCGAGGAATCAATCCTCCCTGGGAACCAATGCCCTACTGGGAAACACTCCCCATTTCCATGTGAGAACGCGCCAGGATCAGAAATGGGAGGACCTCTACTCCACGCGTACTTCAGGCGGCTGGCTTTCGGGGAGAAAAATCCTCGCTACGGGAGGACCGCTACGCCACGCGTCCTTACGACGATCATAGGGGAGAAAACTCCTTGCTAAGCAATGAAAGCGTCTTCCGGTGTGGAGTGGAAAAGTACACATTTAGGCCAAAAAGGGACTGTCGCGAATTTGGCTTTCTCGCGATGCGCCCAGCAAAACATTGATTTGGCTTTCTTTTCTGGCCGATTTCCTCCCTCACGGTTCTCATTCCTCTTCGAAAGTTGAAGAGCGTGTCTCTCTCGAGTTAGAAGGGCATTGAGGATTACAAATTGATCATGTGAAATGACCAGTGGGGAGACTGGTCTCCCAATGATCCTCAAGGGGGATTGTAAATCTGAAATTTCTCAGACTTGTGAATGTGAAAAATGTCCACATCGAGGAATCAATCCTCCCTGGGAACCAATGCCCTACTGGGAAACACTCCCCATTTCGATGTGAGAACGCGCCAGGATCAGAAATGGGAGGACCTCTACTCCACGCGTACTTCAGACGGCTGGCTTTCGGGGAGAAAAATCCTCGCTACGGGAGGACCGCTACGCCATGCGTCCTTACGACGATCATAGGGGAGAAAACTCCTTGCTAAGCAATGGAAGCATCTTCCAGTGTGGAGTGTAAATGTACACATTTAGGCCAAAAAGGGACTGTCGCGAATTTGGCTTTCTCGCGATGCGCCCAGCAAAACATTGGTTTGGCTTTCTTTTCTGGCCGATTTCCTCCCTCACGGTTCTCATTCCTCTTCGAAAGTGGAAGAGCATGTCTCTCTAGAGTTAGAAGGGCTTTGAGGTTTACAAATTGATCATGTGAAATGACCAGTGGGGAGACTGGTCTCCCAATGATCCTCAAGGGGGATTGTAAATCTGAAATTTCTCAGACTTGTGAATGTGAAAAATGTCCACATCGAGGAATCAATCCTCCCTGGGAACCAATGCCCTACTGGGAAACACTCCCCATTTCAATGTGAGAACGCGCCAGGATCAGAAATGGGAGGACCTCTACTCCACGCGTACTTCAGACGCCTGGCTTTCGGGGAGAAAAATCCTCGCTGCGGGAGGACCGCTACGCCACTAGTCCTTACGACGATCATAGGGGAGAAAACTCCTTGCTAAGCGATGAAAGCGTCTTCCGGTGTGGAGTGTAAATGTACACATTTAGGCCAAAAAGGGACTGTCGCGAATTTGGCTTTCTCGCCTTGCGCCCAGCAAAACATTGGTTTGGCTTTCTTTTCTGGCCGATTTCCTCCCTCACGGTTCTCATTCCTCTTCGAAAGTGGAAGAGCGTGTCTCTCTCGAGTTAGAAGGGCATTGAGGATTACAAATTGATCATGTGAAATGACCAGTGGGGAGACTGGTCTCCCAATGATCCTCAAGGGGGATTGTAAATCTGAAATTTCTCAGACTTGTGAATGTGAAAAATGTCCACATCGAGGAATCAATCCTCCCTGGGAACCATTGCCCTACTGGGAAACACTCCCCATTTCGATGTGAGAACGCGCCAGGATCAGAAATGGGAGGACCTCTACTCCACGCGTACTTCAGACGGCTGGCTTTCTGGGAGAAAAATCCTCGCTACGGGAGGACCGCTACGCCACGCGTACTTACGACGATCATAGGGGAGAAAACTCCTTGCTAAGCGATGAAAGCGTCTGCCGGTGTGGAGTGTAAATGTACACATTTAGGCCAAAAAGGGACTGTCGCGAATTTGGCTTTCTCGCGATGCGCCCAGCAAAACATTGGTTTGGCTTTCTTTTCTGGCCGCTTTGCTCCCTCACGGTTCTCATTCCTCTTCGAAAGTGGAAGAGCGTGTCTCTCTCGAGTTAGAAGGGCATTGAGGATTACAAATTGATCATGTGAAATGACCAGTGGGGAGACTGGTCTCCCAATGATCCTCAAGGGGGATTGTAAATCTGAAATTGCTCAGACTTGTGAATGTGAAAAATGTCCACATCGAGGAATCAATCCTCCCTGGGAACCAATGCCCTACTGGGAAACACTCCCCATTTCGATGTGAGAACGCGCCAGGATCAGAAATGGGAGGACCTCTACTCCACGCGTACTTCAGACGGCTGGCTTTCGGGGAGAAAAATCCTCGCTACGGGAGGACCGCTACGCCACGCGTCCTTACGACGATCATAGGGGAGAAAACTCCTTGCTAAGCGCTGAAAGCGTCTTCCGGTGTGGAGTGTAAATGTACACATTTAGGCCAAAAAGAGACTGTCGCGAATTTGGCTTTCTCGCGATGCGCCCAGCAAAACATTGGTTTGGCTTTCTTTTCTGGCCGATTTCCTCCCTCACGGTTCTCATTCCTCTTCGAAAGTGGAAGAGCGTGTCTCTCTCGAGTTAGAAGGGCATTGAGGATTACAAATTGATCATGTGAAATGACCAGTGGGGAGACTGGTCTCCCAATGATCCTCAAGGGGGATTGTAAATCTGAAATTTCTCAGACTTGTGAATGTGAAAAATGTCCACATCGAGGAATCAATCCTCCCTGGGAACCAATGCCCTACTGGGAAACACTCCCCATTTCGATGTGAGAACGCACCAGGATCAGAAATCGGAGGACCTCTACTCCACGCGTACTTCAGACGGCTGGCTTTCGGGGAGAAAAATCCTCGCTACGGGAGGACCGCTACGCCACGCGTCCTTACGACGATCATAGGGGAGAAAAGTCCTTGCTAAGCAATGAAAGCGACTTCCGGTGTGGAGTGGAAATGTACACATTTAGGCCAAAAAGGGACTGTCGCGAATTTGGCTTTCTCACGATGCGCCCAGCAAAACATTGGTTTGGCTTTCTTTTCTGGCCGATTTCCTCCCTCACGGTTCTCATTCCTCTTCGAAAGTGGAAGAGCGTGTCTCTCTCGAGTTAGAAGGGCATTGAGGGTTACAAATTGATCATGTGAAATGACCAGTGGGGAGACTGGTCTCCCAATGATCCTCAAGGGGGATTGTAAATCTGAAATTTCTCAGACTTGTGAATGTGAAAAATGTCCACATCGAGGAATCAATCCTCCCTGGGAACCAATGCCCTACTGGGAAACACTCCCCATTTCGATGTGAGAACGCGCCAGGATCAGAAATGGGAGGACCTCTACTCCACGCGTACTTCAGACGGCTGGCTTTCGGGGAGAAAAATCCTCGCTACGGGAGGACCGCTACGCCACGTGTCCTTACGACGATCATAGGGGAGAAAACTCCTTGCTAAGCAATGAAAGCGTCTTCCGGTGTGGAGTGGAAATGTACACATTTAGGACAAAAAGGGACTGTCGTGAATTTGGATTTCTCGCGATGCGCCCAGCAAAACATTGGTTTGGCTTTCTTTTCTGGCCGCTTTGCTCCCTCACGGTTCTCATTCCTCTTCGAAAGTGGAATAGCGTGTCTCTCTCGAGTTAGAAGGGCATTGAGGATTACAAATTGATCATGTGAAATGACCAGTGGGGAGACTGGTCTCCCAATGATCCTCAAGGGGAATCGTAAATCTGAAATTTCTCAGACTTGTGAATGTGAAAAATGTCCACATCGAGGAATCAATCCTCCCTGGGAACCAATGCCCTACTGGGAAACACTCCCCATTTCGATGTGAGAACGCGCCAGGATCACAAATGGGAGGACCTATACTCCACGCGTACTTCAGACGGCTGGCTTTCGGGGAGAAAAATCCTCGCTACGGGAGGACCGCTACGCCACGCATCCTTACGAGGATCATAGGGGAGAAAACTCCTTGCTAAGCAATGAAAGCGTCTTCCGGTGTGGAGTGGAAAAGTACACATTTAGGCCAAAAAGGGACTGTCGCGAATTTGGCTTTCTCGCGATGCGCCCAGCAAAACATCGGTTTGGCTTTCTTTTCTGGCCGATTTCCTCCCTCACGGTTCTCATTCCTCTTCGAAAGTGGAAGAGCATGTCTCTCTAGAGTTAGAAGGGCTTTGAGGTTTACAAATTGATCATGTGAAATGACCAGTGGGGAGACTGGTCTCCCAATGATCCTCAAGGGGGATTGTAAATCTGAAATTTCTCAGACTTTTGAATGTGAAAAATGTCCACATCGAGGAATCAATCCTCCCTGGGAACCAATGCCCTACTGGGAAACACTCCCCATTTCGATGTGAGAACGCGCCAGGATCAGAAATGGGAGGACCTCTACTCCACGCGTACTTCAGACGGCTGGCTTTCGGGGAGAAAAATCCTCGCTACGGGAGGACCGCTACGCCACGCATCCTTACGAGAATCATAGGGGAGAAAACTCCTTGCTAAGCAATGAAAGCGTCTTCCGGTGTGGAGTGGAAAAGTACACATTTAGGCCAAAAAGGGACTGTCGCGAATTTGGCTTTCTCGCGATTCGCCCAGCAAAACATCGGTTTGGCTTTCTTTTCTGGCCGATTTCCTCCCTCACGGTTCTCATTCCTCTTCGAAAGTGGAAGAGCATGTCTCTCTAGAGTTAGAAGGGATTTGAGGTTTACAAATTGATCATGTGAAATGACCAGTGGGGAGACTGGTCTCCCAATGATCCTCAAGGGGGATTGTATATCTGAAATTTCTCAGACTTGTGAATGTGAAAAATGTCCACATCGAGGAATCAATCCTCCCTGGGAACCAATGCCCTACTGGGAAACACTCCCCATTTCGATGTGAGAACGCGCCAGGATCAGAAATGGGAGGACCTCTACTCCACGTGTACTTCAGACGGCTGGCTTTCGGGGAGAAAAATCCTCGCTACGGGAGGACCGCTACGCCACGCGTCCTTACGACGATCATAGGGGAGAAAACTCCTTGCTAAGCAATGAAAGCGTCTTCCGGTGTGGAGTGGAAATGTCCACATTTAGGCCAAAAAGGGACTGTCGCGAATTTGGATTTCTCGCGATGCGCCCAGCAAAACATTGATTTTGCTTTCTTTTCTGGCCGATTTCCTCCCTCAAGGTTCTCATTCCTCTTCGAAAGTTGAAGAGCGTGTCTCTCTCGAGTTAGAAGGGCATTGAGGATTACAAATTGATCATGTGAAATGACCAGTGGGGAGACTGGTCTCCCAATGATCCTCAAGGGGGATTGTAAATCTGAAATTTCTCAGACTTGTGAATGTGAAAAATGTCCACATCGAGGAATCAATCCTCCCTGGGAACCAATGCCCTACTGGGAAACACTCCCCATTTCGATGTGAGAACGCGCCAGGATCAGAAATGGGAGGACCTCTACTCCACGCGTACTTCAGACGGCTGGCTTTCGGGGAGAAAAATCCTCGCTACGGGAGGACCGCTACGCCAAGCGTCCTTACGACGATCATAGGGGAGAAAACTCCTTGCTAAGCAATGAACGCGTCTTCCGGTGTGGAGTGTAAATGTACACATTTAGGCCAAAAAGGGACTGTCGCGAATTTGCTTTCTCGAGATGCGCCCAGCAAAACATTGGTTTGGCTTTCTTTTCTGGCCGATTTCCTCCCTCACGGTTCTCATTCCTCTTCGAAAGTGGAAGAGCGTGTCTCTCTCGAGTTAGAAGGGCATTGAGGATTACAAATTGATCATGTGAAATGACCAGTGGGGAGTCTGGTCTCCCAATGATCCTCAAGGGGGATTGTAAATCTGAAATTTCTCAGACTTGTGAATGTGAAAAATGTCCACATCGAGGAATCAATCCTCCCTGGGAACCAATGCCCTACTGGGAAACACTCCCCATTTCGATGTGAGAACGCGCCAGGATCAGAAATGGGAGGACCTCTACTCCACGCGTACTTAAGACTATTATAGGGGAGAAAACTCCTTGCTAAGCATTGAAAGAGTCTTCATATTTTGAATGTAAATGTACACATTTATGCAAAAAAAGGACTGTCGCTAATTTGGCTTTCTCGCAATGCGCCCAGCAAAACATTGGTTTGGCATTCTTTTCTGGCCTATTTCCTCCCTCACGGTTCTCATTCCTCTTCGAAAGTGGAAGAGCGTGTCTCTCTCGAGTTAGAAGGGCATTGAGGATTACAAATTGATCATGTGAAATGACCAGTGGGGAGACTGGTCTCCCAATGATCCTCAAGGGGGATTGTAAATCTGAAATTTCTCAGACTTGTGAATGTGAAAAATGTCCACATCGAGGAATCAATCCTCCCTGGGAACCAATGCCCTACTGGGAAACACTCCGCATTTCGATGTGAGAACGCGCCAGGATCAGAAATGGGAGGACCTCTACTCCACGCGTACTTCAGACGGCTGGCTTTCGGGGAGAAAAATCCTCGCTACGGGAGGACCGCTACGCCACGCGTCCTTACGACGATCATAGGGGAGAAAACTCCTTGCTAAGCAATGAAAGCGTCTTCCGGTGTGGAGTGTAAATGTACACATTTAGGCCAAAAAGAGACTGTCGCGAATTTGGCTTTCTCGCGATGCGCCCAGCAAAACATTGGTTTGGCTTTCTTTTCTGGCCGATTTCCTCCCTCACGGTTCTCATTCCTCTTCGAAAGTGGAAGAGCGTGTCTCTCTCGAGTTAGAAGGGCATTGAGGATTACAAATTGATCATGTGAAATGACCAGTGGGGAGACTGGTCTCCCAATGATCCTCAAGGGGGATTGTAAATCTGAAATTTCTCAGACTTGTGAATGTGAAAAATGTCCACATCGAGGAATCAATCCTCCCTGGGAACCAATGCCCTACTGGGAAACACTCCCCATTTCGATGTGAGAACGCACCAGGATCAGAAATCGGAGGACCTCTACTCCACGCGTACTTCAGACGGCTGGCTTTCGGGGAGAAAAATCCTCGGTACGGGAGGACCGCTACGCCACGCGTCCTTACGACGATCATAGGGGAGAAAAGTCCTTGCTAAGCAATGAAAGCGACTTCCGGTGTGGAGTGGAAATGTACACATTTAGGCCAAAAAGGGACTGTCGCGAATTTGGCTTTCTCACGATGCGCCCAGCAAAACATTGGTTTGGCTTTCTTTTCTGGCCGATTTCCTCCCTCACGGTTCTCATTCCTCTTCGAAAGTGGAAGAGCGTGTCTCTCTCGAGTTAGAAGGGCATTGAGGGTTACAAATTGATCATGTGAAATGACCAGTGGGGAGACTGGTCTCCCAATGATCCTCAAGGGGGATTGTAAATCTGAAATTTTTCAGACTTGTGAATGTGAAAAATGTCCACATCGAGGAATCAATCCTCCCTGGGAACCAATGCCCTACTGGGAAACACTCCCCATTTCGATGTGAGAACGCGCCAGGATCAGAAATGGGAGGACCTCTACTCCACGCGTACTTCAGACGGCTGGCTTTCGGGGAGAAAAATCCTCGCTACGGGAGGACCGCTACGCCACGTGTCCTTACGACGATCATAGGGGAGAAAACTCCTTGCTAAGCAATGAAAGCGTCTTCCGGTGTGGAGTGGAAATGTACACATTTAGGACAAAAAGGGACTGTCGCGAATTTGGATTTCTCGCGATGCGCCCAGCAAAACATTGGTTTGGCTTTCTTTTCTAGCCGCTTTGCTCCCTCACGGTTCTCATTCCTCTTCGAAAGTGGAATAGCGTGTCTCTCTCGAGTTAGAAGGGCATTGAGGATTACAAATTGATCATGTGAAATGACCAGTGGGGAGACTGGTCTCCCAATGATCCTCAAGGGGAATCGTAAATCTGAAATTTCTCAGACTTGTGAATGTGAAAAATGTCCACATCGAGGAATCAATCCTCCCTGGGAACCAATGCCCTACTGGGAAACACTCCCCATTTCGATGTGAGAACGCGCCAGGATCAGAAATGGGAGGACCTATACTCCACGCGTACTTCAGACGGCTGGCTTTCGGGGAGAAAAATCCTCGCTACGGGAGGACCGCTACGCCACGCATCCTTACGAGGATCATAGGGGAGAAAACTCCTTGCTAAGCAATGAAAGCGTCTTCCGGTGTGGAGTGGAAAAGTACACATTTAGGCCAAAAAGGGACTGTCGCGAATTTGGCTTTCTCGCGATGCGCCCAGCAAAACATCGGTTTGGCTTTCTTTTCTGGCCGATTTCCTCCCTCACGGTTCTCATTCCTCTTCGAAAGTGGAAGAGCATGTCTCTCTAGAGTTAGAAGGGCTTTGAGGTTTACAAATTGATCATGTGAAATGACCAGTGGGGAGACTGGTCTCCCAATGATCCTCAAGGGGGATTGTAAATCTGAAATTTCTCAGACTTTTGAATGTGAAAAATGTCCACATCGAGGAATCAATCCTCCCTGGGAACCAATGCCCTACTGGGAAACACTCCCCATTTCGATGTGAGAACGCGCCAGGATCAGAAATGGGAGGACCTCTACTCCACGCGTACTTCAGACGGCTGGCTTTCGGGGAGAAAAATCCTCGCTACGGGAGGACCGCTACGCCACGCATCCTTACGAGAATCATAGGGGAGAAAACTCCTTGCTAAGCAATGAAAGCGTCTTCCGGTGTGGAGTGGAAAAGTACACATTTAGGCCAAAAAGGGACTGTCGCGAATTTGGCTTTCTCGCGATTCGCCCAGCAAAACATCGGTTTGGCTTTCTTTTCTGGCCGATTTCCTCCCTCACGGTTCTCATTCCTCTTCGAAAGTGGAAGAGCATGTCTCTCTAGAGTTAGAAGGGATTTGAGGTTTACAAATTGATCATGTGAAATGACCAGTGGGGAGACTGGTCTCCCAATGATCCTCAAGGGGGATTGTATATCTGAAATTTCTCAGACTTGTGAATGGGAAAAATGTCCACATCGAGGAATCAATCCTCCCTGGGAACAAATGCCCTACTGGGAAACACTCCCCATTTCGATGTGAGAACGCGCCAGGATCAGAAATGGGAGGACCTCTACTCCACGCGTACTTCAGACGGCTGGCTTTCAGGGAGAAAAATCCTCGCTACGGGAGGACCGCTACGCCACGCGTCCTTACGACGATCATAGGGGAGAAAACTCCTTGCTAAGCAATGAAAGCGTCTTCCGGTGTGGAGTGGAAATGTCCACATTTAGGCCAAAAAGGGACTGTCGCGAATTTGGATTTCTCGCGATGCGCCCAGCAAAACATTGATTTTGCTTTCTTTTCTGGCCGATTTCCTCCCTCAAGGTTCTCATTCCTCTTCGAAAGTTGAAGAGCGTGTCTCTCTCGAGTTAGAAGGGCATTGAGGGTTACAAATGGATCATGTGAAATGACCAGTGGGGAGACTGGTCTCCCAATGATCCTCAAGGGGGATTGTAAATCTGAAATTTCTCAGACTTGTGAATGTGAAAAATGTCCACATCGAGGAATCAATCCTCCCTGGGAACCAATGCCCTACTGGGAAACACTCCCCATTTCGATGTGAGAACGCGCCAGGATCAGAAATGGGAGGACCTCTACTCCACGCGTACTTCAGACGGCTGGCTTTCGGGGAGAAAAATCCTCGCTACGGGAGGACCGCTACGCCACGCGTCCTTACGACGATCATAGGGGAGAAAACTCCTTGCTAAGCGTGAAAGCGTCTTCCGGTGTGGAGTGTAAATGTACACATTTAGTCCAAAAAGAGACTGTCGCGAATTTGGCTTTCTCGCGATGCGCCCAGCAAAACATTGGTTTGGCTTTCTTTTCTGGGCGATTTCCTCCCTCACGATTCTCATTCCTCTTCGAATGTGGAAGAGCGTGTCTCTCTCGAGTTAGAAGGGCATTGAGGATTACAAATTGATCATGTGAAATGACCAGTGGGGAGACTGGTCTCCCAATGATCCTCAAGGGGGATTGTAAATCTGAAATTGCTCAGACTTGTGAATGTGAAAAATGTCCACATCGAGGAATCAATCCTCCCTGGGAACCAATGTCCTACTGGGAAACACTCCCCATTTCGATGTGAGAACGCGCCAGGATCAGAAATGGGAGGACCTCTACTCCACGCGTACTTCAGACGGCTGGGTTTCAGGGAGAAAAATCCTCGCTACGGGAGGACCGCTACGCCACGCATCCTTACGAGGATCATAGGGGAGAAAACTCCTTGCTAAGCAATGAAAGCGTCTTCCGGTGTGGAGTGGAAAAGTACACATTTAGGCCAAAAAGGGACTGTCGAGAATTTGGCTTTCTCGCGATGCGCCCAGCAAAACATTGGTTTGGCTTTCTTTTCTGGCCGATTTCCTCCCTCACGGTTCTCATTCCTCTTCGAAAGTGGAAGAGCATGTCTCTCTAGAGTTAGAAGGGCTTTGAGGTTTACAAATTGATCATGTGAAATGACCAGTGGGGAGACTGGTCTCCCAATGATCCTCAAGGGGGATTGTAAATCTGAAATTTCTCAGACTTGTGAATGTGAAAAATGTCCACATCGAGGAATCAATCCTCCCTGGGAACCAATGCCCTACTGGGAAACACTCCCCATTTCGATGTGAGAACGCGCCAGGATCAGAAATGGGAGGACCTCTACTCCACGCGTACTTCAGACGGCTGGCTTTCGGGGAGAAAAGTCCTCGCTACGGGAGGACCGCTACGCCACGCGTCCTTACGACGATCATAGGGGAGAAAACTCCTTGCTAAGCAATGAAAGCGTCTTCCGGTGTGGAGTGGAAATGTACACATTTAGGCCAAAAAGGGACTGTCGCGAATTTGGATTTCTCGCGATGCGCCCAGCAAAACATTGATTTTGCTTTCTTTTCTGGCCGATTTCCTCCCTCAAGGTTCTCATTCCTCTTCGAAAGTTGAAGAGCGTGTCTCTCTCGAGTTAGAAGGGCATTGAGGGTTACAAATGGATCATGTGAAATGACCAGTGGGGAGACTGGTCTCCCAATGATCCTCAAGGGGGATTGTAAATCTGAAATTTCTCAGACTTGTGAATGTGAAAAATGTCCACATCGAGGAATCAATCCTCCCTGGGAACCAATGCCCTACTGGGAAACACTCCCCATTTCGATGTGAGAACGCGCCTGGATCAGAAATGGGAGGACCTCTACTCCACGCGTACTTCAGACGGCTGGCTTTCGGGGAGAAAAATCCTCGCTACGGTAGGACCGCTACGCCAAGCGTCCTTACGACGATCATAGGGGAGAAAACTCCTTGCTAAGCAATGAAAGCGTCTTCCGGTGTGGAGTGTAAATGTACACATTTAGGCCAAAAAGGGACTGTCGCGAATTTGGCTTTCTCGCGATGCGCCCAGCAAAACATTGGTTTGGCTTTCTTTTCTGGCCGATTTCCTCCCTCACGGTTCTCATTCCTCTTCGAAAGTGGAAGAGCGTGTCTCTCTCGAGTTAGAAGGGCATTGAGGATTACAAATTGATCATGTGACATGACCAGTGGGGAGTCTGGTCTCCCAATGATCCTCAAGGGGGATTGTAAATCTGAAATTTCTCAGACTTGTGAATGTGAAAAATGTCCACATCGAGGAATCAATCCTCCCTGGGAACCAATGCCCTACTGGGAAACACTCCCCATTTCGATGTGAGAACGCGCCAGGATCAGAAATGGGAGGACCTCTACTCCACGCGTACTTCAGACGGCTGGCTTTCGGGGAGAAAAATCCTCGCTACGGGAGGACCGCTACGCCACGCGTCCTCACGACGATCATAGGGGAGAAAACTCCTTGCTACGCAATGAAAGCGTCTTCCGGTGTGGAGTGTAAATGTACACATTTAGGCCAAAAAGGGACTGTCGCTAATTTGGTTTTCTCGCGATGCGCCCAGCAAAACATTGGTTTGGCTTTCTTTTCTGGCCTATTTCCTCCCTCACGGTTCTCATTCCTCTTCGAAAGTTGAAGAGCGTGTCTCTCTCGAGTTAGAAGGGCATTGAGGATTACAAATTGATCATGTGAAATGACCAGTGGGGAGACTCGTCTCCCAATGATCCTCAAGGGGGATTGTAAATCTGAAATTTCTCAGACTTGTGAATGTGAAAAATGTCCACATTGAGGAATCAATCCTCCCTGGGAACCAATGCCCTACTGGGAAACACTCCCCATTTCGATGTGAGAACACACCAGGATCAGAAATGGGAGGACCTCTACTCCACGCGTACTTCAGACGGCTGGCTTTCGGGGAGAAAAATCCTCGCTACGGGAGGACCGCTACGCCACGCGTCCTTACGACGATCATAGGGGAGAAAACTCCTTGCTAAGCAATGAAAGCGTCTTCCGGTGTGGAGTGTAAATGTACACATTTAGGCCAAAAAGGGACTGTCGCGAATTTGGCTTTCTCGCGATGCGCCCAGCAAAACATTGGTTTGGCTTTCTTTTCAGGCCGATTTCCTCCCTCACGGTTCTCATTCCTCTTCGAAAGTGGAAGAGCGTGTCTCTCTCGAGTTAGAAGGGCATTGAGGATTACAAATTGATCATGTGAAATGACCAGTGGGGAGACTGGTCTCCCAATGATCCTCAAGGGGGATTGTAAATCTGAAATTTCTCAGACTTGTGAATGTGAAAAATGTCCACATCGAGGAATCAATCCTCCCTGGGAACCAATGCCCTACTGGGAAACACTCCCCATTTCGATGTGAGAACGCGCCAGGATCAGAAATGGGAGGACCTCTACTCCATGCGTACTTCAGACGGCTGGCTTTCGGGGAGAAAAATCCTCGCTATGGGAGGACCGCTACGCCACGCGTCCTTACGACGATCATAGGGGAGAAAACTCCTTGCTAAGCAATGAAAGCGTCTTCCGGTGTGGAGTGTAAATGTACACATTTAGGCCACAAAGGGACTGTCGCGAATTTGGCTTTCTCGCGATGCGCCCAGCAAAACATTGGTTTGGCTTTCTTTTCTGGCCGATTTCCTCCCTCACGGTTCTCATTCCTCTTCGAAAGTGGAAGAGCGTGTCTCTCTCGAGTTAGAAGGGCATTGAGGGTTACAAATTGATCATGTGAAATGACCAGTGGGGAGACTGGTCTCCCAATGATCCTCAAGGGGGATTGTAAATCTGAAATTTCTCAGACTTGTGAATGTGAAAAATGTCCACATCGAGGAATCAATCCTCCCTGGGAACCAATGCCCTACTGGGAAACACTCCCCATTTCGATGTGATAACGCACCAGGATCAGAAATGGGAGGACCTCCACTCCACGCGTACTTCAGACGGCTGGCTTTCGGGGAGAAAAATCCTCGCTACGGGAGGACCGCTACGCCACGCGTCCTTACGACGATCATAGGGGAGAAAACTCCTTGCTAAGCAATGAAAGCGTCTTCCGGTGTGGAGTGTAAATGTACACATTTAGGCCAAAAAGGGACTGTCGCGAATTTGGCTTTCTCGCGATGCGCCCAGCAAAACATTGATTTGGCTTTCTTTTCTGGCCGATTTCCTCCCTCACGGTTCTCATTCCTCTTCGAAAGTGGAAGAGCGTGTCTCCCTCGAGTTAGCAGGGCATTGAGGATTACAAATTGATCATGTGAAATGACCAGTGGGGAGACTGGTCTCCCAATGATCCTCAAGGGGAATTGAAAATCTGAAATTTCTCAGACTTGTGAATGTGAAAAATGTCCACATCGAGGAATCAATCCTCCCTGGGAACCAATGCCCTACTGGGAAACACTCCCCATTTCCATGTGAGAACGCGCCAGGATCAGAAATGGGAGGACCTCTACTCCACGCGTACTTCAGACGGCTGGCTTTCGGGGAGAAAAATCCTCGCTACGGGAGGACCGCTACGCCACGCGTCCTTACGACGATCATAGGGGAGAAAACTCCTTGCTAAGCAATGAAAGCGTCTTCCGGTGTGGAGTGTAAATGTACACATTTAGGCCAAAAAGGGACTGTCGCGAATTTGGCTTTCTCGCGATGCGCCCAGCAAAACATTGGTTTGGCTTTCTTTTCTGGCCGATTTCCTCCCTCACGGTTCTCATTCCTCTTCGAAAGTTGAAGAGCGTGTCTCCCTCGAGTTAGAAGGGCATTGAGGATTACAAATTGATCATGTGAAATGACCAGTGGGGAGACTGGTCTCCCAATGATCCTCAAGGGGGATTGTAAATCTGAAATTTCTCAGACTTGTGAATGTGAAAAATGTCCACATCGAGGAATCAATCCTCACTGGGAACCAATGCCCTACTGGGAAACACTCCCCATTTCGATGTGAGAACGCGCCCGGATCAGAAATGGGAGGACCTCTACTCCACGCGTACTTCAGACGGCTGGCTTTCGGGGAGAAAAATCCTCGCTACGGGAGGACCGCTACCCCATGCGTCCTTACGACGATCATAGGGGAGAAAACTCCTTGCTACGCAATGAAAGCATCTTCCGGTGTGGAGTGGAAATGTACACATTTCGGCCAAAAAGGGACTGTCGCGAATTTGGCTTTCTCGCGATGCGCCCAGCAAAACATTGGTTTGGCTTTCTTTTCTGGCCGATTTCCTCCTTCACGGTTCTCATTCCTCTTCGAAAGTGGAAGAGCGTGTCTCTCTCGAGTTAGAAGGGCATTGAGGATTACAAATTGATCATGTGAAATGACCAGTGGGGAGACTGGTCTCCCAATGATCCTCAAGGGGGATTGTAAATCAGAAATTTCTCAGACTTGTGATTGTGAAAAATGTCCACATCGAGGAATCAATCCTCCCTGGGAACCAATGCCCTACTGGGAAACACTCCCCATTTCGATGTGAGAACGCGCCAGGATCAGAAATGGGAGGACCTCTACTCCACGCGTACTTAAGACTATTATAGGGGAGAAAACTCCTTGCTAAGCATTGAAAGAGTCTTCATATTTTGAATGTAAATGTACACATTTATGCAAAAAAAGGACTGTCGCTAATTTGGCTTTCTCGCAATGCGCCCAGCAAAACATTGGTTTGGCATTATTTTCTGGCCTATTTCCTCCCTCACGGTTCTCTTTCCTCTTCGAAAGTGGAAGAGCGTGTCTCTCTCGAGTTAGAAGGGCATTGAGGATTACAAATTGATCATGTGAAATGACCAGTGGGGAGACTGGTCTCCCAATGATCCTCAAGGGGGATTGTAAATCTGAAATTTCTCAGACTTCTGAATGTGAAAAATGTCCACATCGAGGAATCAATCCTCCCTGGGAACCAATGCCCTACTGGGAAACACTCCCCATTTCGATGTGAGAACGCGCCAGGATCAGAAATGGGAGGACCTCTACTCCACGCGTACTTCAGACGGCTGGCTTTCGGGGAGAAAAATCCTCGCTACGGGAGGACCGCTACGCCACGCGTCTTTACGACGATCATAGGGGAGAAAACTCCTTGCTAAGCAATGAAAGCGTCTTCCGGTGTGGAGTGGAAAAGTACACATTTAGGCCAAAAAGGGACTGTCGCGAATTTGGCTTTCTCGCGATGCGCCCAGCAAAACATTGATTTGGCTTTCTTTTCTGGCCGATTTCCTCCCTCACGGTTCTCATTCCTCTTCGAAAGTGGAAGAGCGTGTCTCTCTCGAGTTAGAAGGGCATTGAGGATTACAAATTGATCATGTGAAATGACCAGTGGGGAGACTGGTCTCCCAATGATCCTCAAGGGGGATTGTAAATCTGAAATTTCTCAGACTTGTGAATGTGAAAAATGTCCACATCGAGGAATCAATCCTCCCTGGGAACCAATGCCCTACTGGGAAACACTCCCCATTTCGATGTGAGAACGCGCCAGGATCAGAAATGGGAGGACCTCTACTCCACGCGTACTTCAGACGGCTGGCTTTCGGGGAGAAAAATCCTCGCTACGGGAGGACCGCTACGCCATGCGTCCTTACGACGATCATAGGGGAGAAAACTCCTTGCTAAGCAATGGAAGCATCTTCCAGTGTGGAGTGTAAATGTACACATTTAGGCCAAAAAGGGACTGTCGCGAATTTGGCTTTCTCGCGATGCGCCCAGCAAAACATTGGTTTGGCTTTCTTTTCTGGCCGATTTCCTCCCTCACGGTTCTCATTCCTCTTCGAAAGTGGAAGAGCATGTCTCTCTAGAGTTAGAAGGCCTTTGAGGTTTACAAATTGATCATGTGAAATGACCAGTGGGGAGACTGGTCTCCCAATGATCCTCAAGGGGGATTGTAAATCTGAAATATCTCAGACTTGTGAATGTGAAAAATGTCCACATCGAGGAATCAATCCTCCCTGGGAACCAATGCCCTACTGGGAAACACTCCCCATTTCGATGTGAGAACGCGCCAGGATCAGAAATGGGAGGAACTCTACTCCACGTGTACTTCAGACAGCTGGCTTTCGGGTAGAAAAATCCTCGCTACGGGAGGACCGCTACGACACCCGTCCTTATGACGAACATAGGGGAGAAAACTCCTTGCTACGCAATGAAAGCGTCTTCCGGTGTGGAGAGTAAATGTACACATTTAGGCCAAAAAGGGACTGTCGCGAATTTGGCTTTCTCGCCTTGCGCCCAGCAAAACATTGGTTTGGCTTTCTTTTCTGGCCGATTTCCTCCCTCACGGTTCTCATTCCTCTTCGAAAGTGGAAGAGCGTGTCTCTCTCGAGCTAGAAGGGCATTGAGGATTACAAATTGATCATGTGAAATGACCAGTGGGGAGACTGGTCTCTCAATGATCCTCAAGGGGGATTGTAAATCTGAAATTTCTCAGACTTGTGAATGTGAAAAATGTCCACATCGAGGAATCAATCCTCCCTGGGAACCAATGCCCTACTGGGAAACACTCCCCATTTCGATGTGAGAACGCGCCAGGATCAGAAATGGGAGGACCTCTACTCCACGTGTACTTCAGATGGCTGGCTTTCGGGGAGAAAAATCCTCGCTACGGGAGGACCGCTACGCCACGCGTCCTTACGACGATCATAGGGGAGAAAACTCCTTGCTAAGCAATGAAAGCGTCTTCCTGTGTGGAGTGTAAATGTACACATTTAGGCCAAAAAGGGACTGTCGCGAATTTGGCTTTCTCGCGATGCGCCCAGCAAAACATTGGTTTGGCTTTCTTTTCTGGCCGATTTCCTCCCTCACGGTTCTCATTCCTCTTCGAAAGTGGAAGAGCGTGTCTCTCTCGAGTTAGAAGGGCATTGAGGATTAAAAATTGATCATGTGAAATGACCAGTGGGGAGACTGGTCTCCCAATGATCCTCAAGAGGGATTGTAAATCTGAAATTGCTCAGACTTGTGAATGTGAAAAATGTCCACATCGAGGAATCAATCCTCCCTGGGAACCATTGCCCTACTGGGAAACACTCCCCATTTCGATGTGAGAACGCGCCAGGATCAGAAATGGGAGGACCTCTACTCCACGCGTACTTCTGAAGCCTGGCTTTCGGGGAGAAAAATCCTCGCTACGGGAGGACCGCTACGCCACGCGTACTTACGACGATCATAGGGGAGAAAACTCCTTGCTAAGCGATGAAAGCGTCTGCCGGTGTGGAGTGTAAATGTACACATTTAGGCCAAAAAGGGACTGTCGCGAATTTGGCTTTCTCGCGATGCGCCCAGCAAAACATTGGTTTGGCTTTCTTTTCTGGCCGATTTCCTCCCTCACGGTTCTCATTCCTCTTCGAAAGTGGAAGAGCGTGTCTCTCTCGAGTTAGAAGGGCATTGAGGATTACAAATTGATCATGTGAAATGACCAGTGGGGAGACTGGTCTCCCAATGATCCTCAAGGGGGATTGTAAATCTGAAATTTCTCAGACTTGTGAATGTGAAAAATGTCCACATCGAGGAATCAATCCTCCCTGGGAACCAATGCCCTACTTGGAAACACTCCCCATTTCGATGTGAGAACGCGCCAGGATCAGAAATGGGAGGACCTCTACTCCACGCGTACTTCAGACGGCTGGCTTTCGGGGAGAAAAATCCTCGCTACGGGAGGACCGCTACGCCACGCGTCCTTACGACGATCATAGGGGAGAAAACTCCTTGCTAAGCGTGAAAGCGTCTTCCGGTGTGGAGTGTAAATGTACACATTTAGTCCAAAAAGAGACTGTCGCGAATTTGGCTTTCTCGCGATGCGCCCAGCAAAACATTGGTTTGGCTTTCTTTTCTGGCCGATTTCCTCCCTCACGGTTCTCATTCCTCTTCGAAAGTGGAAGAGCGTGTCTCTCTCGAGTTAGAAGGGCATTGAGGATTACAAATGGATCATGTGAAATGACCAGTGGGGAGACTGGTCTCCCAATGATCCTCAAGGGGGATTGTAAATCTGAAATTTTTCAGACTTGTGAATGTGAAAAATGTCCACATCGAGGAATCAATCCTCCCTGGGAACCAATGCCCTACTTGGAAACACTCCCCATTTCGATGTGAGAACGCGCCAGGATCAGAAATGGGAGGACCTCTACTCCACGCGTACTTCAGACGGCTGGCTTTCGGGGAGAAAAATCCTCGCTACGGGAGGACCGCTACGCCACGCGTCCTTACGACGATCATAGGGGAGAAAACTCCTTGCTAAGCAATGAAAGCGTCTTCCGGTGTGGAGTGGAAATGTACACATTTAGGCCAAAAAGGGACTGTCGCGAATTTGGATTTCTCGCGATGCGCCCAGCAAAACATTGATTTTGCTTTCTTTTCTGGCCGATTTCCTCCCTCAAGGTTCTCATTCCTCTTCGAAAGTTGAAGAGCGTGTCTCTCTCGAGTTAGAAGGGCATTGAGGGTTACAAATGGATCATGTGAAATGACCAGTGGGGAGACTGGTCTCCCAATGATCCTCAAGGGGGATTGTAAATCTGAAATTTCTCAGACTTGTGAATGTGAAAAATGTCCACATCGAGGAATCAATCCTCCCTGGGAACCAATGCCCTACTGGGAAACACTCCCCATTTCGATGTGAGAACGCGCCAGGATCAGAAATGGGAGGACCTCTACTCCACGCGTACTTCAGATGGCTGGCTTTCGGGGAGAAAAATCCTCGCTACGGGAGGACCGCTACGCCACGCGTCCTTACGACGATCATAGGGGAGAAAACTCCTTGCTAAGCAATGAAAGCGTCTTCCGGTGTGGAGTGGAAATGTACACATTTAGGCCAAAAAGGGACTGTCGCGAATTTGGATTTCTCGCGATGCGCCCAGCAAAACATTGATTTTGCTTTCTTTTCTGGCCGATTTCCTCCCTCAAGGTTCTCATTCCTCTTCGAAAGTTGAAGAGCGTGTCTCTCTCGAGTTAGAAGGGCATTGAGGGTTACAAATGGATCATGTGAAATGACCAGTGGGGAGACTGGTCTCCCAATGATCCTCAAGGGGGATTGTAAATCTGAAATTTCTCAGACTTGTGAATGTGAAAAATGTCCACATCGAGGAATCAATCCTCCCTGGGAACCAATGCCCTACTGGGAAACACTCCCCATTTCGATGTGAGAACGCGCCAGGATCAGAAATGGGAGGACCTCTACTCCACGCGTACTTCAGACGGCTGGCTTTCGGGGAGAAAAATCCTCGCTACGGTAGGACCGCTACGCCAAGCGTCCTTACGACGATCATAGGGGAGAAAACTCCTTGCTAAGCAATGAAAGCGTCTTCCGGTGTGGAGTGTAAATGTACACATTTAGGCCAAAAAGGGACTGTCGCGAATTTGGCTTTCTCGCGATGCGCCCAGCAAAACATTGGTTTGGCTTTCTTTTCTGGCCGATTTCCTCCCTCACGGTTCTCATTCCTCTTCGAAAGTGGAAGAGCGTGTCTCTCTCGAGTTAGAAGGGCATTGAGGATTACAAATTGATCATGTGACATGACCAGTGGGGAGTCTGGTCTCCCAATGATCCTCAAGGGGGATTGTAAATCTGAAATTTCTCAGACTTGTGAATGTGAAAAATGTCCACATCGAGGAATCAATCCTCCCTGGGAACCAATGCCCTACTGGGAAACACTCCCCATTTCGATGTGAGAACGCGCCAGGATCAGAAATGGGAGGACCTCTACTCCACGAGTACTTCAGACGGCTGGCTTTCGGGGAGAAAAATCCTCGCTACGGGAGGATCGCTACGCCACGCGTCCTCACGACAATCATAGGGGAGAAAACTCCTTGCTACGCAATGAAAGCGTCTTCCGGTGTGGAGTGTAAATGTACACATTTAGGCCAAAAAGGGACTGTCGCTAATTTGGTTTTCTCGCGATGCGCCCAGCAAAACATTGGTTTGGCTTTCTTTTCTGGCCTATTTCCTCCCTCACGGTTCTCATTCCTCTTCGAAAGTTGAAGAGCGTGTCTCTCTCGAGTTAGAAGGGCATTGAGGATTACAAATTGATCATGTGAAATGACCAGTGGGGAGACTCGTCTCCCAATGATCCTCAAGGGGGATTGTAAATCTGAAATTTCTCAGACTTGTGAATGTGAAAAATGTCCACATTGAGGAATCAATCCTCCCTGGGAACCAATGCCCTACTGGGAAACACTCCCCATTTCGATGTGAGAACACACCAGGATCAGAAATGGGAGGACCTCTACTCCACGCGTACTTCAGACGGCTGGCTTTCGGGGAGAAAAATCCTCGCTACGGGAGGACCGCTAGGCCACGCGTCCTTACGACGATCATAGGGGAGAAAACTCCTTGCTAAGCAATGAAAGCGTCTTCCGGTGTGGAGTGTAAATGTACACATTTAGGCCAAAAAGGGACTGTCGCGAATTTGGCTTTCTCGCGATGCGCCCAGCAAAACATTGGTTTGGCTTTCTTTTCAGGCCGATTTCCTCCCTCACGGTTCTCATTCCTCTTCGAAAGTGGAAGAGCGTGTCTCTCTCGAGTTAGAAGGGCATTGAGGATTACAAATTGATCATGTGAAATGACCAGTGGGGAGACTGGTCTCCCAATGATCCTCAAGTGGGATTGTAAATCTGAAATTTCTCAGACTTGTGAATGTGAAAAATGTCCACATCGAGGAATCAATCCTCCCTGGGAACCAATGCCCTACTGGGAAACACTCCCCATTTCGATGTGAGAACGCGCCAGGATCAGAAATGGGAGGACCTCTACTCCATGCGTACTTCAGACGGCTGGCTTTCGGGGAGAAAAATCCTCGCTATGGGAGGACCGCTACGCCACGCGTCCTTACGACGATCATAGGGGAGAAAACTCCTTGCTAAGCAATGAAAGCGTCTTCCGGTGTGGAGTGTAAATGTACACATTTAGGCCACAAAGGGACTGTCGCGAATTTGGCTTTCTCGCGATGCGCCCAGCAAAACATTGGTTTGGCTTTCTTTTCTGGCCGATTTCCTCCCTCACGGTTCTCATTCCTCTTCGAAAGTGGAAGAGCGTGTCTCTCTCGAGTTAGAAGGGCATTGAGGGTTACAAATTGATCATGTGAAATGACCAGTGGGGAGACTGGTCTCCCAATGATCCTCAAGGGGGATTGTAAATCTGAAATTTCTCAGACTTGTGAATGTGAAAAATGTCCACATCGAGGAATCAATCCTCCCTGGGAACCAATGCCCTACTGGGAAACACTCCCCATTTCGATGTGATAACGCACCAGGATCAGAAATGGGAGGACCTCCACTCCACGCGTACTTCAGACGGCTGGCTTTCGGGGAGAAAAATCCTCGCTACGGGAGGACCGCTACGCCACGCGTCCTTACGACGATCATAGGGGAGAAAACTCCTTGCTAAGCAATGAAAGCGTCTTCCGGTGTGGAGTGGAAATCTACACATTTAGGCCAAAAAGGGACTGTCGCGAATTTGGCTTTCTCGCGATGCGCCCAGCAAAACATTGATTTGGCTTTCTTTTCTGGCCGATTTCCTCCCTCACGGTTCTCATTCCTCTTCGAAAGTGGAAGAGCGTGTCTCCCTCGAGTTAGCAGGGCATTGAGGATTACAAATTGATCATGTGAAATGACCAGTGGGGAGACTGGTCTCCCAATGATCCTCAAGGGGAATTGAAAATCTGAAATTTCTCAGACTTGTGAATGTGAAAAATGTCCACATCGAGGAATCAATCCTCCCTGGGAACCAATGCCCTACTGGGAAACACTCCCCATTTCCATGTGAGAACGCGCCAGGATCAGAAATGGGAGGACCTCTACTCCACGCGTACTTCAGACGGCTGGCTTTCGGGGAGAAAAATCCTCGCTACGGGAGGACCGCTACGCCACGCGTCCTTACGACGATCATAGGGGAGAAAACTCCTTGCTAAGCAATGAAAGCGTCTTCCGGTGTGGAGTGTAAATGTACACATTTAGACCAAAAAGGGACTGTCGCGAATTTGGCTTTCTCGCGATGCGCCCAGCAAAACATTGGTTTGGCTTTCTTTTCTGGCCGATTTCCTCCCTCACGGTTCTCATTCCTCTTCGAAAGTTGAAGAGCGTGTCTCCCTCGAGTTAGAAGGGCATTGAGGATTACAAATTGATCATGTGAAATGACCAGTGGGGAGACTGGTCTCCCAATGATCCTCAAGGGGGATTGTAAATCTGAAATTTCTCAGACTTGTGAATGTGAAAAATGTCCACATCGAGGAATCAATCCTCACTGGGAACCAATGCCCTACTGGGAAACACTCCCCATTTCGATGTGAGAACGCGCCCGGATCAGAAATGGGAGGACCTCTACTCCACGCGTACTTCAGACGGCTGGCTTTCGGGGAGAAAAATCCTCGCTACGGGAGGACCGCTACCCCATGCGTCCTTACGACGATCATAGGGGAGAAAACTCCTTGCTACGCAATGAAAGCATCTTCCGGTGTGGAGTGGAAATGTACACATTTCGGCCAAAAAGGGACTGTCGCGAATTTGGCTTTCTCGCGATGCGCCCAGCAAAACATTGGTTTGGCTTTCTTTTCTGGCCGATTTCCTCCTTCACGGTTCTCATTCCTCTTCGAAAGTGGAAGAGCGTGTCTCTCTCGAGTTAGAAGGGCATTGAGGATTACAAATTGATCATGTGAAATGACCAGTGGGGAGACTGGTCTCCCAATGATCCTCAAGGGGGATTGTAAATCTGAAATTTCTCAGACTTGTGAATGTGAAAAATGTCCACATCGAGGAATCAATCCTCCCTGGGAACTAATGCCCTACTGGGAAACACTCCCCATTTCGATGTGAGAACGCGCCAGGATCAGAAATGGGAGGACCTCTACTCCACGCGTACTTAAGACTATTATAGGGGAGAAAACTCCTTGCTAAGCATTGAAAGAGTCTTCATATTTTGAATGTAAATGTACACATTTATGCAAAAAAAGGACTGTCGCTAATTTGGCTTTCTCGCAATGCGCCCAGCAAAACATTGGTTTGGCATTCTTTTCTGGCCTATTTCCTCCCTCACGGTTCTCTTTCCTCTTCGAAAGTGGAAGAGCGTGTCTCTCTCGAGTTAGAAGGGCATTGAGGATTACAAATTGATCATGTGAAATGACCAGTGGGGAGACTGGTCTCCCAATGATCCTCAAGGGGGATTGTAAATCTGAAATTTCTCAGACTTCTGAATGTGAAAAATGTCCACATCGAGGAATCAATCCTCCCTGGGAACCAATGCCCTACTGGGAAACACTCCCCATTTCGATGTGAGAACGCGCCAGGATCAGAAATGGGAGGACCTCTACTCCACGCGTACTTCAGACGGCTGGCTTTCGGGGAGAAAAATCCTCGCTACGGGAGGACCGCTACGCCACGCGTCCTTACGACGATCATAGGGGAGAAAACTCCTTGCTAAGCAATGAAAGCGTCTTCCGGTGTGGAGTGGAAAAGTACACATTTAGGCCAAAAAGGGACTGTCGCGAATTTGGCTTTCTCGCGATGCGCCCAGCAAAACATTGATTTGGCTTTCTTTTCTGGCCGATTTCCTCCCTCACGGTTCTCATTCCTCTTCGAAAGTGGAAGAGCGTGTCTCTCTCGAGTTAGAAGGGCATTGAGGATTACAAATTGATCATGTGAAATGACCAGTGGGGAGACTGGTCTCCCAATGATCCTCAAGGGGGATTGTAAATCTGAAATTTCTCAGACTTGTGAATGTGAAAAATGTCCACATCGAGGAATCAATCCTCCCTGGGAACCAATGCCCTACTGGGAAACACTCCCCATTTCGATGTGAGAACGCGCCAGGATCAGAAATGGGAGGACCTCCACTCCACGCGTACTTCAGACGGCTGGCTTTCGGGGAGAAAAATCCTCGCTACGGGAGGACCGCTACGCCATGCGTCCTTACGACGATCATAGGGGAGAAAACTCCTTGCTAAGCAATGGAAGCATCTTCCAGTGTGGAGTGTAAATGTACACATTTAGGCCAAAAAGGGACTGTCGTGAATTTGGCTTTCTCGCGATGCGCCCAGCAAAACATTGGTTTGGCTTTCTTTTCTGGCCGATTTCCTCCCTCACGGTTCTCATTCCTCTTCGAAAGTGGAAGAGCATGTCTCTCTAGAGTTAGAAGGGCTTTGAGGTTTACAAATTGATCATGTGAAATGACCAGTGGGGAGACTGGTCTCCCAATGATCCTCAAGGGGGATTGTAAATCTGAAATTTCTCAGACTTGTGAATGTGAAAAATGTCCACATCGAGGAATCAATCCTCCCTGGGAACCAATGCCCTACTGGGAAACACTCCCCATTTCGATGTGAGAACGCGCCAGGATCAGAAATGGGAGGACCTCTACTCCACGTGTACTTCAGACAGCTGGCTTTCGGGTAGAAAAATCCTCGCTACGGGAGGACCGCTACGACACCCGTCCTTATGACTAACATAGGGGAGAAAACTCCTTGCTACGCAATGAAAGCGTCTTCCGGTGTGGAGAGTAAATGTACACATTTAGGCCAAAAAGGGACTGTCGCGAATTTGGCTTTCTCGCCTTGCGCCCAGCAAAACATTGGTTTGGCTTTCTTTTCTGGCCGATTTCCTCCCTCACGGTTCTCATTCCTCTTCGAAAGTGGAAGAGCGTGTCTCTCTCGAGCTAGAAGTGCATTGAGGATTACAAATTGATCATGTGAAATGACCAGTGGGGAGACTGGTCTCTCAATGATCCTCAAGGGGGATTGTAAATCTGAAATTTCTCAGACTTGTGAATGTGAAAAATGTCCACATCGAGGAATCAATCCTCCCTGGGAACCAATGCCCTACTGGGAAACACTCCCCATTTCGATGTGAGAACGCGCCAGGATCAGAAATGGGAGGACCTCTACTCCACGTGTACTTCAGATGGCTGGCTTTCGGGGAGAAAAATCCTCGCTACGGGAGGACCGCTACGCCACGCGTCCTTACGACGATCATAGGGGAGAAAACTCCTTGCTAAGCAATGAAAGCGTCTTCCTGTGTGGAGTGTAAATGTACACATTTAGGCCAAAAAGGGACTGTCGCGAATTTGGCTTTCTCGCGATGCGCCCAGCAAAACATTGGTTTGGCTTTCTTTTCTGGCCGCTTTGCTCCCTCACGGTTCTCATTCCTCTTCGAAAGTGGAAGAGCGTGTCTCTCTCGAGTTAGAAGGGCATTGAGGATTACAAATTGATCATGTGAAATGACCAGTGGGGAGACTGGTCTCCCAATGATCCTCAAGAGGGATTGTAAATCTGAAATTGCTCAGACTTGTGAATGTGAAAAATGTCCACATCGAGGAATCAATCCTCCCTGGGAACCAATGCCCTACTGGGAAACACTCCCCATTTCGATGTGAGAACGCGCCAGGATCAGAAATGGGAGGACCTCTACTCCACGCGTACTTCAGACGCCTGGCTTTCGGGGAGAAAAATCCTCGCTACGGGAGGACCGCTACGCCACCCGTCCTTACGACGATCATAGGGGAGAAAACTCCTTGCTAAGCGATGGAAGCATCTTCCAGTGTGGAGTGTAAATGTACACATTTAGGCCAAAAAGGGACTGTCGTGAATTTGGCTTTCTCGCGATGCGCCCAGCAAAACATTGGTTTGGCTTTTTTTTCTGGCCGATTTCCTCCCTCACGGTTCTCATTCCTCTTCGAAAGTGGAAGAGCGTGTCTCTCTCGAGTTAGAAGGGCATTGAGGATTACAAATTGATCATGTGAAATGACCAGTGGGGAGACTGGTCTCCCAATGATCCTCAAGGGGGATTGTAAATCTGAAATTTCTCAGACTTGTGAATGTGAAAAATGTCCACATCGAGGAATCAATCCTCCCTGGGAACCAATGCCCTACTGGGAAACACTCCCCATTTCGATGTGAGAACGCGCCAGGATCAGAAATGGGAGGACCTCTACTCCACGCGTACTTCAGACGGCTGGCTTTCGGGGAGAAAAATCCTCGCTACGGGAGGACCGCTACGCCACGCGTCCTCACGACGATCATAGGGGAGAAAACTCCTTGCTACGCAATGAAAGCGTCTTCCGGTGTGGAGTGTAAATGTACACATTTAGGCCAAAAAGGGACTGTCGCTAATTTGGTTTTCTCGCGATGCGCCCAGCAAAACATTGGTTTGGCTTTCTTTTCTGGCCTATTTCCTCCCTCACGGTTCTCATTC
The DNA here is from genome assembly GCF_027887165.1 of Monodelphis domestica. Taxonomy (NCBI): domain Eukaryota; kingdom Metazoa; phylum Chordata; class Mammalia; order Didelphimorphia; family Didelphidae; genus Monodelphis; species Monodelphis domestica. The sequence continues at coordinate 246,519,221 of NC_077228.1, forward strand.
CTCTTCGAAAGTTGAAGAGCGTGTCTCTCTCGAGTTAGAAGGGCATTGAGGATTACAAATTGATCATGTGAAATGACCAGTGGGGAGACTCGTCTCCCAATGATCCTCAAGGGGGATTGTAAATCTGAAATTTCTCAGACTTGTGAATGTGAAAAATGTCCACATTGAAGAATCAATCCTCCCTGGGAACCAATGCCCTACTGGGAAACACTCCCCATTTCGATGTGAGAACACACCAGGATCAGAAATGGGAGGACCTCTACTCCACGCGTACTTCAGACGGCTGGCTTTCGGGGAGAAAATTCCTCGCTACGGGAGGACCGCTACGCCACGCGTCCTTACGACGATCATAGGGGAGAAAACTCCTTGCTAAGCAATGAAAGCGTCTTCCGGTGTGGAGTGTAAATGTACACATTTAGGCCAAAAAGGGACTGTCGCGAATTTGGCTTTCTCGCGATGCGCCCAGCAAAACATTGGTTTGGCTTTCTTTTCAGGCCGATTTCCTCCCTCACGGTTCTCATTCCTCTTCGAAAGTGGAAGAGCGTGTCTCTCTCGAGTTAGAAGGGCATTGAGGATTACAAATTGATCATGTGAAATGACCAGTGGGGAGACTGGTCTCCCAATGATCCTCAAGGGGGATTGTAAATCTGAAATTTCTCAGACTTGTGAATGTGAAAAATGTCCACATCGAGGAATCAATCCTCCCTGGGAACCAATGCCCTACTGGGAAACACTCCCCATTTCGATGTGAGAACGGGCCAGGATCAGAAATGGGAGGACCTCTACTCCATGCGTACTTCAGACGGCTGGCTTTCGGGGAGAAAAATACTCGCTATGGGAGGACCGCTACGCCACGCGTCCTTACGACGATCATAGGGGAGAAAACTCCTTGCTAAGCAATGAAAGCGTCTTCCGGTGTGGAGTGTAAATGTACACATTTAGGCCACAAAGGGACTGTCGCGAATTTGGCTTTCTCGCGATGCGCCCAGCAAAACATTGGTTTGGCTTTCTTTTCTGGCCGATTTCCTCCCTCACGGTTCTCATTCCTCTTCGAAAGTGGAAGAGCGTGTCTCTCTCGAGTTAGAAGGGCATTGAGGGTTACAAATTGATCATGTGAAATGACCAGTGGGGAGACTGGTCTCCCAATGATCCTCAAGGGGGATTGTAAATCTGAAATTTCTCAGACTTGTGAATGTGAAAAATGTCCACATCGAGGAATCAATCCTCCCTGGGAACCAATGCCCTACTGGGAAACACTCCCCATTTCGATGTGATAACGCACCAGGATCAGAAATGGGAGGACCTCCACTCCACGCGTACTTCAGACGGCTGGCTTTCGGGGAGAAAAATCCTCGCTACGGGAGGACCGCTACGCCACGCGTCCTTACGACGATCATAGGGGAGAAAACTCCTTGCTAAGCAATGAAAGCGTCTTCCGGTGTGGAGTGGAAATCTACACATTTAGGCCAAAAAGGGACTGTCGCGAATTTGGCTTTCTCGCGATGCGCCCAGCAAAACATTGATTTGGCTTTCTTTTCTGGCCGATTTCCTCCCTCACGGTTCTCATTCCTCTTCGAAAGTGGAAGAGCGTGTCTCCCTCGAGTTAGCAGGGCATTGAGGATTACAAATTGATCATGTGAAATGACCAGTGGGGAGACTGGTCTCCCAATGATCCTCAAGGGGAATTGAAAATCTGAAATTTCTCAGACTTGTGAATGTGAAAAATGTCCACATCGAGGAATCAATCCTCCCTGGGAACCAATGCCCTACTGGGAAACACTCCCCATTTCCATGTGAGAACGCGCCAGGATCAGAAATGTGAGGACCTCTACTCCACGCGTACTTCAGACGGCTGGCTTTCGGGGAGAAAAATCCTCGCTACGGGAGGACCGCTACGCCACGCGTCCTTACGACGATCATAGGGGAGAAAACTCCTTGCTAAGCAATGAAAGCGTCTTCCGGTGTGGAGTGTAAATGTACACATTTAGGCCAAAAAGGGACTGTCGCGAATTTGGCTTTCTCGCGATGCGCCCAGCAAAACATTGGTTTGGCTTTCTTTTCTGGCCGATTTCCTCCCTCACGGTTCTCATTCCTCTTCGAAAGTTGAAGAGCGTGTCTCCCTCGAGTTAGAAGGGCATTGAGGATTACAAATTGATCATGTGAAATGACCAGTGGGGAGACTGGTCTCCCAATGATCCTCAAGGGGGATTGTAAATCTGAAATTTCTCAGACTTGTGAATGTGAAAAATGTCCACATCGAGGAATCAATCCTCACTGGGAACCAATGCCCTACTGGGAAACACTCCCCATTTCGATGTGAGAACGCGCCCGGATCAGAAATGGGAGGACCTCTACTCCACGCGTACTTCAGACGGCTGGCTTTCGGGGAGAAAAATCCTCGCTACGGGAGGACCGCTACCCCATGCGTCCTTACGACGATCATAGGGGAGAAAACTCCTTGCTACGCAATGAAAGCATCTTCCGGTGTGGAGTGGAAATGTACACATTTCGGCCAAAAAGGGACTGTCGCGAATTTGGCTTTCTCGCGATGCGCCCAGCAAAACATTGGTTTGGCTTTCTTTTCTGGCCGATTTCCTCCTTCACGGTTCTCATTCCTCTTCGAAAGTGGAAGAGCGTGTCTCTCTCGAGTTAGAAGGGCATTGAGGATTACAAATTGATCATGTGAAATGACCAGTGGGGAGACTGGTCTCCCAATGATCCTCAAGGGGGATTGTAAATCTGAAATTTCTCAGACTTGTGAATGTGAAAAATGTCCACATCGAGGAATCAATCCTCCCTGGGAACCAATGCCCTACTGGGAAACACTCCCCATTTCGATGTGAGAACGCGCCAGGATCAGAAATGGGAGGACCTCTACTCCACGCGTACTTAAGACTATTATAGGGGAGAAAACTCCTTGCTAAGCATTGAAAGAGTCTTCATATTTTGAATGTAAATGTACACATTTATGCAAAAAAAGGACTGTCGCTAATTTGGCTTTCTCGCAATGCGCCCAGCAAAACATTGGTTTGGCATTCTTTTCTGGCCTATTTCCTCCCTCACGGTTCTCTTTCCTCTTCGAAAGTGGAAGAGCGTGTCTCTCTCGAGTTAGAAGGGCATTGAGGATTACAAATTGATCATGTGAAATGACCAGTGGGGAGACTGGTCTCCCAATGATCCTCAAGGGGGATTGTAAATCTGAAATTTCTCAGACTTCTGAATGTGAAAAATGTCCACATCCAGGAATCAATCCTCCCTGGGAACCAATGCCCTACTGGGAAACACTCCCCATTTCGATGTGAGAACGCGCCAGGATCAGAAATGGGAGGACCTCTACTCCACGCGTACTTCAGACGGCTGGCTTTCGGGGAGAAAAATCCTCGCTACGGGAGGACCGCTACGCCACGCGTCCTTACGACGATCATAGGGGAGAAAACTCCTTGCTAAGCAATGAAAGCGTCTTCCGGTGTGGAGTGGAAAAGTACACATTTAGGCCAAAAAGGGACTGTCGCGAATTTGGCTTTCTCGCGATGCGCCCAGCAAAACATTGATTTGGCTTTCTTTTCTGGCCGATTTCCTCCCTCACGGTTCTCATTCCTCTTCGAAAGTGGAAGAGCGTGTCTCTCTCGAGTTAGAAGGGCATTGTGGATTACAAATTGATCATGTGAAATGACCAGTGGGGAGACTGGTCTCCCAATGATCCTCAAGGGGGATTGTAAATCTGAAATTTCTCAGACTTGTGAATGTGAAAAATGTCCACATCGAGGAATCAATCCTCCCTGGGAACCAATGCCCTACTGGGAAACACTCCCCATTTCGATGTGAGAACGCGCCAGGATCAGAAATGGGAGGACCTCTACTCCACGCGTACTTCAGACGGCTGGCTTTCGGGGAGAAAAATCCTCGCTACGGGAGGACCGCTACGCCATGCGTCCTTACGACGATCATAGGGGAGAAAACTCCTTGCTAAGCAATGGAAGCATCTTCCAGTGTGGAGTGTAAATGTACACATTTCGGCCAAAAAGGCACTGTCGCGAATTTGGCTTTCTCGCGATGCGCCCAGCAAAACATTGGTTTGGCTTTCTTTTCTGGCCGATTTCCTCCCTCACGGTTCTCATTCCTCTTCGAAAGTGGAAGAGCATGTCTCTCTAGAGTTAGAAGGGCTTTGAGGTTTACAAATTGATCATGTGAAATGACCAGTGGGGAGACTGGTCTCCCAATGATCCTCAAGGGGGATTGAAAATCTGAAATTTCTCAGACTTGTGAATGTGAAAAATGTCCACATCGAGGAATCAATCCTCCCTGGGAACCAATGCCCTACTGGGAAACACTCCCCATTTCGATGTGAGAACGCGCCAGGATCAGAAATGGGAGGACCTCTACTCCACGTGTACTTCAGACAGCTGGCTTTCGGGTAGAAAAATCCTCGCTATGGGAGGACCGCTACGACACCCGTCCTTATGACGAACATAGGGGAGAAAACTCCTTGCTACGCAATGAAAGCGTCTTCCGGTGTGGAGAGTAAATGTACACATTTAGGCCAAAAAGGGACTGTCGCGAATTTGGCTTTCTCGCCTTGCGCCCAGCAAAACATTGGTTTGGCTTTCTTTTCTGGCCGATTTCCTCCCTCACGGTTCTCATTCCTCTTCGAAAGTGGAAGAGCGTGTCTCTCTCGAGCTAGAAGGGCATTGAGGATTACAAATTGATCATGTGAAATGACCAGTGGGGAGACTGGTCTCTCAATGATCCTCAAGGGGGATTGTAAATCTGAAATTTCTCAGACTTGTGAATGTGAAAAATGTCCACATCGAGGAATCAATCCTCCCTGGGAACCAATGCCCTACTGGGAAACACTCCCCATTTCGATGTGAGAACGCGCCAGGATCAGAAATGGGAGGACCTCTACTCCACGTGTACTTCAGATGGCTGGCTTTCGGGGAGAAAAATCCTCGCTACGGGAGGACCGCTACGCCACGCGTCCTTACGACGATCATAGGGGAGAAAACTCCTTGCTAAGCAATGAAAGCGTCTTCCTGTGTGGAGTGTAAATGTACACATTTAGGCCAAAAAGGGACTGTCGCGAATTTGTCTTTCTCGCGATGCGCCCAGCAAAACATTGGTTTGGCTTTCTTTTCTGGCCGCTTTGCTCCCTCACGGTTCTCATTCCTCTTCGAAAGTGGAAGAGCGTGTCTCTCTCGAGTTAGAAGGGCATTGAGGATTACAAATTGATCATGTGAAATGACCAGTGGGGAGACTGGTCTCCCAATGATCCTCAAGAGGGATTGTAAATCTGAAATTGCTCAGACTTGTGAATGTGAAAAATGTCCACATCGAGGAATCAATCCTCCCTGGGAACCAATGCCCTACTGGGAAACACTCCCCATTTCGATGTGAGAACGCGCCAGGATCAGAAATGGGAGGACCTCTACTCCACGCGTACTTCAGACGGCTGGCTTTCGGGGAGAAAAATCCTCGCTACGGGAGGACCGCTACGACACCCGTCCTTACGACGATCATAGGGGAGAAAACTCCTTGCTAAGCGTGAAAGCGTCTTCCGGTGTGGAGTGTAAATGTACACATTTAGTCCAAAAAGAGACTGTCGCGAATTTGGCTTTCTCGCGATGCGCCCAGCAAAACATTGGTTTGGCTTTCTTTTCTGGCCGATTTCCTCCCTCACGGTTCTCATTCCTCTTCGAAAGTGGAAGAGTGTGTCTCTCTCGAGTTAGAAGGGCATTGAGGATTACAAATTGATCATGTGAAATGACCAGTGGGGAGACTGGTCTCCCAATGATCCTCAAGGGGGATTGTAAATCTGAAATTTCTCAGACTTGTGAATGTGAAAAATGTCCACATCGAGGAATCAATCCTCCCTGGGAACCAATGCCCTACTTGGAAACACTCCCCATTTCGATGTGAGAACGCGCCAGGATCAGAAATGGGAGGACCTCTACTCCACGCGTACTTCAGACGGCTGGCTTTCGGGGAGAAAAATCCTCGCTACGGGAGGACCGCTACGCCACGCGTCCTTACGACGATCATAGGGGAGAAAACTCCTTGCTAAGCGTGAAAGCGTCTTCCGGTGTGGAGTGTAAATGTACACATTTAGTCCAAAAAGAGACTGTCGCGAATTTGGCTTTCTCGCGATGCGCCCAGCAAAACATTGGTTTGGCTTTCTTTTCTGGCCGATTTCCTCCCTCACGGTTCTCATTCGTCTTCGAAAGTGGAAGAGCGTGTCTCTCTCGAGTTAGAAGGGCATTGAGGATTACAAATTGATCATGTGAAATGACCAGTGGGGAGACTGGTCTCCCAATGATCCTCAAGGGGGATTGTAAATCTGAAATTTCTCAGACTTGTGAATGTGAAAAATGTCCACATCGAGGAATCAATCCTCCCTGGGAACCAATGCCCTACTGGGAAACACTCCCCATTTCGATGTGAGAACGCGCCAGGATCAGAAATGGGAGGACCTCTACTCCACGCGTACTTCAGACGGCTGGCTTTCGGGGAGAAAAATCCTCGCTACGGGAGGACCGCTACGCCATGCGTCCTTACGACGATCATAGGGGAGAAAACTCCTTGCTAAGCAATGAAAGCGTCTTCCGGTGTGGAGTGGAAATGTACACATTTAGGCCAAAAAGGGACTGTCGCGAATTTGGATTTCTCGCGATGCGCCCAGCAAAACATTGGTTTGGCTTTCTTTTCTGGGCGATTTCCTCCCTCACGGTTCTCATTCCTCTTCGAATGTGGAAGAGCGTGTCTCTCTCGAGTTAGAAGGGCATTGAGGATTACAAATTGATCATGTGAAATGACCAGTGGGGAGACTGGTCTCCCAATGATCCTCAAGGGGGATTGTAAATCTGAAATTGCTCAGACTTGTGAATGTGAAAAATGTCCACATCGAGGAATCAATCCTCCCTGGGAACCAATGTCCTACTGGGAAACACTCCCCATTTCGATGTGAGAACGCGCCAGGATCAGAAATGGGAGGACCTCTACTCCACGCGTACTTCAGACGGCTGGGTTTCAGGGAGAAAAATCCTCGCTACGGGAGGACCGCTACGCCACGCATCCTTACGAGTATCATAGGGGAGAAAACTCCTTGCTAAGCAATGAAAGCGTCTTCCGCTGTGGAGTGGAAAAGTACACATTTAGGCCAAAAAGGGACTGTCGCGAATTTGGCTTTCTCGCGATGCGCCCAGCAAAACATTGTTTTGGCTTTCTTTTCTGGCCGATTTCCTCCCTCAAGGTTCTCATTCCTCTTCGAAAATTGAAGAGCGTGTCTCTCTCGAGTTAGAAGGGCATTGAGGGTTACAAATGGATCATGTGAAATGACCAGTGGGGAGACTGGTCTCCCAATGATCCTCAAGGGGGATTGTAAATCTGAAATTTCTCAGACTTGTGAATGTGAAAAATGTCCACATCGAGGAATCAATCCTCCCTGGGAACCAATGCCCTACTGGGAAACACTCCCCATTTCGATGTGAGAACGCGCCAGGATCAGAAATGGGAGGACCTCTACTCCACGCGTACTTCAGACGGCTGGCTTTCGGGGAGAAAAATCCTCGCTACGGTAGGACCGCTACGCCAAGCGTCCTTACGACGATCATAGGGGTGAAAACTCCTTGCTAAGCAATGAAAGCGTCTTCCGGTGTGGAGTGTAAATGTACACATTTAGGCCAAAAAGGGACTGTCGCGAATTTGGCTTTCTCGCGATGCGCCCAGCAAAACATTGGTTTGGCTTTCTTTTCTCGCCGATTTCCTCCCTCACGGTTCTCATTCCTCTTCGAAAGTGGAAGAGCGTGTCTCTCTCGAGTTAGAAGGGCATTGAGGATTACAAATTGATCATGTGACATGACCAGTGGGGAGTCTGGTCTCCCAATGATCCTCAAGGGGGATTGTAAATCTGAAATTTCTCAGACTTGTGAATGTGAAAAATGTCCACATCGAGGAATCAATCCTCCCTGGGAACCAATGCCCTACTGGGAAACACTCCCCATTTCGATGTGAGAACGCGCCAGGATCAGAAATGGGAGGACCTCTACTCCACGCGTACTTCAGACGGCTGGCTTTCGGGGAGAAAAATCCTCGCTATGGGAGGACCGCTACGCCACGCGTCCTTACGACGATCATAGGGGAGAAAACTCCTTGCTAAGCAATGAAAGCGTCTTCCGGTGTGGAGTGGAAAAGTACACATTTAGGCCAAAAAGGGACTGTCGCGAATTTGGCTTTCTCGCGATGCGCCCAGCAAAACATTGATTTGGCTTTCTTTTCTGGCCGATTTCCTCCCTCACGGTTCTCATTCCTCTTCGAAAGTGGAAGAGCGTGTCTCTCTCGAGTTAGAAGGGCATTGAGGATTACAAATTGATCATGTGAAATGACCAGTGGGGAGACTGGTCTCCCAATGATCCTCAAGGGGGATTGTAAATCTGAAATTGCTCAGACTTGTGAATGTGAAAAATGTCCACATCGAGGAATCAATCCTCCCTGGGAACCAATGCCCTACTGGGAAACACTCCCCATTTCGATGTGAGAACGCGCCAGGATCAGAAATGGGAGGACCTCTACTCCACGCGTACTTCAGACGGCTGGCTTTCGGGGAGAAAAATCCTCGCTACGGGAGGACCGCTACGCCATGCGTCCTTACGACGATAATAGGGGAGAAAACTCCTTGCTAAGCAATGGAAGCATCTTCCGGTGTGGAGTGTATATGTACACATTTAGGCCAAAAAGGGACTGTCGCGAATTTGGCTTTCTCGCGATGCGCCCAGCAAAACATTGGTTTGGCTTTCTTTTCTGGCCGATTTCCTCCCTCACGGTTCTCATTCCTCTTCGAAAGTGGAAGAGCATGTCTCTCTAGAGTTAGAAGGGCTTTGAGGTTTACAAATTGATCATGTGAAATGACCAGTGGGGAGACTGGTCTCCCAATGATCCTCAAGGGGGATTGTAAATCTGAAATTTCTCAGACTTGTGAATGTGAAAAATGTCCACATCGAGGAATCAATCCTCACTGGGAACCAATGCCCTACTGGGAAACACTCCCCATTTCGATGTGAGAACCAGGATCAGAAATGGGATGACCTCTACTCCACGCGTACTTCAGACGGCTGGCTTTCGGGGAGAAAAATCCTCGCTACGGGAGGACCGCTACGCCACACGTCCTTACGACGATCATAGGGGAGAAAACTCCTTGCTACGCAATGAAAGCATCTTCCGGTGTGGAGTGTAAATGTACACATTTCGGCCAAAAAGGGACTGTCGCGAATTTGGCTTTCTCGCGATGCGCCCAGCAAAACATTGGTTTGGCTTTCTTTTCTGGCCGATTTCCTCCCTCACGGTTCTCATTCCTCTTCGAAAGTGGAAGAGCGTGTCTCTCTCGAGTTAGAAGGGCATTGAGGATTACAAATTGATCATGTGAAATGACCAGTGGGGAGACTGGTCTCCCAATGATCCTCAAGGGGGATTGTAAATCTGAAATTTCTCAGACTTGTGAATGTGAAAAATGTCCACATCGAGGAATCAATCCTCCCTGGGAACCAATGCCCTACTTGGAAACACTCCCCATTTCGATGTGAGAACGCGCCAGGATCAGAAATGGGAGGACCTCTACTCCACGCGTACTTCAGACGGCTGGCTTTCGGGGAGAAAAATCCTCGCTACGGGAGGACCGCTACGCCACGCGTCCTTACGACGATCATAGGGGAGAAAACTCCTTGCTAAGCGTGAAAGCGTCTTCCGGTGTGGAGTGTAAATGTACACATTTAGTCCAAAAAGAGACTGTCGCGAATTTGGCTTTCTCGCGATGCGCCCAGCAAAACATTGGTTTGGCTTTCTTTTCTGGCCGATTTCCTCCCTCACGGTTCTCATTCCTCTTCGAAAGTGGAAGAGTGTGTCTCTCTCGAGTTAGAAGGGCATTGAGGATTACAAATTGATCATGTGAAATGACCAGTGGGGAGACTGGTCTCCCAATGATCCTCAAGGGGGATTGTAAATCTGAAATTTCTCAGACTTGTGAATGTGAAAAATGTCCACATCGAGGAATCAATCCTCCCTGGGAACCAATGCCCTACTGGGAAACACTCCCCATTTCGATGTGAGAACGCGCCAGGATCAGAAATGGGAGGACCTCTACTCCACGCGTACTTCAGACGGCTGGCTTTCGGGGAGAAAAATCCTCGCTACGGGAGGACCGCTACGCCACGCGTCCTTACGACGATCATAGGGGAGAAAACTCCTTGCTAAGCGTGAAAGCGTCTTCCGGTGTGGAGTGTAAATGTACACATTTAGTCCAAAAAGAGACTGTCGCGAATTTGGCTTTCTCGCGATGCGCCCAGCAAAACATTGGTTTGGCTTTCTTTTCTGGCCGATTTCCTCCCTCACGGTTCTCATTCCTCTTCGAAAGTGGAAGAGTGTGTCTCTCTCGAGTTAGAAGGGCATTGAGGATTACAAATTGATCATGTGAAATGACCAGTGGGGAGACTGGTCTCCCAATGATCCTCAAGGGGGATTGTAAATCTGAAATTTCTCAGACTTGTGAATGTGAAAAATGTCCACATCGAGGAATCAATCCTCCCTGGGAACCAATGCCCTACTTGGAAACACTCCCCATTTCGATGTGAGAACGCGCCAGGATCAGAAATGGGAGGACCTCTACTCCACGCGTACTTCAGACGGCTGGCTTTCGGGGAGAAAAATCCTCGCTACGGGAGGACCGCTACGCCACGCGTCCTTACGACGATCATAGGGGAGAAAACTCCTTGCTAAGCGTGAAAGCGTCTTCCGGTGTGGAGTGTAAATGTACACATTTAGTCCAAAAAGAGACTGTCGCGAATTTGGCTTTCTCGCGATGCGCCCAGCAAAACATTGGTTTGGCTTTCTTTTCTGGCCGATTTCCTCCCTCACGGTTCTCATTCGTCTTCGAAAGTGGAAGAGCGTGTCTCTCTCGAGTTAGAAGGGCATTGAGGATTACAAATTGATCATGTGAAATGACCAGTGGGGAGACTGGTCTCCCAATGATCCTCAAGGGGGATTGTAAATCTGAAATTTCTCAGACTTGTGAATGTGAAAAATGTCCACATCGAGGAATCAATCCTCCCTGGGAACCAATGCCCTACTGGGAAACACTCCCCATTTCGATGTGAGAACGCGCCAGGATCAGAAATGGGAGGACCTCTACTCCACGCGTACTTCACACGGCTGGCTTTCGGGGAGAAAAATCCTCGCTACGGGAGGACCGCTACGCCATGCGTCCTTACGACGATCATTGGGGAGAAAACTCCTTGCTAAGCAATGGAAGCATCTTCCAGTGTGGAGTGTAAATGTACACATTTAGGCCAAAAAGGGACTGTCGCGAATTTGGCTTTCTCGCGATGCGCCCAGCAAAACATTGGTTTGGCTTTCTTTTCTGGCCGATTTCCTCCCTCACGGTTCTCATTCCTCTTCGAAAGTGGAAGAGCATGTCTCTCTAGAGTTAGAAGGGCTTTGAGGTTTACAAATTGATCATGTGAAATGACCAGTGGGGAGACTGGTCTCCCAATGATCCTCAAGGGGGATTGTAAATCTGAAATTTCTCAGACTTGTGAATGTGAAAAATGTCCACATCGAGGAATCAATCCTCCCTGGGAACCAATGCCCTACTGGGAAACACTCCCCATTTCGATGTGAGAACGCGCCAGGATCAGAAATGGGAGGACCTCTACTCCACGTGTACTTCAGACAGCTGGCTTTCGGGTAGAAAAATCCTCGCTACGGGAGGACCGCTACGACACCCGTCCTTATGACGAACATAGGGGAGAAAACTCCTTGCTACGCAATGAAAGCGTCTTCCGGTGTGGAGAGTAAATGTACACATTTAGGCCAAAAAGGGACTGTCGCGAATTTGGCTTTCTCGCCTTGCGCCCAGCAAAACATTGGTTTGGCTTTCTTTTCTGGCCGATTTCCTCCCTCACGGTTCTCATTCCTCTTCGAAAGTGGAAGAGCGTGTCTCTCTCGAGCTAGAAGGGCATTGAGGATTACAAATTGATCATGTGAAATGACCAGTGGGGAGACTGGTCTCTCAATGATCCTCAAGGGGGATTGTAAATCTGAAATTTCTCAGACTTGTGAATGTGAAAAATGTCCACATCGAGGAATCAATCCTCCCTGGGAACCAATGCCCTACTGGGAAACACTCCCCATTTCGATGTGAGAACGCGCCAGGATCAGAAATGGGAGGACCTCTACTCCACGTGTACTTCAGATGGCTGGCTTTCGGGGAGAAAAATCCTCGCTACGGGAGGACCGCTACGCCACGCGTCCTTACGACGATCATAGGGGAGAAAACTCCTTGCTAAGCAATGAAAGCGTCTTCCTGTGTGGAGTGTAAATGTACACATTTAGGCCAAAAAGGGACTGTCGCGAATTTGGCTTTCTCGCGATGCGCCCAGCAAAACATTGGTTTGGCTTTCTTTTCTGGCCGCTTTGCTCCCTCACGGTTCTCATTCCTCTTCGAAAGTGGAAGAGCGTGTCTCTCTCGAGTTAGAAGGGCATTGAGGATTACAAATTGATCATGTGAAATGACCAGTGGGGAGACTGGTCTCCCAATGATCCTCAAGAGGGATTGTAAATCTGAAATTGCTCAGACTTGTGAATGTGAAAAATGTCCACATCGAGGAATCAATCCTCCCTGGGAACCAATGCCCTACTGGGAAACACTCCCCATTTCGATGTGAGAACGCGCCAGGATCAGAAATGGGAGGACCTCTACTCCACGCGTACTTCAGACGCCTGGCTTTCGGGGAGAAAAATCCTCGCTACGGGAGGACCGCTACGCCACCCGTCCTTACGACGATCATAGGGGAGAAAACTCCTTGCTAAGCGATGAAAGCGTCTTCCGGTGTGGAGTGTAAATGTACACATTTAGGCCAAAAAGGGACTGTCGCGAATTTGGCTTTCTCGCCTTGCGCCCAGCAAAACATTGGTTTGGCTTTCTTTTCTGGCCGATTTCCTCCCTCACGGTTCTCATTCCTCTTCGAAAGTGGAAGAGCGTGTCTCTCTCGAGTTAGAAGGGCATTGAGGATTACAAATTGATCATGTGAAATGACCAGTGGGGAGACTGGTCTCCCAATGATCCTCAAGGGGGATTGTAAATCTGAAATTTCTCAGACTTGTGAATGTGAAAAATGTCCACATCGAGGAATCAATCCTCCCTGGGAACCATTGCCCTACTGGGAAACACTCCCCATTTCGATGTGAGAACGCGCCAGGATCAGAAATGGGAGGACCTCTACTCCACGCGTACTTCTGAAGCCTGGCTTTCGGGGAGAAAAATCCTCGCTACGGGAGGACCGCTACGCCACGCGTACTTACGACGATCATAGGGGAGAAAACTCCTTGCTAAGCGATGAAAGCGTCTGCCGGTGTGGAGTGTAAATGTACACATTTAGGCCAAAAAGGGACTGTCGCGAATTTGGCTTTCTCGCGATGCGCCCAGCAAAACATTGGTTTGGCTTTCTTTTCTGGCCGATTTCCTCCCTCACGGTTCTCATTCCTCTTCGAAAGTGGAAGAGCGTGTCTCTCTCGAGTTAGAAGGGCATTGAGGATTACAAATTGATCATGTGAAATGACCAGTGGGGAGACTGGTCTCCCAATGATCCTCAAGGGGGATTGTAAATCTGAAATTTCTCAGACTTGTGAATGTGAAAAATGTCCACATCGAGGAATCAATCCTCCCTGGGAACCAATGCCCTACTTGGAAACACTCCCCATTTCGATGTGAGAACGCGCCAGGATCAGAAATGGGAGGACCTCTACTCCACGCGTACTTCAGACGGCTGGCTTTCGGGGAGAAAAATCCTCGCTACGGGAGGACCGCTACGCCACGCGTCCTTACGACGATCATAGGGGAGAAAACTCCTTGCTAAGCGTGAAAGCGTCTTCCGGTGTGGAGTGTAAATGTACACATTTAGTCCAAAAAGAGACTGTCGCGAATTTGGCTTTCTCGCGATGCGCCCAGCAAAACATTGGTTTGGCTTTCTTTTCTGGCCGATTTCCTCCCTCACGGTTCTCATTCCTCTTCGAAAGTGGAAGAGTGTGTCTCTCTCGAGTTAGAAGGGCATTGAGGATTACAAATTGATCATGTGAAATGACCAGTGGGGAGACTGGTCTCCCAATGATCCTCAAGGGGGATTGTAAATCTGAAATTTCTCAGACTTGTGAATGTGAAAAATGTCCACATCGAGGAATCAATCCTCCCTGGGAACCAATGCCCTACTTGGAAACACTCCCCATTTCGATGTGAGAACGCGCCAGGATCAGAAATGGGAGGACCTCTACTCCACGCGTACTTCAGACGGCTGGCTTTCGGGGAGAAAAATCCTCGCTACGGGAGGACCGCTACGCCACGCGTCCTTACGACGATCATAGGGGAGAAAACTCCTTGCTAAGCGTGAAAGCGTCTTCCGGTGTGGAGTGTAAATGTACACATTTAGTCCAAAAAGAGACTGTCGCGAATTTGGCTTTCTCGCGATGCGCCCAGCAAAACATTGGTTTGGCTTTCTTTTCTGGCCGATTTCCTCCCTCACGGTTCTCATTCCTCTTCGAAAGTGGAAGAGCGTGTCTCTCTCGAGTTAGAAGGGCATTGAGGATTACAAATTGATCATGTGAAATGACCAGTGGGGAGACTGGTCTCCCAATGATCCTCAAGGGGGATTGTAAATCTGAAATTTCTCAGACTTGTGAATGTGAAAAATGTCCACATCGAGGAATCAATCCTCCCTGGGAACCAATGCCCTACTGGGAAACACTCCCCATTTCGATGTGAGAACGCGCCAGGATCAGAAATGGGAGGACCTCTACTCCACGCGTACTTCAGACGGCTGGCTTTCGGGGAGAAAAATCCTCGCTACGGGAGGACCGCTACGCCATGCGTCCTTACGACGATCATAGGGGAGAAAACTCCTTGCTAAGCAATGAAAGCGTCTTCCGGTGTGGAGTGGAAATGTACACATTTAGGCCAAAAAGGGACTGTCGCGAATTTGGATTTCTCGCGATGCGCCCAGCAAAACATTGGTTTGGCTTTCTTTTCTGGGCGATTTCCTCCCTCACGGTTCTCATTCCTCTTCGAATGTGGAAGAGCGTGTCTCTCTCGAGTTAGAAGGGCATTGAGGATTACAAATTGATCATGTGAAATGACCAGTGGGGAGACTGGTCTCCCAATGATCCTCAAGGGGGATTGTAAATCTGAAATTGCTCAGACTTGTGAATGTGAAAAATGTCCACATCGAGGAATCAATCCTCCCTGGGAACCAATGTCCTACTGGGAAACACTCCCCATTTCGATGTGAGAACGCGCCAGGATCAGAAATGGGAGGACCTCTACTCCACGCGTACTTCAGACGGCTGGGTTTCAGGGAGAAAAATCCTCGCTACGGGAGGACCGCTACGCCACGCATCCTTACGAGTATCATAGGGGAGAAAACTCCTTGCTAAGCAATGAAAGCGTCTTCCGCTGTGGAGTGGAAAAGTACACATTTAGGCCAAAAAGGGACTGTCGCGAATTTGGCTTTCTCGCGATGCGCCCAGCAAAACATTGTTTTGGCTTTCTTTTCTGGCCGATTTCCTCCCTCAAGGTTCTCATTCCTCTTCGAAAGTTGAAGAGCGTGTCTCTCTCGAGTTAGAAGGGCATTGAGGGTTACAAATGGATCATGTGAAATGACCAGTGGGGAGACTGGTCTCCCAATGATCCTCAAGGGGGATTGTAAATCTGAAATTTCTCAGACTTGTGAATGTGAAAAATGTCCACATCGAGGAATCAATCCTCCCTGGGAACCAATGCCCTACTGGGAAACACTCCCCATTTCGATGTGAGAACGCGCCAGGATCAGAAATGGGAGGACCTCTACTCCACGCGTACTTCAGACGGCTGGCTTTCGGGGAGAAAAATCCTCGCTACGGTAGGACCGCTACGCCAAGCGTCCTTACGACGATCATAGTGGTGAAAACTCCTTGCTAAGCAATGAAAGCGTCTTCCGGTGTGGAGTGTAAATGTACACATTTAGGCCAAAAAGGGACTGTCGCGAATTTGGCTTTCTCGCGATGCGCCCAGCAAAACATTGGTTTGGCTTTCTTTTCTCGCCGATTTCCTCCCTCACGGTTCTCATTCCTCTTCGAAAGTGGAAGAGCGTGTCTCTCTCGAGTTAGAAGGGCATTGAGGATTACAAATTGATCATGTGACATGACCAGTGGGGAGTCTGGTCTCCCAATGATCCTCAAGGGGGATTGTAAATCTGAAATTTCTCAGACTTGTGAATGTGAAAAATGTCCACATCGAGGAATCAATCCTCCCTGGGAACCAATGCCCTACTGGGAAACACTCCCCATTTCGATGTGAGAACGCGCCAGGATCAGAAATGGGAGGACCTCTACTCCACGCGTACTTCAGACGGCTGGCTTTCGGGGAGAAAAATCCTCGCTATGGGAGGACCGCTACGCCACGCGTCCTTACGACGATCATAGGGGAGAAAACTCCTTGCTAAGCAATGAAAGCGTCTTCCGGTGTGGAGTGTAAATGTACACATTTAGGCCAAAAAGGGACTGTCGCGAATTTGGCTTTCTCGCGATGCGCCCAGCAAAACATTGATTTGGCTTTCTTTTCTGGCCGATTTCCTCCCTCACGGTTCTCATTCCTCTTCGAAAGTTGAAGAGCGTGTCTCTCTCGAGTTAGAAGGGCATTGAGGATTACAAATTGATCATGTGAAATGACCAGTGGGGAGACTGGTCTCCCAATGATCCTCAATGGGGATTGTAAATCTGAAATTGCTCAGACTTGTGAATGTGAAAAATGTCCACATCGAGGAATCAATCCTCCCTGGGAACCAATGCCCTACTGGGAAACACTCCCCATTTCGATGTGAGAACGCGCCAGGATCAGAAATGGGAGGACCTCTACTCCACGCGTACTTCAGACGGCTGGCTTTCGGGGAGAAAAATCCTCGCTACGGGAGGACCGCTACGCCATGCGTCCTTACGACGATAATAGGGGAGAAAACTCCTTGCTAAGCAATGGAAGCATCTTCCGGTGTGGAGTGTATATGTACACATTTAGGCCAAAAAGGGACTGTCGCGAATTTGGCTTTCTCGCGATGCGCCCAGCAAAACATTGGTTTGGCTTTCTTTTCTGGCCGATTTCCACCCTCACGGTTCTCATTCCTCTTCGAAAGTGGAAGAGCATGTCTCTCTAGAGTTAGAAGGGCTTTGAGGTTTACAAATTGATCATGTGAAATGACCAGTGGGGAGACTGGTCTCCCAATGATCCTCAAGGGGGATTGTAAATCTGAAATTTCTCAGACTTGTGAATGTGAAAAATGTCCACATCGAGGAATCAATCCTCACTGGGAACCAATGCCCTACTGGGAAACACTCCCCATTTCGATGTGAGAACCAGGATCAGAAATGGGATGACCTCTACTCCACGCGTACTTCAGACGGCTGGCTTTCGGGGAGAAAAATCCTCGCTACGGGAGGACCGCTACGCCACACGTCCTTACGACGATCATAGGGGAGAAAACTCCTTGCTACGCAATGAAAGCATCTTCCGGTGTGGAGTGTAAATGTACACATTTCGGCCAAAAAGGGACTGTCGCGAATTTGGCTTTCTCGCGATGCGCCCAGCAAAACATTGGTTTGGCTTTCTTTTCTGGCCGATTTCCTCCCTCACGGTTCTCATTCCTCTTCGAAAGTGGAAGAGCGTGTCTCTCTCGAGTTAGAAGGGCATTGAGGATTACAAATTGATCATGTGAAATGACCAGTGGGGAGACTGGTCTCCCAATGATCCTCAAGGGGGATTGTAAATCTGAAATTTCTCAGACTTGTGAATGTGAAAAATGTCCACATCGAGGAATCAATCCTCCCTGGGAACCAATGCCCTACTTGGAAACACTCCCCATTTCGATGTGAGAACGCGCCAGGATCAGAAATGGGAGGACCTCTACTCCACGCGTACTTCAGACGGCTGGCTTTCGGGGAGAAAAATCCTCGCTACGGGAGGACCGCTACGCCACGCGTCCTTACGACGATCATAGGGGAGAAAACTCCTTGCTAAGCGTGAAAGCGTCTTCCGGTGTGGAGTGTAAATGTACACATTTAGTCCAAAAAGAGACTGTCGCGAATTAGGCTTTCTCGCGATGCGCCCAGCAAAACATTGGTTTGGCTTTCTTTTCTGGCCGATTTCCTTCCTCACGGTTCTCATTCCTCTTCGAAAGTGGAAGAGTGTGTCTCTCTCGAGTTAGAAGGGCATTGAGGATTACAAATTGATCATGTGAAATGACCAGTGGGGAGACTGGTCTCCCAATGATCCTCAAGGGGGATTGTAAATCTGAAATTTCTCAGACTTGTGAATGTGAAAAATGTCCACATCGAGGAATCAATCCTCCCTGGGAACCAATGCCCTACTTGGAAACACTCCCCATTTCGATGTGAGAACGCGCCAGGATCAGAAATGGGAGGACCTCTACTCCACGCGTACTTCAGACGGCTGGCTTTCGGGGAGAAAAATCCTCGCTACGGGAGGACCGCTACGCCACGCGTCCTTACGACGATCATAGGGGAGAAAACTCCTTGCTAAGCGTGAAAGCGTCTTCCGGTGTGGAGTGTAAATGTACACATTTAGTCCAAAAAGAGACTGTCCCGAATTTGGCTTTCTCGCGATGCGCCCAGCAAAACATTGGTTTGGCTTTCTTTTCTGGCCGATTTCCTCCCTCACGGTTCTCATTCCTCTTCGAAAGTGGAAGAGTGTGTCTCTCTCGAGTTAGAAGGGCATTGAGGATTACAAATTGATCATGTGAAATGACCAGTGGGGAGACTGGTCTCCCAATGATCCTCAAGGGGGATTGTAAATCTGAAATTTCTCAGACTTGTGAATGTGAAAAATGTCCACATCGAGGAATCAATCCTCCCTGGGAACCAATGCCCTACTTGGAAACACTCCCCATTTCGATGTGAGAACGCGCCAGGATCAGAAATGGGAGGACCTCTACTCCACGCGTACTTCAGACGGCTGGCTTTCGGGGAGAAAAATCCTCGCTACGGGAGGACCGCTACGCCACGCGTCCTTACGACGATCATAGGGGAGAAAACTCCTTGCTAAGCGTGAAAGCGTCTTCCGGTGTGGAGTGTAAATGTACACATTTAGTCCAAAAAGAGACTGTCGCGAATTTGGCTTTCTCGCGATGCGCCCAGCAAAACATTGGTTTGGCTTTCTTTTCTGGCCGATTTCCTCCCTCACGGTTCTCATTTGTCTTCGAAAGTGGAAGAGCGTGTCTCTCTCGAGTTAGAAGGGCATTGAGGATTACAAATTGATCATGTGAAATGACCAGTGGGGAGACTGGTCTCCCAATGATCCTCAAGGGGGATTGTAAATCTGAAATTTCTCAGACTTGTGAATGTGAAAAATGTCCACATCGAGGAATCAATCCTCCCTGGGAACCATTGCCCTACTGGGAAACACTCCCCATTTCGATGTGAGAACGCGCCAGGATCAGAAATGGGAGGACCTCTACTCCACGCGTACTTCTGAAGCCTGGCTTTCGGGGAGAAAAATCCTCGCTACGGGAGGACCGCTACGCCACGCGTACTTACGACGATCATAGGGGAGAAAACTCCTTGCTAAGCGATGAAAGCGTCTGCCGGTGTGGAGTGTAAATGTACACATTTAGGCCAAAAAGGGACTGTCGCGAATTTGGCTTTCTCGCGATGCGCCCAGCAAAACATTGGTTTGGCTTTCTTTTCTGGCCGATTTCCTCCCTCACGGTTCTCATTCCTCTTCGAAAGTGGAAGAGCGTGTCTCTCTCGAGTTAGAAGGGCATTGAGGATTACAAATTGATCATGTGAAATGACCAGTGGGGAGACTGGTCTCCCAATGATCCTCAAGGGGGATTGTAAATCTGAAATTTCTCAGACTTGTGAATGTGAAAAATGTCCACATCGAGGAATCAATCCTCCCTGGGAACCAATGCCCTACTTGGAAACACTCCCCATTTCGATGTGAGAACGCGCCAGGATCAGAAATGGGAGGACCTCTACTCCACGCGTACTTCAGACGGCTGGCTTTCGGGGAGAAAAATCCTCGCTACGGGAGGACCGCTACGCCACGCGTCCTTACGACGATCATAGGGGAGAAAACTCCTTGCTAAGCGTGAAAGCGTCTTCCGGTGTGGAGTGTAAATGTACACATTTAGTCCAAAAAGAGACTGTCGCGAATTTGGCTTTCTCGCGATGCGCCCAGCAAAACATTGGTTTGGCTTTCTTTTCTGGCCGATTTCCTCCCTCACGGTTCTCATTCCTCTTCGAAAGTGGAAGAGTGTGTCTCTCTCGAGTTAGAAGGGCATTGAGGATTACAAATTGATCATGTGAAATGACCAGTGGGGAGACTGGTCTCCCAATGATCCTCAAGGGGGATTGTAAATCTGAAATTTCTCAGACTTGTGAATGTGAAAAATGTCCACATCGAGGAATCAATCCTCCCTGGGAACCAATGCCCTACTTGGAAACACTCCCCATTTCGATGTGAGAACGCGCCAGGATCAGAAATGGGAGGACCTCTACTCCA
Source organism: Monodelphis domestica (assembly GCF_027887165.1). Classification (NCBI taxonomy): domain Eukaryota; kingdom Metazoa; phylum Chordata; class Mammalia; order Didelphimorphia; family Didelphidae; genus Monodelphis; species Monodelphis domestica. Next base: position 246,539,802 of record NC_077228.1, read on the forward strand.
CGCGTACTTCAGACGGCTGGCTTTCGGGGAGAAAAATCCTCGCTACGGGAGGACCGCTACGCCACGCGTCCTTACGACGATCATAGGGGAGAAAACTCCTTGCTAAGCGTGAAAGCGTCTTCCGGTGTGGAGTGTAAATGTACACATTTAGTCCAAAAAGAGACTGTCGCGAATTTGGCTTTCTCGCGATGCGCCCAGCAAAACATTGGTTTGGCTTTCTTTTCTGGCCGATTTCCTCCCTCACGGTTCTCATTCCTCTTCGAAAGTGGAAGAGCGTGTCTCTCTCGAGTTAGAAGGGCATTGAGGATTACAAATTGATCATGTGAAATGACCAGTGGGGAGACTGGTCTCCCAATGATCCTCAAGGGGGATTGTAAATCTGAAATTTCTCAGACTTGTGAATGTGAAAAATGTCCACATCGAGGAATCAATCCTCCCTGGGAACCAATGCCCTACTGGGAAACACTCCCCATTTCGATGTGAGAACGCGCCAGGATCAGAAATGGGAGGACCTCTACTCCACGCGTACTTCAGACGGCTGGCTTTCGGGGAGAAAAATCCTCGCTACGGGAGGACCGCTACGCCATGCGTCCTTACGACGATCATAGGGGAGAAAACTCCTTGCTAAGCAATGAAAGCGTCTTCCGGTGTGGAGTGGAAATGTACACATTTAGGCCAAAAAGGGACTGTCGCGAATTTGGATTTCTCGCGATGCGCCCAGCAAAACATTGGTTTGGCTTTCTTTTCTGGGCGATTTCCTCCCTCACGGTTCTCATTCCTCTTCGAATGTGGAAGAGCGTGTCTCTCTCGAGTTAGAAGGGCATTGAGGATTACAAATTGATCATGTGAAATGACCAGTGGGGAGACTGGTCTCCCAATGATCCTCAAGGGGGATTGTAAATCTGAAATTGCTCAGACTTGTGAATGTGAAAAATGTCCACATCGAGGAATCAATCCTCCCTGGGAACCAATGTCCTACTGGGAAACACTCCCCATTTCGATGTGAGAACGCGCCAGGATCAGAAATGGGAGGACCTCTACTCCACGCGTACTTCAGACGGCTGGGTTTCAGGGAGAAAAATCCTCGCTACGGGAGGACCGCTACGCCACGCATCCTTACGAGTATCATAGGGGAGAAAACTCCTTGCTAAGCAATGAAAGCGTCTTCCGCTGTGGAGTGGAAAAGTACACATTTAGGCCAAAAAGGGACTGTCGCGAATTTGGCTTTCTCGCGATGCGCCCAGCAAAACATTGTTTTGGCTTTCTTTTCTGGCCGATTTCCTCCCTCAAGGTTCTCATTCCTCTTCGAAAGTTGAAGAGCGTGTCTCTCTCGAGTTAGAAGGGCATTGAGGGTTACAAATGGATCATGTGAAATGACCAGTGGGGAGACTGGTCTCCCAATGATCCTCAAGGGGGATTGTAAATCTGAAATTTCTCAGACTTGTGAATGTGAAAAATGTCCACATCGAGGAATCAATCCTCCCTGGGAACCAATGCCCTACTGGGAAACACTCCCCATTTCGATGTGAGAACGCGCCAGGATCAGAAATGGGAGGACCTCTACTCCACGCGTACTTCAGACGGCTGGCTTTCGGGGAGAAAAATCCTCGCTACGGTAGGACCGCTACGCCAAGCGTCCTTACGACGATCATAGGGGTGAAAACTCCTTGCTAAGCAATGAAAGCGTCTTCCGGTGTGGAGTGTAAATGTACACATTTAGGCCAAAAAGGGACTGTCGCGAATTTGGCTTTCTCGCGATGCGCCCAGCAAAACATTGGTTTGGCTTTCTTTTCTCGCCGATTTCCTCCCTCACGGTTCTCATTCCTCTTCGAAAGTGGAAGAGCGTGTCTCTCTCGAGTTAGAAGGGCATTGAGGATTACAAATTGATCATGTGACATGACCAGTGGGGAGTCTGGTCTCCCAATGATCCTCAAGGGGGATTGTAAATCTGAAATTTCTCAGACTTGTGAATGTGAAAAATGTCCACATCGAGGAATCAATCCTCCCTGGGAACCAATGCCCTACTGGGAAACACTCCCCATTTCGATGTGAGAACGCGCCAGGATCAGAAATGGGAGGACCTCTACTCCACGCGTACTTCAGACGGCTGGCTTTCGGGGAGAAAAATCCTCGCTATGGGAGGACCGCTACGCCACGCGTCCTTACGACGATCATAGGGGAGAAAACTCCTTGCTAAGCAATGAAAGCGTCTTCCGGTGTGGAGTGTAAATGTACACATTTAGGCCAAAAAGGGACTGTCGCGAATTTGGCTTTCTCGCGATGCGCCCAGCAAAACATTGATTTGGCTTTCTTTTCTGGCCGATTTCCTCCCTCACGGTTCTCATTCCTCTTCGAAAGTTGAAGAGCGTGTCTCTCTCGAGTTAGAAGGGCATTGAGGATTACAAATTGATCATGTGAAATGACCAGTGGGGAGACTGGTCTCCCAATGATCCTCAATGGGGATTGTAAATCTGAAATTGCTCAGACTTGTGAATGTGAAAAATGTCCACATCGAGGAATCAATCCTCCCTGGGAACCAATGCCCTACTGGGAAACACTCCCCATTTCGATGTGAGAACGCGCCAGGATCAGAAATGGGAGGACCTCTACTCCACGCGTACTTCAGACGGCTGGCTTTCGGGGAGAAAAATCCTCGCTACGGGAGGACCGCTACGCCATGCGTCCTTACGACGATCATAGGGGAGAAAACTCCTTGCTAAGCGATGAAAGCGTCTGCCGGTGTGGAGTGTAAATGTACACATTTAGGCCAAAAAGGGACTGTCGCGAATTTGGCTTTCTCGCGATGCGCCCAGCAAAACATTGGTTTGGCTTTCTTTTCTGGCCGATTTCCTCCCTCACGGTTCTCATTCCTCTTCGAAAGTGGAAGAGCGTGTCTCTCTCGAGTTAGAAGGGCATTGAGGATTACAAATTGATCATGTGAAATGACCAGTGGGGAGACTGGTCTCCCAATGATCCTCAAGGGGGATTGTAAATCTGAAATTTCTCAGACTTGTGAATGTGAAAAATGTCCACATCGAGGAATCAATCCTCCCTGGGAACCAATGCCCTACTTGGAAACACTCCCCATTTCGATGTGAGAACGCGCCAGGATCAGAAATGGGAGGACCTCTACTCCACGCGTACTTCAGACGGCTGGCTTTCGGGGAGAAAAATCCTCGCTACGGGAGGACCGCTACGCCACGCGTCCTTACGACGATCATAGGGGAGAAAACTCCTTGCTAAGCGTGAAAGCGTCTTCCGGTGTGGAGTGTAAATGTACACATTTAGTCCAAAAAGAGACTGTCGCGAATTTGGCTTTCTCGCGATGCGCCCAGCAAAACATTGGTTTGGCTTTCTTTTCTGGCCGATTTCCTCCCTCACGGTTCTCATTCCTCTTCGAAAGTGGAAGAGTGTGTCTCTCTCGAGTTAGAAGGGCATTGAGGATTACAAATTGATCATGTGAAATGACCAGTGGGGAGACTGGTCTCCCAATGATCCTCAAGGGGGATTGTAAATCTGAAATTTCTCAGACTTGTGAATGTGAAAAATGTCCACATCGAGGAATCAATCCTCCCTGGGAACCAATGCCCTACTTGGAAACACTCCCCATTTCGATGTGAGAACGCGCCAGGATCAGAAATGGGAGGACCTCTACTCCACGCGTACTTCAGACGGCTGGCTTTCGGGGAGAAAAATCCTCGCTACGGGAGGACCGCTACGCCACGCGTCCTTACGACGATCATAGGGGAGAAAACTCCTTGCTAAGCGTGAAAGCGTCTTCCGGTGTGGAGTGTAAATGTACACATTTAGTCCAAAAAGAGACTGTCGCGAATTTGGCTTTCTCGCGATGCGCCCAGCAAAACATTGGTTTGGCTTTCTTTTCTGGCCGATTTCCTCCCTCACGGTTCTCATTCCTCTTCGAAAGTGGAAGAGCGTGTCTCTCTCGAGTTAGAAGGGCATTGAGGATTACAAATTGATCATGTGAAATGACCAGTGGGGAGACTGGTCTCCCAATGATCCTCAAGGGGGATTGTAAATCTGAAATTTCTCAGACTTGTGAATGTGAAAAATGTCCACATCGAGGAATCAATCCTCCCTGGGAACCAATGCCCTACTGGGAAACACTCCCCATTTCGATGTGAGAACGCGCCAGGATCAGAAATGGGAGGACCTCTACTCCACGCGTACTTCAGACGGCTGGCTTTCGGGGAGAAAAATCCTCGCTACGGGAGGACCGCTACGCCATGCGTCCTTACGACGATCATAGGGGAGAAAACTCCTTGCTAAGCAATGAAAGCGTCTTCCGGTGTGGAGTGGAAATGTACACATTTAGGCCAAAAAGGGACTGTCGCGAATTTGGATTTCTCGCGATGCGCCCAGCAAAACATTGGTTTGGCTTTCTTTTCTGGGCGATTTCCTCCCTCACGGTTCTCATTCCTCTTCGAATGTGGAAGAGCGTGTCTCTCTCGAGTTAGAAGGGCATTGAGGATTACAAATTGATCATGTGAAATGACCAGTGGGGAGACTGGTCTCCCAATGATCCTCAAGGGGGATTGTAAATCTGAAATTGCTCAGACTTGTGAATGTGAAAAATGTCCACATCGAGGAATCAATCCTCCCTGGGAACCAATGTCCTACTGGGAAACACTCCCCATTTCGATGTGAGAACGCGCCAGGATCAGAAATGGGAGGACCTCTACTCCACGCGTACTTCAGACGGCTGGGTTTCAGGGAGAAAAATCCTCGCTACGGGAGGACCGCTACGCCACGCATCCTTACGAGTATCATAGGGGAGAAAACTCCTTGCTAAGCAATGAAAGCGTCTTCCGCTGTGGAGTGGAAAAGTACACATTTAGGCCAAAAAGGGACTGTCGCGAATTTGGCTTTCTCGCGATGCGCCCAGCAAAACATTGTTTTGGCTTTCTTTTCTGGCCGATTTCCTCCCTCAAGGTTCTCATTCCTCTTCGAAAGTTGAAGAGCGTGTCTCTCTCGAGTTAGAAGGGCATTGAGGGTTACAAATGGATCATGTGAAATGACCAGTGGGGAGACTGGTCTCCCAATGATCCTCAAGGGGGATTGTAAATCTGAAATTTCTCAGACTTGTGAATGTGAAAAATGTCCACATCGAGGAATCAATCCTCCCTGGGAACCAATGCCCTACTGGGAAACACTCCCCATTTCGATGTGAGAACGCGCCAGGATCAGAAATGGGAGGACCTCTACTCCACGCGTACTTCAGACGGCTGGCTTTCGGGGAGAAAAATCCTCGCTACGGTAGGACCGCTACGCCAAGCGTCCTTACGACGATCATAGGGGTGAAAACTCCTTGCTAAGCAATGAAAGCGTCTTCCGGTGTGGAGTGTAAATGTACACATTTAGGCCAAAAAGGGACTGTCGCGAATTTGGCTTTCTCGCGATGCGCCCAGCAAAACATTGGTTTGGCTTTCTTTTCTCGCCGATTTCCTCCCTCACGGTTCTCATTCCTCTTCGAAAGTGGAAGAGCGTGTCTCTCTCGAGTTAGAAGGGCATTGAGGATTACAAATTGATCATGTGACATGACCAGTGGGGAGTCTGGTCTCCCAATGATCCTCAAGGGGGATTGTAAATCTGAAATTTCTCAGACTTGTGAATGTGAAAAATGTCCACATCGAGGAATCAATCCTCCCTGGGAACCAATGCCCTACTGGGAAACACTCCCCATTTCGATGTGAGAACGCGCCAGGATCAGAAATGGGAGGACCTCTACTCCACGCGTACTTCAGACGGCTGGCTTTCGGGGAGAAAAATCCTCGCTATGGGAGGACCGCTACGCCACGCGTCCTTACGACGATCATAGGGGAGAAAACTCCTTGCTAAGCAATGAAAGCGTCTTCCGGTGTGGAGTGTAAATGTACACATTTAGGCCAAAAAGGGACTGTCGCGAATTTGGCTTTCTCGCGATGCGCCCAGCAAAACATTGATTTGGCTTTCTTTTCTGGCCGATTTCCTCCCTCACGGTTCTCATTCCTCTTCGAAAGTTGAAGAGCGTGTCTCTCTCGAGTTAGAAGGGCATTGAGGATTACAAATTGATCATGTGAAATGACCAGTGGGGAGACTGGTCTCCCAATGATCCTCAATGGGGATTGTAAATCTGAAATTGCTCAGACTTGTGAATGTGAAAAATGTCCACATCGAGGAATCAATCCTCCCTGGGAACCAATGCCCTACTGGGAAACACTCCCCATTTCGATGTGAGAACGCGCCAGGATCAGAAATGGGAGGACCTCTACTCCACGCGTACTTCAGACGGCTGGCTTTCGGGGAGAAAAATCCTCGCTACGGGAGGACCGCTACGCCATGCGTCCTTACGACGATAATAGGGGAGAAAACTCCTTGCTAAGCAATGGAAGCATCTTCCGGTGTGGAGTGTATATGTACACATTTAGGCCAAAAAGGGACTGTCGCGAATTTGGCTTTCTCGCGATGCGCCCAGCAAAACATTGGTTTGGCTTTCTTTTCTGGCCGATTTCCACCCTCACGGTTCTCATTCCTCTTCGAAAGTGGAAGAGCATGTCTCTCTAGAGTTAGAAGGGCTTTGAGGTTTACAAATTGATCATGTGAAATGACCAGTGGGGAGACTGGTCTCCCAATGATCCTCAAGGGGGATTGTAAATCTGAAATTTCTCAGACTTGTGAATGTGAAAAATGTCCACATCGAGGAATCAATCCTCACTGGGAACCAATGCCCTACTGGGAAACACTCCCCATTTCGATGTGAGAACCAGGATCAGAAATGGGATGACCTCTACTCCACGCGTACTTCAGACGGCTGGCTTTCGGGGAGAAAAATCCTCGCTACGGGAGGACCGCTACGCCACACGTCCTTACGACGATCATAGGGGAGAAAACTCCTTGCTACGCAATGAAAGCATCTTCCGGTGTGGAGTGTAAATGTACACATTTCGGCCAAAAAGGGACTGTCGCGAATTTGGCTTTCTCGCGATGCGCCCAGCAAAACATTGGTTTGGCTTTCTTTTCTGGCCGATTTCCTCCCTCACGGTTCTCATTCCTCTTCGAAAGTGGAAGAGCGTGTCTCTCTCGAGTTAGAAGGGCATTGAGGATTACAAATTGATCATGTGAAATGACCAGTGGGGAGACTGGTCTCCCAATGATCCTCAAGGGGGATTGTAAATCTGAAATTTCTCAGACTTGTGAATGTGAAAAATGTCCACATCGAGGAATCAATCCTCCCTGGGAACCAATGCCCTACTTGGAAACACTCCCCATTTCGATGTGAGAACGCGCCAGGATCAGAAATGGGAGGACCTCTACTCCACGCGTACTTCAGACGGCTGGCTTTCGGGGAGAAAAATCCTCGCTACGGGAGGACCGCTACGCCACGCGTCCTTACGACGATCATAGGGGAGAAAACTCCTTGCTAAGCGTGAAAGCGTCTTCCGGTGTGGAGTGTAAATGTACACATTTAGTCCAAAAAGAGACTGTCGCGAATTAGGCTTTCTCGCGATGCGCCCAGCAAAACATTGGTTTGGCTTTCTTTTCTGGCCGATTTCCTTCCTCACGGTTCTCATTCCTCTTCGAAAGTGGAAGAGTGTGTCTCTCTCGAGTTAGAAGGGCATTGAGGATTACAAATTGATCATGTGAAATGACCAGTGGGGAGACTGGTCTCCCAATGATCCTCAAGGGGGATTGTAAATCTGAAATTTCTCAGACTTGTGAATGTGAAAAATGTCCACATCGAGGAATCAATCCTCCCTGGGAACCAATGCCCTACTTGGAAACACTCCCCATTTCGATGTGAGAACGCGCCAGGATCAGAAATGGGAGGACCTCTACTCCACGCGTACTTCAGACGGCTGGCTTTCGGGGAGAAAAATCCTCGCTACGGGAGGACCGCTACGCCACGCGTCCTTACGACGATCATAGGGGAGAAAACTCCTTGCTAAGCGTGAAAGCGTCTTCCGGTGTGGAGTGTAAATGTACACATTTAGTCCAAAAAGAGACTGTCCCGAATTTGGCTTTCTCGCGATGCGCCCAGCAAAACATTGGTTTGGCTTTCTTTTCTGGCCGATTTCCTCCCTCACGGTTCTCATTCCTCTTCGAAAGTGGAAGAGTGTGTCTCTCTCGAGTTAGAAGGGCATTGAGGATTACAAATTGATCATGTGAAATGACCAGTGGGGAGACTGGTCTCCCAATGATCCTCAAGGGGGATTGTAAATCTGAAATTTCTCAGACTTGTGAATGTGAAAAATGTCCACATCGAGGAATCAATCCTCCCTGGGAACCAATGCCCTACTTGGAAACACTCCCCATTTCGATGTGAGAACGCGCCAGGATCAGAAATGGGAGGACCTCTACTCCACGCGTACTTCAGACGGCTGGCTTTCGGGGAGAAAAATCCTCGCTACGGGAGGACCGCTACGCCACGCGTCCTTACGACGATCATAGGGGAGAAAACTCCTTGCTAAGCGTGAAAGCGTCTTCCGGTGTGGAGTGTAAATGTACACATTTAGTCCAAAAAGAGACTGTCGCGAATTTGGCTTTCTCGCGATGCGCCCAGCAAAACATTGGTTTGGCTTTCTTTTCTGGCCGATTTCCTCCCTCACGGTTCTCATTTGTCTTCGAAAGTGGAAGAGCGTGTCTCTCTCGAGTTAGAAGGGCATTGAGGATTACAAATTGATCATGTGAAATGACCAGTGGGGAGACTGGTCTCCCAATGATCCTCAAGGGGGATTGTAAATCTGAAATTTCTCAGACTTGTGAATGTGAAAAATGTCCACATCGAGGAATCAATCCTCCCTGGGAACCAATGCCCTACTGGGAAACACTCCCCATTTCGATGTGAGAACGCGCCAGGATCAGAAATGGGAGGACCTCTACTCCACGCGTACTTCAGGCGGCTGGCTTTCGGGGAGAAAAATCCTCGCTACGGGAGGACCGCTACGCCATGCGTCCTTACGACGATCATAGGGGAGAAAACTCCTTGCTAAGCAATGAAAGCGTCTTCCGGTGTGGAGTGGAAATGTACACATTTAGGCCAAAAAGGGACTGTCGCGAATTTGGATTTCTCGCGATGCGCCCAGCAAAACATTGGTTTGGCTTTCTTTTCTGGGCGATTTCCTCCCTCACGGTTCTCATTCCTCTTCGAATGTGGAAGAGCGTGTCTCTCTCGAGTTAGAAGGGCATTGAGGATTACAAATTGATCATGTGAAATGACCAGTGGGGAGACTGGTCTCCCAATGATCCTCAAGGGGGATTGTAAATCTGAAATTGCTCAGACTTGTGAATGTGAAAAATGTCCACATCGAGGAATCAATCCTCCCTGGGAACCAATGTCCTACTGGGAAACACTCCCCATTTCGATGTGAGAACGCGCCAGGATCAGAAATGGGAGGACCTCTACTCCACGCGTACTTCAGACGGCTGGGTTTCAGGGAGAAAAATCCTCGCTACGGGAGGACCGCTACGCCACGCATCCTTACGAGTATCATAGGGGAGAAAACTCCTTGCTAAGCAATGAAAGCGTCTTCCGCTGTGGAGTGGAAAAGTACACATTTAGGCCAAAAAGGGACTGTCGCGAATTTGGCTTTCTCGCGATGCGCCCAGCAAAACATTGTTTTGGCTTTCTTTTCTGGCCGATTTCCTCCCTCAAGGTTCTCATTCCTCTTCGAAAGTTGAAGAGCGTGTCTCTCTCGAGTTAGAAGGGCATTGAGGGTTACAAATGGATCATGTGAAATGACCAGTGGGGAGACTGGTCTCCCAATGATCCTCAAGGGGGATTGTAAATCTGAAATTTCTCAGACTTGTGAATGTGAAAAATGTCCACATCGAGGAATCAATCCTCCCTGGGAACCAATGCCCTACTGGGAAACACTCCCCATTTCGATGTGAGAACGCGCCAGGATCAGAAATGGGAGGACCTCTACTCCATGCGTACTTCAGACGGCTGGCTTTCGGGGAGAAAAATCCTCGCTACGGTAGGACCGCTACGCCAAGCGTCCTTACGACGATCATAGGGGTGAAAACTCCTTGCTAAGCAATGAAAGCGTCTTCCGGTGTGGAGTGTAAATGTACACATTTAGGCCAAAAAGGGACTGTCGCGAATTTGGCTTTCTCGCGATGCGCCCAGCAAAACATTGGTTTGGCTTTCTTTTCTCGCCGATTTCCTCCCTCACGGTTCTAATTCCTCTTCGAAAGTGGAAGAGCGTGTCTCTCTCGAGTTAGAAGGGCATTGAGGATTACAAATTGATCATGTGACATGACCAGTGGGGAGTCTGGTCTCCCAATGATCCTCAAGGGGGATTGTAAATCTGAAATTTCTCAGACTTGTGAATGTGAAAAATGTCCACATCGAGGAATCAATCCTCCCTGGGAACCAATGCCCTACTGGGAAACACTCCCCATTTCGATGTGAGAACGCGCCAGGATCAGAAATGGGAGGACCTCTACTCCACGCGTACTTCAGACGGCTGGCTTTCGGGGAGAAAAATCCTCGCTATGGGAGGACCGCTACGCCACGCGTCCTTACGACGATCATAGGGGAGAAAACTCCTTGCTAAGCAATGAAAGCGTCTTCCGGTGTGGAGTGTAAATGTACACATTTAGGCCAAAAAGGGACTGTCGCGAATTTGGCTTTCTCGCGATGCGCCCAGCAAAACATTGATTTGGCTTTCTTTTCTGGCCGATTTCCTCCCTCACGGTTCTCATTCCTCTTCGAAAGTTGAAGAGCGTGTCTCTCTCGAGTTAGAAGGGCATTGAGGATTACAAATTGATCATGTGAAATGACCAGTGGGGAGACTGGTCTCCCAATGATCCTCAAGGGGGATTGTAAATCTGAAATTGCTCAGACTTGTGAATGTGAAAAATGTCCACATCGAGGAATCAATCCTCCCTGGGAACCAATGCCCTACTGGGAAACACTCCCCATTTCGATGTGAGAACGCGCCAGGATCAGAAATGGGAGGACCTCTACTCCACGCGTACTTCAGACGGCTGGCTTTCGGGGAGAAAAATCCTCGCTACGGGAGGACCGCTACGCCATGCGTCCTTACGACGATAATAGGGGAGAAAACTCCTTGCTAAGCAATGGAAGCATCTTCCGGTGTGGAGTGTATATGTACACATTTAGGCCAAAAAGGGACTGTCGCGAATTTGGCTTTCTCGCGATGCGCCCAGCAAAACATTGGTTTGGCTTTCTTTTCTGGCCGATTTCCTCCCTCACGGTTCTCATTCCTCTTCGAAAGTGGAAGAGCATGTCTCTCTAGAGTTAGAAGGGCTTTGAGGTTTACAAATTGATCATGTGAAATGACCAGTGGGGAGACTGGTCTCCCAATGATCCTCAAGGGGGATTGTAAATCTGAAATTTCTCAGACTTGTGAATGTGAAAAATGTCCACATCGAGGAATCAATCCTCACTGGGAACCAATGCCCTACTGGGAAACACTCCCCATTTCGATGTGAGAACCAGGATCAGAAATGGGATGACCTCTACTCCACGCGTACTTCAGACGGCTGGCTTTCGGGGAGAAAAATCCTCGCTACGGGAGGACCGCTACGCCACACGTCCTTACGACGATCATAGGGGAGAAAACTCCTTGCTACGCAATGAAAGCATCTTCCGGTGTGGAGTGTAAATGTACACATTTCGGCCAAAAAGGGACTGTCGCGAATTTGGCTTTCTCGCGATGCGCCCAGCAAAACATTGGTTTGGCTTTCTTTTCTGGCCGATTTCCTCCCTCACGGTTCTCATTCCTCTTCGAAAGTGGAAGAGCTTGTCTCTCTCGAGTTAGAAGGGCATTGAGGATTACAAATTGATCATGTGAAATGACCAGTGGGGAGACTGGTCTCCCAATGATCCTCAAGGGGGATTGTAAATCTGAAATTTCTCAGACTTGTGAATGTGAAAAATGTCCACATCGAGGAATCAATCCTCCCTGGGAACCAATGCCCTACTGGGAAACACTCCCCATTTCGATGTGAGAACGCGCCAGGATCAGAAATGGGAGGACCTCTACTCCACGCGTACTTCAGACGGCTGGCTTTCGGGGAGAAAAATCCTCGCTACGGGAGGACCGCTACGCCACGCGTCCTTACGACGATCATAGGGGAGAAAACTCCTTGCTAAGCAATGAAAGCGTCTTCCGGTGTGGAGTGTAAATGTACACATTTAGGCCAAAAAGGGACTGTCGCGAATTTGGCTTTCTCGCGATGCGCCCAGCAAAACATTGATTTGGCTTTCTTTTCTGGCCGATTTCCTCCCTCACGGTTCTCATTCCTCTTCGAAAGTTGAAGAGCGTGTCTCTCTCGAGTTAGAAGGGCATTGAGGATTACAAATTGATCATGTGAAATGACCAGTGGGGAGACTGGTCTCCCAATGATCCTCAAGGGGGCTTGTAAATCTGAAATTTCTCAGACTTGTGAATGTGAAAAATGTCCACATCGAGGAATCAATCCTCCCTGGGAACCAATGCCCTACTGGGAAACACTCCCCATTTCGATGTGAGAACGCGCCAGGATCAGAAATGGGAGGACCTCTACTCCACGCGTACTTCAGACGGCTGGCTTTCGGGGAGAAAATTCCTCGCTACGGGAGGACCGCTACGCCATGCGTCCTTACGACGATCATAGGGGAGAAAACTCCTTGCTAAGCAATGGAAGCATCTTCCGGTGTGGAGTGTATATGTACACATTTAGGCCAAAAAGGGACTGTCGCGAATTTGGCTTTCTCGCGATGCGCCCAGCAAAACATTGGTTTGGCTTTCTTTTCTGGCCGATTTCCTCCCTCACGGTTCTCATTCCTCTTCGAAAGTGGAAGAGCATGTCTCTCTAGAGTTAGAAGGGCTTTGAGGTTTACAAATTGATCATGTGAAATGACCAGTGGGGAGACTGGTCTCCCAATGATACTCAAGGGGGATTGTAAATCTGAAATTTCTCAGACTTGTGAATGTGAAAAATGTCCACATCGAGGAATCAATCCTCCCTGGGAACCAATGCCCTACTGGGAAACACTCCCCATTTCGATGTGAGAACGCGTCAGGATCAGAAATGGGAGAACCTCTACTCCACGCGTACTTCAGACGGCTGGCTTTCGGGGAGAAAAATCCTCGCTACGGGAGGACCGCTACGACACCCGTCCTTATGACGATCATAGGGGAGAAAACTCCTTGCTAAGCAATGAAAGCGTCTTCCGGTGTGGAGTGTAAATGTACACATTTAGGCCAAAAAGGGACTGTCGCGAATTTGGCTTTCTCGCGATGCGCCCAGCAAAATATTGGTTTGGCTTTCTTTTCTGGCCGATTTCCTCCCTCACGGTTCTCATTCCTCTTCGAAAGTTGAAGAGCGTGTCTCTCTCGAGTTAGAAGGGCATTGAGGATTACAAATTGATCATGTGAAATGACCAGTGGGGAGACTGGTCTCCCAATGATCCTCAAGAGGGATTGTAAATCTGAAATTGCTCAGACTTGTGAATGTGAAAAATGTCCACATCGAGGAATCAATCCTCCCTGGGAACCAATGCCCTACTGGGAAACACTCCCCATTTCGATGTGAGAACGCGCCAGGATCAGAAATGGGAGGACCTCTACTCCACGCGTACTTCAGACGGCTGGCTTTCTGGGAGAAAAATCCTCGCTACGGGAGGACCGCTACGCCATGCGTCCTTACGACGATCATAGGGGAGAAAACTCCTTGCTAAGCGATGAAAGCGTCTGCCGGTGTGGAGTGTAAATGTACACATTTAGGCCAAAAAGGGACTGTCGCGAATTTGGCTTTCTCGCGATGCGCCCAGCAAAACATTGGTTTGGCTTTCTTTTCTGGCCGATTTCCTCCCTCACGGTTCTCATTCCTCTTCGAAAGTGGAAGAGCGTGTCTCTCTCGAGTTAGAAGGGCATTGAGGATTACAAATTGATCATGTGAAATGACCAGTGGGGAGACTGGTCTCCCAATGATCCTCAAGGGGGATTGTAAATCTGAAATTTCTCAGACTTGTGAATGTGAAAAATATCCACATTGAGGAATCAATCCTCCCTGGGAACCAATGCCCTACTGGGAAACACTCCCCATTTCGATGTGAGAACGCGCCAGGATCAGAAATGGGAGGACCTCTACTCCACGCGTACTTCAGACGGCTGGCTTTCGGGGAGAAAAATCCTCGCTACGGGAGGACCGCTACGCCACGCGTCCTTACGACGATCATAGGGGAGAAAACTCCTTGCTAAGCAATGAAAGCGTCTTCCGGTGTGGAGTGTAAATGTACACATTTAGGCCAAAAAGGGACTGTCGCGAATTTGGCTTTCTCGCGATGCGCCCAGCAAAACATTGATTTGGCTTTCTTTTCTGGCCGATTTCCTCCCTCACGGTTCTCATTCCTCTTCGAAAGTTGAAGAGCGTGTCTCTCTCGAGTTAGAAGGGCATTGAGGATTACAAATTGATCATGTGAAATGACCAGTGGGGAGACTGGTCTCCCAATGATCCTCAAGGGGGATTGTAAATCTGAAATTTCTCAGACTTGTGAATGTGAAAAATGTCCACATCGAGGAATCAATCCTCCCTGGGAACCAATGCCCTACTGGGAAACACTCCCCATTTCGATGTGAGAACGCGCCAGGATCAGAAATGGGAGGACCTCTACTCCACGCGTACTTCAGACGGCTGGCTTTCGGGGAGAAAAATCCTCGCTACGGGAGGACCGCTACGCCATGCGTCCTTACGACGATCATAGGGGAGAAAACTCCTTGCTAAGCAATGGAAGCATCTTCCGGTGTGGAGTGTAAATGTACACATTTAGGCCAAAAAGGGACTGTCGCGAATTTGGCTTTCTCGCGATGCGCCCAGCAAAACATTGGTTTGGCTTTCTTTTCTGGCCGATTTCCTCCCTCACGGTTCTCATTCCTCTTCGAAAGTGGAAGAGCATGTCTCTCTAGAGTTAGAAGGGCTTTGAGGTTTACAAATTGATCATGTGAAATGACCAGTGGGGAGACTGGTCTCCCAATGATCCTCAAAGGGGATTGTAAATCTGAAATTTCTCAGACTTGTGAATGTGAAAAATGTCCACATCGAGGAATCAATCCTCCCTGGGAACCAATGCCCTACTGGGAAACACTCCCCATTTCGATGTGAGAACGCGTCAGGATCAGAAATGGGAGGACCTCTACTCCACGCGTACTTCAGACGGCTGGCTTTCGGGGAGAAAAATACTCGCTACGGGAGGACCGCTACGACACCCGTCCTTATGACGATCATAGGGGAGAAAACTCCTTGCTAAGCAATGAAAGCGTCTTCCGGTGTGGAGTGTAAATGTACACATTTAGGCCAAAAAGGGACTGTCGCGAATTTGGCTTTCTCGCGATGCGCCCAGCAAAACATTGGTTTGGCTTTCTTTTCTGGCCGATTTCCTCCCTCACGGTTCTCATTCCTCTTCGAAAGTGGAAGAGCGTGTCTCTCTCGAGTTAGAAGGGCATTGAGGATTACAAATTGATCATGTGAAATGAGCAGTGGGGAGACTGGTCTCCCAATGATCCTCAAGGGGGATTGTAAATCTGAAATTTCTCAGACTTGTGAATGTGAAAAATGTCCACATCGAGGAATCAATCCTCCCTGGGAACCAATGCCCTACTGGGAAACACTCCCCATTTCGATGTGAGAACGCACCAGGATCAGAAATGGGAGGACCTCTACTCCACGCGTACTTCAGACGGCTGGCTTTCGGGGAGAAAAATCCTCGCTACGGGAGGACCGCTACGCCACGCGTCCTTACGACGATCATAGGGGAGAAAAGTCCTTGCTAAACAATGAAAGCGTCTTCCGGTGTGGAGTGGAAAAGTACACATTTAGGCCAAAAAGGGACTGTCGCGAATTTGGCTTTCTCGCGATGCGCCCAGCAAAACATTGATTTGGCTTTCTTTTCTGGCCGATTTCCTCCCTCACGGTTCTCATTCCTCTTCGAAAGTGGAAGAGCGTGTCTCTCTCGAGTTAGAAGTGCATTGAGGATTACAAATTGATCATGTGAAATGACCAGTGGGGAGACTGGTCTCCCAATGATCCTCAAGGGGGATTGTAAATCTGAAATTTCTCAGACTTGTGAATGTGAAAAATGTCCACATCGAGGAATCAATCCTCCCTGGTAACCAATGCCCTACTGGGAAACACTCCCCATTTCGATGTGAGAACGCGCCAGGATCAGAAATTGGAGGACCTCTACTCCACGCGTACTTCAGACGGCTGGCTTTCGGGGAGAAAAATCCTCGCTACGGGAGGACCGCTACGCCATGCGTCCTTACGACGATCATAGGGGAGAAAACTCCTTGCTAAGCAATG
Organism: Monodelphis domestica; assembly: GCF_027887165.1. NCBI lineage: Eukaryota > Metazoa > Chordata > Mammalia > Didelphimorphia > Didelphidae > Monodelphis > Monodelphis domestica. Next base: position 246,556,113 of record NC_077228.1, read on the forward strand.
GAAGCATCTTCCGGTGTGGAGTGTAAATGTACACATTTAGGCCAAAAAGGGACTGTCGCGAATTTGGCTTTCTCGCGATGCGCCCAGCAAAACATTGGTTTGGCTTTCTTTTCTGGCCGATTTCCTCCCTCACGGTTCTCATTCCTCTTCGAAAGTGGAAGAGCATGTCTCTCTAGAGTTAGAAGGGCTTTGAGGTTTACAAATTGATCATGTGAAATGACCAGTGGGGAGACTGGTCTCCCAATGATCCTCAAAGGGGATTGTAAATCTGAAATTTCTCAGACTTGTGAATGTGAAAAATGTCCACATCGAGGAATCAATCCTCCCTGGGAACCAATGCCCTACAGGGAAACACTCCCCATTTCGATGTGAGAACGCGTCAGGATCAGAAATGGGAGGACCTCTACTCCACGCGTACTTCAGACGGCTGGCTTTCGGGGAGAAAAATCCTCGCTACGGGAGGACCGCTACGACACCCGTCCTTATGACGATCATAGGGGAGAAAACTCCTTGCTAAGCAATGAAAGCGTCTTCCGGTGTGGAGTGTAAATGTACACATTTAGGCCAAAAAGGGACTGTCGCGAATTTGGCTTTCTCGCGATGCGCCCAGCAAAACATTGGTTTGGCTTTCTTTTCTGGCCGATTTCCTCCCTCACGGTTCTCATTCCTCTTCGAAAGTGGAAGAGCATGTCTCTCTCGAGTTAGAAGGGCATTGAGGGTTACAAATTGATCATGTGAAATGACCAGTGGGGAGACTGGTCTCCCAATGATCCTCAAGGGGGATTGTAAATCTGAAATTTCTCAGACTTGTGAATGTGAAAAATGTCCACATCGAGGATTCAATCCTCCCTGGGAACCAATGCCCTACTGGGAAACACTCCCCATTTCGATGTGATAACGCACCAGGATCAGAAATGGGAGGACCTCTACTCCACGCGTACTTCAGACGGCTGGCTTTCGGGGAGAAAAATCCTCGCTACGGGAGGACCGCTACGCCACGCGTCCTTACGACGATCATAGGGGAGAAAACTCCTTGCTAAGCAATGAAAGCGTCTTCCGGTGTGGAGTATAAATGTACACATTTAGGCCAAAAAGGGACTGTCGCGAATTTGGCTTTCTCGCGATGCGCCCAGCAAAACATTGGTTTGGCTTTCTTTTCTGGCCGATTTCCTCCCTCACGGTTCTCATTCCTCTTCGAAAGTGGAAGAGCGTGTCTCCCTCGAGTTAGAAGGGCATTGAGGATTACAAATTGATCATGTGAAATGACCAGTGGGGAGACTGGTCTCCCAATGATCCTCAAGGGGAATTGAAAATCTGAAATTTCTCAGACTTTTGAATGTGAAAAATGTCCACATCGAGGAATCAATCCTCCCTGGGAACCAATGCCCTACTGGGAAACACTCCCCATTTCGATGTGAGAACGCGCCAGGATCAGAAATGGGAGGACCTCTACTCCATGCGTACTTCAGACGGCTGGCTTTCGGGGAGAAAAATCCTCGATACGGGAGGACCGCTACGCCAAGCGTCCTTACGACGATCATAGGGGAGAAAACTCCTTGCTAAGCAATGAAAGCGTCTTCCGGTGTGGAGTGTAAATGTACACATTTAGGCCAAAAAGGGACTGTCGCGAATTTGGCTTTCTCGCGATGCGCCCAGCAAAACATTGGTTTGGCTTTCTTTTCTGGCCGATTTCCTCCCTCACGGTTCTCATTCCTCTTCGAAAGTGGAAGAGCGTGTCTCCCTCGAGTTAGAAGGGCATTGAGGATTACAAATTGATCATGTGAAATGACCAGTGGGGAGACTGGTCTCCCAACGATCCTCAAGGGGGATTGTAAATCTGAAATTTCTCAGACTTGTGAATGTGAAAAATGTCCACATCGAGGAATCAATCCTCCCTGGGAACCAATGCCCTACTGGGAAACACTCCCCATTTCGATGTGAGAACGCGCCAGGATCAGAAATGGGAGGACCTCTACTCCACGCGTACTTCAGACGGCTGGCTTACGGGGAGAAAAATCCTCGCTACGGGAGGACCGCTACGCCACGCGTCCTTACGACGATCATAGGGGAGAAAAGTCCTTGCTAAGCAATGAAAGCGTCTTCCGGTGTGGAGTGTAAATGTACACATTTAGGCCAAAAAGGAACTGTCGCGAATTTGGCTTTCTCGCGATGCGCCCAGCAAAACATTGGTTTGGCTTTCTTTTCTGGCCGATTTCCTCCCTCACGGTTCTCATTCCTCTTCGAAAGTTGAAGAGCGTGTCTCTCTCGAGTTAGAAGGGCATTGAGGATTACAAATTGATCATGTGAAATGACCAGTGGGGAGACTGGTCTCCCAATGATCCTCAAGGGGGATTGTAAATCTGAAATTTCTCAGACTTGTGAATGTGAAAAATGTCCACATCGAGGAATCAATCCTCACTGGGAACCAATGCCCTACTGGGAAACACTCCCCATTTCGATGTGAGAACGCGCCAGGATCAGAAATGGGATGACCTCTACTCCACGCGTACTTCAGACGGCTGGCTTTCGGGGAGAAAAATCCTCGCTACGGGAGGACCGCTACGCCACACGTCCTTACGACGATCATAGGGGAGAAAACTCCTTGCTACGCAATGAAAGCATCTTCCGGTGTGGAGTGTAAATGTACACATTTAGGCCAAAAAGGGACTGTCGCGAATTTGGCTTTCTCGCGATGCGCCCAGCAAAACATTGGTTTGGCTTTCTTTTATGGCCGATTTCCTCCCTCACGGTTCTCATTCCTCTTCGAAAGTGGAAGAGCGTGTCTCTCTCGAGTTAGAAGGGCATTGAGGATTACAAATTGATCATGTGAAATGACCAGTGGGGAGACTGGTCTCCCAATGATCCTCAAGGGGGATTGTAAATCTGAAATTTCTCAGACTTGTGAATGTGAAAAATGTCCACATCGAGGAATCAATCCTCCCTGGGAACCAATGCCCTACTGGGAAACACTCCCCATTTCGATGTGAGAACGCGCCAGGATCAGAAATGGGAGGACCTCTACTCCACGCGTACTTCAGACGGCTGGCTTTCGGGGAGAAAAATCCTCGCTACGGGAGGACCGCTACGCCACGCGTCCTTACGACGATCATAGGGGAGAAAACTCCTTGCTAAGCAATGAAAGCGTCTTCCGGTGTGGAGTGGAAATGTACACATTTAGGCCAAAAAGGGACTGTCGCGAATTTGGATTTCTCGCGATGCGCCCAGCAAAACATTGATTTTGCTTTCTTTTCTGGCCGATTTCCTCCCTCAAGGTTCTCATTCCTCTTCGAAAGTTGAAGAGCGTGTCTCTCTCGAGTTAGAAGGGCATTGAGGGTTACAAATGGATCATGTGAAATGACCAGTGGGGAGACTGGTCTCCCAATGATCCTCAAGGGGGATTGTAAATCTGAAATTTCTCAGACTTGTGAATGTGAAAAATGTCCACATCGAGGAATCAATCCTCCCTGGGAACCAATGCCCTACTGGGAAACACTCCCCATTTCGATGTGAGAACGCGCCAGGATCAGAAATGGGAGGACCTCTACTCCACGCGTACTTCAGATGGCTGGCTTTCGGGGAGAAAAATCCTCGCTACGGGAGGACCGCTACGCCACGCGTCCTTACGACGATCATAGGGGAGAAAACTCCTTGCTAAGCAATGAAAGCGTCTTCCGGTGTGGAGTGGAAATGTACACATTTAGGCCAAAAAGGGACTGTCGCGAATTTGGATTTCTCGCGATGCGCCCAGCAAAACATTGATTTTGCTTTCTTTTCTGGCCGATTTCCTCCCTCAAGGTTCTCATTCCTCTTCGAAAGTTGAAGAGCGTGTCTCTCTCGAGTTAGAAGGGCATTGAGGGTTACAAATGGATCATGTGAAATGACCAGTGGGGAGACTGGTCTCCCAATGATCCTCAAGGGGGATTGTAAATCTGAAATTTCTCAGACTTGTGAATGTGAAAAATGTCCACATCGAGGAATCAATCCTCCCTGGGAACCAATGCCCTACTGGGAAACACTCCCCATTTCGATGTGAGAACGCGCCAGGATCAGAAATGGGAGGACCTCTACTCCACGCGTACTTCAGACGGCTGGCTTTCGGGGAGAAAAATCCTCGCTACGGTAGGACCGCTACGCCAAGCGTCCTTACGACGATCATAGGGGAGAAAACTCCTTGCTAAGCAATGAAAGCGTCTTCCGGTGTGGAGTGTAAATGTACACATTTAGGCCAAAAAGGGACTGTCGCGAATTTGGCTTTCTCGCGATGCGCCCAGCAAAACATTGGTTTGGCTTTCTTTTCTGGCCGATTTCCTCCCTCACGGTTCTCATTCCTCTTCGAAAGTGGAAGAGCGTGTCTCTCTCGAGTTAGAAGGGCATTGAGGATTACAAATTGATCATGTGACATGACCAGTGGGGAGTCTGGTCTCCCAATGATCCTCAAGGGGGATTGTAAATCTGAAATTTCTCAGACTTGTGAATGTGAAAAATGTCCACATCGAGGAATCAATCCTCCCTGGGAACCAATGCCCTACTGGGAAACACTCCCCATTTCGATGTGAGAACGCGCCAGGATCAGAAATGGGAGGACCTCTACTCCACGAGTACTTCAGACGGCTGGCTTTCGGGGAGAAAAATCCTCGCTACGGGAGGATCGCTACGCCACGCGTCCTCACGACAATCATAGGGGAGAAAACTCCTTGCTACGCAATGAAAGCGTCTTCCGGTGTGGAGTGTAAATGTACACATTTAGGCCAAAAAGGGACTGTCGCTAATTTGGTTTTCTCGCGATGCGCCCAGCAAAACATTGGTTTGGCTTTCTTTTCTGGCCTATTTCCTCCCTCACGGTTCTCATTCCTCTTCGAAAGTTGAAGAGCGTGTCTCTCTCGAGTTAGAAGGGCATTGAGGATTACAAATTGATCATGTGAAATGACCAGTGGGGAGACTCGTCTCCCAATGATCCTCAAGGGGGATTGTAAATCTGAAATTTCTCAGACTTGTGAATGTGAAAAATGTCCACATTGAGGAATCAATCCTCCCTGGGAACCAATGCCCTACTGGGAAACACTCCCCATTTCGATGTGAGAACACACCAGGATCAGAAATGGGAGGACCTCTACTCCACGCGTACTTCAGACGGCTGGCTTTCGGGGAGAAAAATCCTCGCTACGGGAGGACCGCTAGGCCACGCGTCCTTACGACGATCATAGGGGAGAAAACTCCTTGCTAAGCAATGAAAGCGTCTTCCGGTGTGGAGTGTAAATGTACACATTTAGGCCAAAAAGGGACTGTCGCGAATTTGGCTTTCTCGCGATGCGCCCAGCAAAACATTGGTTTGGCTTTCTTTTCAGGCCGATTTCCTCCCTCACGGTTCTCATTCCTCTTCGAAAGTGGAAGAGCGTGTCTCTCTCGAGTTAGAAGGGCATTGAGGATTACAAATTGATCATGTGAAATGACCAGTGGGGAGACTGGTCTCCCAATGATCCTCAAGTGGGATTGTAAATCTGAAATTTCTCAGACTTGTGAATGTGAAAAATGTCCACATCGAGGAATCAATCCTCCCTGGGAACCAATGCCCTACTGGGAAACACTCCCCATTTCGATGTGAGAACGCGCCAGGATCAGAAATGGGAGGACCTCTACTCCATGCGTACTTCAGACGGCTGGCTTTCGGGGAGAAAAATCCTCGCTATGGGAGGACCGCTACGCCACGCGTCCTTACGACGATCATAGGGGAGAAAACTCCTTGCTAAGCAATGAAAGCGTCTTCCGGTGTGGAGTGTAAATGTACACATTTAGGCCACAAAGGGACTGTCGCGAATTTGGCTTTCTCGCGATGCGCCCAGCAAAACATTGGTTTGGCTTTCTTTTCTGGCCGATTTCCTCCCTCACGGTTCTCATTCCTCTTCGAAAGTGGAAGAGCGTGTCTCTCTCGAGTTAGAAGGGCATTGAGGGTTACAAATTGATCATGTGAAATGACCAGTGGGGAGACTGGTCTCCCAATGATCCTCAAGGGGGATTGTAAATCTGAAATTTCTCAGACTTGTGAATGTGAAAAATGTCCACATCGAGGAATCAATCCTCCCTGGGAACCAATGCCCTACTGGGAAACACTCCCCATTTCGATGTGATAACGCACCAGGATCAGAAATGGGAGGACCTCCACTCCACGCGTACTTCAGACGGCTGGCTTTCGGGGAGAAAAATCCTCGCTACGGGAGGACCGCTACGCCACGCGTCCTTACGACGATCATAGGGGAGAAAACTCCTTGCTAAGCAATGAAAGCGTCTTCCGGTGTGGAGTGGAAATCTACACATTTAGGCCAAAAAGGGACTGTCGCGAATTTGGCTTTCTCGCGATGCGCCCAGCAAAACATTGATTTGGCTTTCTTTTCTGGCCGATTTCCTCCCTCACGGTTCTCATTCCTCTTCGAAAGTGGAAGAGCGTGTCTCCCTCGAGTTAGCAGGGCATTGAGGATTACAAATTGATCATGTGAAATGACCAGTGGGGAGACTGGTCTCCCAATGATCCTCAAGGGGAATTGAAAATCTGAAATTTCTCAGACTTGTGAATGTGAAAAATGTCCACATCGAGGAATCAATCCTCCCTGGGAACCAATGCCCTACTGGGAAACACTCCCCATTTCCATGTGAGAACGCGCCAGGATCAGAAATGGGAGGACCTCTACTCCACGCGTACTTCAGACGGCTGGCTTTCGGGGAGAAAAATCCTCGCTACGGGAGGACCGCTACGCCACGCGTCCTTACGACGATCATAGGGGAGAAAACTCCTTGCTAAGCAATGAAAGCGTCTTCCGGTGTGGAGTGTAAATGTACACATTTAGACCAAAAAGGGACTGTCGCGAATTTGGCTTTCTCGCGATGCGCCCAGCAAAACATTGGTTTGGCTTTCTTTTCTGGCCGATTTCCTCCCTCACGGTTCTCATTCCTCTTCGAAAGTTGAAGAGCGTGTCTCCCTCGAGTTAGAAGGGCATTGAGGATTACAAATTGATCATGTGAAATGACCAGTGGGGAGACTGGTCTCCCAATGATCCTCAAGGGGGATTGTAAATCTGAAATTTCTCAGACTTGTGAATGTGAAAAATGTCCACATCGAGGAATCAATCCTCACTGGGAACCAATGCCCTACTGGGAAACACTCCCCATTTCGATGTGAGAACGCGCCCGGATCAGAAATGGGAGGACCTCTACTCCACGCGTACTTCAGACGGCTGGCTTTCGGGGAGAAAAATCCTCGCTACGGGAGGACCGCTACCCCATGCGTCCTTACGACGATCATAGGGGAGAAAACTCCTTGCTACGCAATGAAAGCATCTTCCGGTGTGGAGTGGAAATGTACACATTTCGGCCAAAAAGGGACTGTCGCGAATTTGGCTTTCTCGCGATGCGCCCAGCAAAACATTGGTTTGGCTTTCTTTTCTGGCCGATTTCCTCCTTCACGGTTCTCATTCCTCTTCGAAAGTGGAAGAGCGTGTCTCTCTCGAGTTAGAAGGGCATTGAGGATTACAAATTGATCATGTGAAATGACCAGTGGGGAGACTGGTCTCCCAATGATCCTCAAGGGGGATTGTAAATCTGAAATTTCTCAGACTTGTGAATGTGAAAAATGTCCACATCGAGGAATCAATCCTCCCTGGGAACTAATGCCCTACTGGGAAACACTCCCCATTTCGATGTGAGAACGCGCCAGGATCAGAAATGGGAGGACCTCTACTCCACGCGTACTTAAGACTATTATAGGGGAGAAAACTCCTTGCTAAGCATTGAAAGAGTCTTCATATTTTGAATGTAAATGTACACATTTATGCAAAAAAAGGACTGTCGCTAATTTGGCTTTCTCGCAATGCGCCCAGCAAAACATTGGTTTGGCATTCTTTTCTGGCCTATTTCCTCCCTCACGGTTCTCTTTCCTCTTCGAAAGTGGAAGAGCGTGTCTCTCTCGAGTTAGAAGGGCATTGAGGATTACAAATTGATCATGTGAAATGACCAGTGGGGAGACTGGTCTCCCAATGATCCTCAAGGGGGATTGTAAATCTGAAATTTCTCAGACTTCTGAATGTGAAAAATGTCCACATCGAGGAATCAATCCTCCCTGGGAACCAATGCCCTACTGGGAAACACTCCCCATTTCGATGTGAGAACGCGCCAGGATCAGAAATGGGAGGACCTCTACTCCACGCGTACTTCAGACGGCTGGCTTTCGGGGAGAAAAATCCTCGCTACGGGAGGACCGCTACGCCACGCGTCCTTACGACGATCATAGGGGAGAAAACTCCTTGCTAAGCAATGAAAGCGTCTTCCGGTGTGGAGTGGAAAAGTACACATTTAGGCCAAAAAGGGACTGTCGCGAATTTGGCTTTCTCGCGATGCGCCCAGCAAAACATTGATTTGGCTTTCTTTTCTGGCCGATTTCCTCCCTCACGGTTCTCATTCCTCTTCGAAAGTGGAAGAGCGTGTCTCTCTCGAGTTAGAAGGGCATTGAGGATTACAAATTGATCATGTGAAATGACCAGTGGGGAGACTGGTCTCCCAATGATCCTCAAGGGGGATTGTAAATCTGAAATTTCTCAGACTTGTGAATGTGAAAAATGTCCACATCGAGGAATCAATCCTCCCTGGGAACCAATGCCCTACTGGGAAACACTCCCCATTTCGATGTGAGAACGCGCCAGGATCAGAAATGGGAGGACCTCCACTCCACGCGTACTTCAGACGGCTGGCTTTCGGGGAGAAAAATCCTCGCTACGGGAGGACCGCTACGCCATGCGTCCTTACGACGATCATAGGGGAGAAAACTCCTTGCTAAGCAATGGAAGCATCTTCCAGTGTGGAGTGTAAATGTACACATTTAGGCCAAAAAGGGACTGTCGTGAATTTGGCTTTCTCGCGATGCGCCCAGCAAAACATTGGTTTGGCTTTCTTTTCTGGCCGATTTCCTCCCTCACGGTTCTCATTCCTCTTCGAAAGTGGAAGAGCATGTCTCTCTAGAGTTAGAAGGGCTTTGAGGTTTACAAATTGATCATGTGAAATGACCAGTGGGGAGACTGGTCTCCCAATGATCCTCAAGGGGGATTGTAAATCTGAAATTTCTCAGACTTGTGAATGTGAAAAATGTCCACATCGAGGAATCAATCCTCCCTGGGAACCAATGCCCTACTGGGAAACACTCCCCATTTCGATGTGAGAACGCGCCAGGATCAGAAATGGGAGGACCTCTACTCCACGTGTACTTCAGACAGCTGGCTTTCGGGTAGAAAAATCCTCGCTACGGGAGGACCGCTACGACACCCGTCCTTATGACTAACATAGGGGAGAAAACTCCTTGCTACGCAATGAAAGCGTCTTCCGGTGTGGAGAGTAAATGTACACATTTAGGCCAAAAAGGGACTGTCGCGAATTTGGCTTTCTCGCCTTGCGCCCAGCAAAACATTGGTTTGGCTTTCTTTTCTGGCCGATTTCCTCCCTCACGGTTCTCATTCCTCTTCGAAAGTGGAAGAGCGTGTCTCTCTCGAGCTAGAAGTGCATTGAGGATTACAAATTGATCATGTGAAATGACCAGTGGGGAGACTGGTCTCTCAATGATCCTCAAGGGGGATTGTAAATCTGAAATTTCTCAGACTTGTGAATGTGAAAAATGTCCACATCGAGGAATCAATCCTCCCTGGGAACCAATGCCCTACTGGGAAACACTCCCCATTTCGATGTGAGAACGCGCCAGGATCAGAAATGGGAGGACCTCTACTCCACGTGTACTTCAGATGGCTGGCTTTCGGGGAGAAAAATCCTCGCTACGGGAGGACCGCTACGCCACGCGTCCTTACGACGATCATAGGGGAGAAAACTCCTTGCTAAGCAATGAAAGCGTCTTCCTGTGTGGAGTGTAAATGTACACATTTAGGCCAAAAAGGGACTGTCGCGAATTTGGCTTTCTCGCGATGCGCCCAGCAAAACATTGGTTTGGCTTTCTTTTCTGGCCGCTTTGCTCCCTCACGGTTCTCATTCCTCTTCGAAAGTGGAAGAGCGTGTCTCTCTCGAGTTAGAAGGGCATTGAGGATTACAAATTGATCATGTGAAATGACCAGTGGGGAGACTGGTCTCCCAATGATCCTCAAGAGGGATTGTAAATCTGAAATTGCTCAGACTTGTGAATGTGAAAAATGTCCACATCGAGGAATCAATCCTCCCTGGGAACCAATGCCCTACTGGGAAACACTCCCCATTTCGATGTGAGAACGCGCCAGGATCAGAAATGGGAGGACCTCTACTCCACGCGTACTTCAGACGCCTGGCTTTCGGGGAGAAAAATCCTCGCTACGGGAGGACCGCTACGCCACCCGTCCTTACGACGATCATAGGGGAGAAAACTCCTTGCTAAGCGATGGAAGCATCTTCCAGTGTGGAGTGTAAATGTACACATTTAGGCCAAAAAGGGACTGTCGTGAATTTGGCTTTCTCGCGATGCGCCCAGCAAAACATTGGTTTGGCTTTTTTTTCTGGCCGATTTCCTCCCTCACGGTTCTCATTCCTCTTCGAAAGTGGAAGAGCGTGTCTCTCTCGAGTTAGAAGGGCATTGAGGATTACAAATTGATCATGTGAAATGACCAGTGGGGAGACTGGTCTCCCAATGATCCTCAAGGGGGATTGTAAATCTGAAATTTCTCAGACTTGTGAATGTGAAAAATGTCCACATCGAGGAATCAATCCTCCCTGGGAACCAATGCCCTACTGGGAAACACTCCCCATTTCGATGTGAGAACGCGCCAGGATCAGAAATGGGAGGACCTCTACTCCACGCGTACTTCAGACGGCTGGCTTTCGGGGAGAAAAATCCTCGCTACGGGAGGACCGCTACGCCACGCGTCCTCACGACGATCATAGGGGAGAAAACTCCTTGCTACGCAATGAAAGCGTCTTCCGGTGTGGAGTGTAAATGTACACATTTAGGCCAAAAAGGGACTGTCGCTAATTTGGTTTTCTCGCGATGCGCCCAGCAAAACATTGGTTTGGCTTTCTTTTCTGGCCTATTTCCTCCCTCACGGTTCTCATTCCTCTTCGAAAGTTGAAGAGCGTGTCTCTCTCGAGTTAGAAGGGCATTGAGGATTACAAATTGATCATGTGAAATGACCAGTGGGGAGACTCGTCTCCCAATGATCCTCAAGGGGGATTGTAAATCTGAAATTTCTCAGACTTGTGAATGTGAAAAATGTCCACATTGAAGAATCAATCCTCCCTGGGAACCAATGCCCTACTGGGAAACACTCCCCATTTCGATGTGAGAACACACCAGGATCAGAAATGGGAGGACCTCTACTCCACGCGTACTTCAGACGGCTGGCTTTCGGGGAGAAAATTCCTCGCTACGGGAGGACCGCTACGCCACGCGTCCTTACGACGATCATAGGGGAGAAAACTCCTTGCTAAGCAATGAAAGCGTCTTCCGGTGTGGAGTGTAAATGTACACATTTAGGCCAAAAAGGGACTGTCGCGAATTTGGCTTTCTCGCGATGCGCCCAGCAAAACATTGGTTTGGCTTTCTTTTCAGGCCGATTTCCTCCCTCACGGTTCTCATTCCTCTTCGAAAGTGGAAGAGCGTGTCTCTCTCGAGTTAGAAGGGCATTGAGGATTACAAATTGATCATGTGAAATGACCAGTGGGGAGACTGGTCTCCCAATGATCCTCAAGGGGGATTGTAAATCTGAAATTTCTCAGACTTGTGAATGTGAAAAATGTCCACATCGAGGAATCAATCCTCCCTGGGAACCAATGCCCTACTGGGAAACACTCCCCATTTCGATGTGAGAACGGGCCAGGATCAGAAATGGGAGGACCTCTACTCCATGCGTACTTCAGACGGCTGGCTTTCGGGGAGAAAAATACTCGCTATGGGAGGACCGCTACGCCACGCGTCCTTACGACGATCATAGGGGAGAAAACTCCTTGCTAAGCAATGAAAGCGTCTTCCGGTGTGGAGTGTAAATGTACACATTTAGGCCACAAAGGGACTGTCGCGAATTTGGCTTTCTCGCGATGCGCCCAGCAAAACATTGGTTTGGCTTTCTTTTCTGGCCGATTTCCTCCCTCACGGTTCTCATTCCTCTTCGAAAGTGGAAGAGCGTGTCTCTCTCGAGTTAGAAGGGCATTGAGGGTTACAAATTGATCATGTGAAATGACCAGTGGGGAGACTGGTCTCCCAATGATCCTCAAGGGGGATTGTAAATCTGAAATTTCTCAGACTTGTGAATGTGAAAAATGTCCACATCGAGGAATCAATCCTCCCTGGGAACCAATGCCCTACTGGGAAACACTCCCCATTTCGATGTGATAACGCACCAGGATCAGAAATGGGAGGACCTCCACTCCACGCGTACTTCAGACGGCTGGCTTTCGGGGAGAAAAATCCTCGCTACGGGAGGACCGCTACGCCACGCGTCCTTACGACGATCATAGGGGAGAAAACTCCTTGCTAAGCAATGAAAGCGTCTTCCGGTGTGGAGTGGAAATCTACACATTTAGGCCAAAAAGGGACTGTCGCGAATTTGGCTTTCTCGCGATGCGCCCAGCAAAACATTGATTTGGCTTTCTTTTCTGGCCGATTTCCTCCCTCACGGTTCTCATTCCTCTTCGAAAGTGGAAGAGCGTGTCTCCCTCGAGTTAGCAGGGCATTGAGGATTACAAATTGATCATGTGAAATGACCAGTGGGGAGACTGGTCTCCCAATGATCCTCAAGGGGAATTGAAAATCTGAAATTTCTCAGACTTGTGAATGTGAAAAATGTCCACATCGAGGAATCAATCCTCCCTGGGAACCAATGCCCTACTGGGAAACACTCCCCATTTCCATGTGAGAACGCGCCAGGATCAGAAATCTGAGGACCTCTACTCCACGCGTACTTCAGACGGCTGGCTTTCGGGGAGAAAAATCCTCGCTACGGGAGGACCGCTACGCCACGCGTCCTTACGACGATCATAGGGGAGAAAACTCCTTGCTAAGCAATGAAAGCGTCTTCCGGTGTGGAGTGTAAATGTACACATTTAGGCCAAAAAGGGACTGTCGCGAATTTGGCTTTCTCGCGATGCGCCCAGCAAAACATTGGTTTGGCTTTCTTTTCTGGCCGATTTCCTCCCTCACGGTTCTCATTCCTCTTCGAAAGTTGAAGAGCGTGTCTCCCTCGAGTTAGAAGGGCATTGAGGATTACAAATTGATCATGTGAAATGACCAGTGGGGAGACTGGTCTCCCAATGATCCTCAAGGGGGATTGTAAATCTGAAATTTCTCAGACTTGTGAATGTGAAAAATGTCCACATCGAGGAATCAATCCTCACTGGGAACCAATGCCCTACTGGGAAACACTCCCCATTTCGATGTGAGAACGCGCCCGGATCAGAAATGGGAGGACCTCTACTCCACGCGTACTTCAGACGGCTGGCTTTCGGGGAGAAAAATCCTCGCTACGGGAGGACCGCTACCCCATGCGTCCTTACGACGATCATAGGGGAGAAAACTCCTTGCTACGCAATGAAAGCATCTTCCGGTGTGGAGTGGAAATGTACACATTTCGGCCAAAAAGGGACTGTCGCGAATTTGGCTTTCTCGCGATGCGCCCAGCAAAACATTGGTTTGGCTTTCTTTTCTGGCCGATTTCCTCCTTCACGGTTCTCATTCCTCTTCGAAAGTGGAAGAGCGTGTCTCTCTCGAGTTAGAAGGGCATTGAGGATTACAAATTGATCATGTGAAATGACCAGTGGGGAGACTGGTCTCCCAATGATCCTCAAGGGGGATTGTAAATCTGAAATTTCTCAGACTTGTGAATGTGAAAAATGTCCACATCGAGGAATCAATCCTCCCTGGGAACCAATGCCCTACTGGGAAACACTCCCCATTTCGATGTGAGAACGCGCCAGGATCAGAAATGGGAGGACCTCTACTCCACGCGTACTTAAGACTATTATAGGGGAGAAAACTCCTTGCTAAGCATTGAAAGAGTCTTCATATTTTGAATGTAAATGTACACATTTATGCAAAAAAAGGACTGTCGCTAATTTGGCTTTCTCGCAATGCGCCCAGCAAAACATTGGTTTGGCATTCTTTTCTGGCCTATTTCCTCCCTCACGGTTCTCTTTCCTCTTCGAAAGTGGAAGAGCGTGTCTCTCTCGAGTTAGAAGGGCATTGAGGATTACAAATTGATCATGTGAAATGACCAGTGGGGAGACTGGTCTCCCAATGATCCTCAAGGGGGATTGTAAATCTGAAATTTCTCAGACTTCTGAATGTGAAAAATGTCCACATCCAGGAATCAATCCTCCCTGGGAACCAATGCCCTACTGGGAAACACTCCCCATTTCGATGTGAGAACGCGCCAGGATCAGAAATGGGAGGACCTCTACTCCACGCGTACTTCAGACGGCTGGCTTTCGGGGAGAAAAATCCTCGCTACGGGAGGACCGCTACGCCACGCGTCCTTACGACGATCATAGGGGAGAAAACTCCTTGCTAAGCAATGAAAGCGTCTTCCGGTGTGGAGTGGAAAAGTACACATTTAGGCCAAAAAGGGACTGTCGCGAATTTGGCTTTCTCGCGATGCGCCCAGCAAAACATTGATTTGGCTTTCTTTTCTGGCCGATTTCCTCCCTCACGGTTCTCATTCCTCTTCGAAAGTGGAAGAGCGTGTCTCTCTCGAGTTAGAAGGGCATTGTGGATTACAAATTGATCATGTGAAATGACCAGTGGGGAGACTGGTCTCCCAATGATCCTCAAGGGGGATTGTAAATCTGAAATTTCTCAGACTTGTGAATGTGAAAAATGTCCACATCGAGGAATCAATCCTCCCTGGGAACCAATGCCCTACTGGGAAACACTCCCCATTTCGATGTGAGAACGCGCCAGGATCAGAAATGGGAGGACCTCTACTCCACGCGTACTTCAGACGGCTGGCTTTCGGGGAGAAAAATCCTCGCTACGGGAGGACCGCTACGCCATGCGTCCTTACGACGATCATAGGGGAGAAAACTCCTTGCTAAGCAATGGAAGCATCTTCCAGTGTGGAGTGTAAATGTACACATTTCGGCCAAAAAGGCACTGTCGCGAATTTGGCTTTCTCGCGATGCGCCCAGCAAAACATTGGTTTGGCTTTCTTTTCTGGCCGATTTCCTCCCTCACGGTTCTCATTCCTCTTCGAAAGTGGAAGAGCATGTCTCTCTAGAGTTAGAAGGGCTTTGAGGTTTACAAATTGATCATGTGAAATGACCAGTGGGGAGACTGGTCTCCCAATGATCCTCAAGGGGGATTGAAAATCTGAAATTTCTCAGACTTGTGAATGTGAAAAATGTCCACATCGAGGAATCAATCCTCCCTGGGAACCAATGCCCTACTGGGAAACACTCCCCATTTCGATGTGAGAACGCGCCAGGATCAGAAATGGGAGGACCTCTACTCCACGTGTACTTCAGACAGCTGGCTTTCGGGTAGAAAAATCCTCGCTATGGGAGGACCGCTACGACACCCGTCCTTATGACGAACATAGGGGAGAAAACTCCTTGCTACGCAATGAAAGCGTCTTCCGGTGTGGAGAGTAAATGTACACATTTAGGCCAAAAAGGGACTGTCGCGAATTTGGCTTTCTCGCCTTGCGCCCAGCAAAACATTGGTTTGGCTTTCTTTTCTGGCCGATTTCCTCCCTCACGGTTCTCATTCCTCTTCGAAAGTGGAAGAGCGTGTCTCTCTCGAGCTAGAAGGGCATTGAGGATTACAAATTGATCATGTGAAATGACCAGTGGGGAGACTGGTCTCTCAATGATCCTCAAGGGGGATTGTAAATCTGAAATTTCTCAGACTTGTGAATGTGAAAAATGTCCACATCGAGGAATCAATCCTCCCTGGGAACCAATGCCCTACTGGGAAACACTCCCCATTTCGATGTGAGAACGCGCCAGGATCAGAAATGGGAGGACCTCTACTCCACGTGTACTTCAGATGGCTGGCTTTCGGGGAGAAAAATCCTCGCTACGGGAGGACCGCTACGCCACGCGTCCTTACGACGATCATAGGGGAGAAAACTCCTTGCTAAGCAATGAAAGCGTCTTCCTGTGTGGAGTGTAAATGTACACATTTAGGCCAAAAAGGGACTGTCGCGAATTTGTCTTTCTCGCGATGCGCCCAGCAAAACATTGGTTTGGCTTTCTTTTCTGGCCGCTTTGCTCCCTCACGGTTCTCATTCCTCTTCGAAAGTGGAAGAGCGTGTCTCTCTCGAGTTAGAAGGGCATTGAGGATTACAAATTGATCATGTGAAATGACCAGTGGGGAGACTGGTCTCCCAATGATCCTCAAGAGGGATTGTAAATCTGAAATTGCTCAGACTTGTGAATGTGAAAAATGTCCACATCGAGGAATCAATCCTCCCTGGGAACCAATGCCCTACTGGGAAACACTCCCCATTTCGATGTGAGAACGCGCCAGGATCAGAAATGGGAGGACCTCTACTCCACGCGTACTTCAGACGGCTGGCTTTCGGGGAGAAAAATCCTCGCTACGGGAGGACCGCTACGACACCCGTCCTTACGACGATCATAGGGGAGAAAACTCCTTGCTAAGCGTGAAAGCGTCTTCCGGTGTGGAGTGTAAATGTACACATTTAGTCCAAAAAGAGACTGTCGCGAATTTGGCTTTCTCGCGATGCGCCCAGCAAAACATTGGTTTGGCTTTCTTTTCTGGCCGATTTCCTCCCTCACGGTTCTCATTCCTCTTCGAAAGTGGAAGAGTGTGTCTCTCTCGAGTTAGAAGGGCATTGAGGATTACAAATTGATCATGTGAAATGACCAGTGGGGAGACTGGTCTCCCAATGATCCTCAAGGGGGATTGTAAATCTGAAATTTCTCAGACTTGTGAATGTGAAAAATGTCCACATCGAGGAATCAATCCTCCCTGGGAACCAATGCCCTACTTGGAAACACTCCCCATTTCGATGTGAGAACGCGCCAGGATCAGAAATGGGAGGACCTCTACTCCACGCGTACTTCAGACGGCTGGCTTTCGGGGAGAAAAATCCTCGCTACGGGAGGACCGCTACGCCACGCGTCCTTACGACGATCATAGGGGAGAAAACTCCTTGCTAAGCGTGAAAGCGTCTTCCGGTGTGGAGTGTAAATGTACACATTTAGTCCAAAAAGAGACTGTCGCGAATTTGGCTTTCTCGCGATGCGCCCAGCAAAACATTGGTTTGGCTTTCTTTTCTGGCCGATTTCCTCCCTCACGGTTCTCATTCGTCTTCGAAAGTGGAAGAGCGTGTCTCTCTCGAGTTAGAAGGGCATTGAGGATTACAAATTGATCATGTGAAATGACCAGTGGGGAGACTGGTCTCCCAATGATCCTCAAGGGGGATTGTAAATCTGAAATTTCTCAGACTTGTGAATGTGAAAAATGTCCACATCGAGGAATCAATCCTCCCTGGGAACCAATGCCCTACTGGGAAACACTCCCCATTTCGATGTGAGAACGCGCCAGGATCAGAAATGGGAGGACCTCTACTCCACGCGTACTTCAGACGGCTGGCTTTCGGGGAGAAAAATCCTCGCTACGGGAGGACCGCTACGCCATGCGTCCTTACGACGATCATAGGGGAGAAAACTCCTTGCTAAGCAATGAAAGCGTCTTCCGGTGTGGAGTGGAAATGTACACATTTAGGCCAAAAAGGGACTGTCGCGAATTTGGATTTCTCGCGATGCGCCCAGCAAAACATTGGTTTGGCTTTCTTTTCTGGGCGATTTCCTCCCTCACGGTTCTCATTCCTCTTCGAATGTGGAAGAGCGTGTCTCTCTCGAGTTAGAAGGGCATTGAGGATTACAAATTGATCATGTGAAATGACCAGTGGGGAGACTGGTCTCCCAATGATCCTCAAGGGGGATTGTAAATCTGAAATTGCTCAGACTTGTGAATGTGAAAAATGTCCACATCGAGGAATCAATCCTCCCTGGGAACCAATGTCCTACTGGGAAACACTCCCCATTTCGATGTGAGAACGCGCCAGGATCAGAAATGGGAGGACCTCTACTCCACGCGTACTTCAGACGGCTGGGTTTCAGGGAGAAAAATCCTCGCTACGGGAGGACCGCTACGCCACGCATCCTTACGAGTATCATAGGGGAGAAAACTCCTTGCTAAGCAATGAAAGCGTCTTCCGCTGTGGAGTGGAAAAGTACACATTTAGGCCAAAAAGGGACTGTCGCGAATTTGGCTTTCTCGCGATGCGCCCAGCAAAACATTGTTTTGGCTTTCTTTTCTGGCCGATTTCCTCCCTCAAGGTTCTCATTCCTCTTCGAAAATTGAAGAGCGTGTCTCTCTCGAGTTAGAAGGGCATTGAGGGTTACAAATGGATCATGTGAAATGACCAGTGGGGAGACTGGTCTCCCAATGATCCTCAAGGGGGATTGTAAATCTGAAATTTCTCAGACTTGTGAATGTGAAAAATGTCCACATCGAGGAATCAATCCTCCCTGGGAACCAATGCCCTACTGGGAAACACTCCCCATTTCGATGTGAGAACGCGCCAGGATCAGAAATGGGAGGACCTCTACTCCACGCGTACTTCAGACGGCTGGCTTTCGGGGAGAAAAATCCTCGCTACGGTAGGACCGCTACGCCAAGCGTCCTTACGACGATCATAGGGGTGAAAACTCCTTGCTAAGCAATGAAAGCGTCTTCCGGTGTGGAGTGTAAATGTACACATTTAGGCCAAAAAGGGACTGTCGCGAATTTGGCTTTCTCGCGATGCGCCCAGCAAAACATTGGTTTGGCTTTCTTTTCTCGCCGATTTCCTCCCTCACGGTTCTCATTCCTCTTCGAAAGTGGAAGAGCGTGTCTCTCTCGAGTTAGAAGGGCATTGAGGATTACAAATTGATCATGTGACATGACCAGTGGGGAGTCTGGTCTCCCAATGATCCTCAAGGGGGATTGTAAATCTGAAATTTCTCAGACTTGTGAATGTGAAAAATGTCCACATCGAGGAATCAATCCTCCCTGGGAACCAATGCCCTACTGGGAAACACTCCCCATTTCGATGTGAGAACGCGCCAGGATCAGAAATGGGAGGACCTCTACTCCACGCGTACTTCAGACGGCTGGCTTTCGGGGAGAAAAATCCTCGCTATGGGAGGACCGCTACGCCACGCGTCCTTACGACGATCATAGGGGAGAAAACTCCTTGCTAAGCAATGAAAGCGTCTTCCGGTGTGGAGTGGAAAAGTACACATTTAGGCCAAAAAGGGACTGTCGCGAATTTGGCTTTCTCGCGATGCGCCCAGCAAAACATTGATTTGGCTTTCTTTTCTGGCCGATTTCCTCCCTCACGGTTCTCATTCCTCTTCGAAAGTGGAAGAGCGTGTCTCTCTCGAGTTAGAAGGGCATTGAGGATTACAAATTGATCATGTGAAATGACCAGTGGGGAGACTGGTCTCCCAATGATCCTCAAGGGGGATTGTAAATCTGAAATTGCTCAGACTTGTGAATGTGAAAAATGTCCACATCGAGGAATCAATCCTCCCTGGGAACCAATGCCCTACTGGGAAACACTCCCCATTTCGATGTGAGAACGCGCCAGGATCAGAAATGGGAGGACCTCTACTCCACGCGTACTTCAGACGGCTGGCTTTCGGGGAGAAAAATCCTCGCTACGGGAGGACCGCTACGCCATGCGTCCTTACGACGATAATAGGGGAGAAAACTCCTTGCTAAGCAATGGAAGCATCTTCCGGTGTGGAGTGTATATGTACACATTTAGGCCAAAAAGGGACTGTCGCGAATTTGGCTTTCTCGCGATGCGCCCAGCAAAACATTGGTTTGGCTTTCTTTTCTGGCCGATTTCCTCCCTCACGGTTCTCATTCCTCTTCGAAAGTGGAAGAGCATGTCTCTCTAGAGTTAGAAGGGCTTTGAGGTTTACAAATTGATCATGTGAAATGACCAGTGGGGAGACTGGTCTCCCAATGATCCTCAAGGGGGATTGTAAATCTGAAATTTCTCAGACTTGTGAATGTGAAAAATGTCCACATCGAGGAATCAATCCTCACTGGGAACCAATGCCCTACTGGGAAACACTCCCCATTTCGATGTGAGAACCAGGATCAGAAATGGGATGACCTCTACTCCACGCGTACTTCAGACGGCTGGCTTTCGGGGAGAAAAATCCTCGCTACGGGAGGACCGCTACGCCACACGTCCTTACGACGATCATAGGGGAGAAAACTCCTTGCTACGCAATGAAAGCATCTTCCGGTGTGGAGTGTAAATGTACACATTTCGGCCAAAAAGGGACTGTCGCGAATTTGGCTTTCTCGCGATGCGCCCAGCAAAACATTGGTTTGGCTTTCTTTTCTGGCCGATTTCCTCCCTCACGGTTCTCATTCCTCTTCGAAAGTGGAAGAGCGTGTCTCTCTCGAGTTAGAAGGGCATTGAGGATTACAAATTGATCATGTGAAATGACCAGTGGGGAGACTGGTCTCCCAATGATCCTCAAGGGGGATTGTAAATCTGAAATTTCTCAGACTTGTGAATGTGAAAAATGTCCACATCGAGGAATCAATCCTCCCTGGGAACCAATGCCCTACTTGGAAACACTCCCCATTTCGATGTGAGAACGCGCCAGGATCAGAAATGGGAGGACCTCTACTCCACGCGTACTTCAGACGGCTGGCTTTCGGGGAGAAAAATCCTCGCTACGGGAGGACCGCTACGCCACGCGTCCTTACGACGATCATAGGGGAGAAAACTCCTTGCTAAGCGTGAAAGCGTCTTCCGGTGTGGAGTGTAAATGTACACATTTAGTCCAAAAAGAGACTGTCGCGAATTTGGCTTTCTCGCGATGCGCCCAGCAAAACATTGGTTTGGCTTTCTTTTCTGGCCGATTTCCTCCCTCACGGTTCTCATTCCTCTTCGAAAGTGGAAGAGTGTGTCTCTCTCGAGTTAGAAGGGCATTGAGGATTACAAATTGATCATGTGAAATGACCAGTGGGGAGACTGGTCTCCCAATGATCCTCAAGGGGGATTGTAAATCTGAAATTTCTCAGACTTGTGAATGTGAAAAATGTCCACATCGAGGAATCAATCCTCCCTGGGAACCAATGCCCTACTGGGAAACACTCCCCATTTCGATGTGAGAACGCGCCAGGATCAGAAATGGGAGGACCTCTACTCCACGCGTACTTCAGACGGCTGGCTTTCGGGGAGAAAAATCCTCGCTACGGGAGGACCGCTACGCCACGCGTCCTTACGACGATCATAGGGGAGAAAACTCCTTGCTAAGCGTGAAAGCGTCTTCCGGTGTGGAGTGTAAATGTACACATTTAGTCCAAAAAGAGACTGTCGCGAATTTGGCTTTCTCGCGATGCGCCCAGCAAAACATTGGTTTGGCTTTCTTTTCTGGCCGATTTCCTCCCTCACGGTTCTCATTCCTCTTCGAAAGTGGAAGAGTGTGTCTCTCTCGAGTTAGAAGGGCATTGAGGATTACAAATTGATCATGTGAAATGACCAGTGGGGAGACTGGTCTCCCAATGATCCTCAAGGGGGATTGTAAATCTGAAATTTCTCAGACTTGTGAATGTGAAAAATGTCCACATCGAGGAATCAATCCTCCCTGGGAACCAATGCCCTACTTGGAAACACTCCCCATTTCGATGTGAGAACGCGCCAGGATCAGAAATGGGAGGACCTCTACTCCACGCGTACTTCAGACGGCTGGCTTTCGGGGAGAAAAATCCTCGCTACGGGAGGACCGCTACGCCACGCGTCCTTACGACGATCATAGGGGAGAAAACTCCTTGCTAAGCGTGAAAGCGTCTTCCGGTGTGGAGTGTAAATGTACACATTTAGTCCAAAAAGAGACTGTCGCGAATTTGGCTTTCTCGCGATGCGCCCAGCAAAACATTGGTTTGGCTTTCTTTTCTGGCCGATTTCCTCCCTCACGGTTCTCATTCGTCTTCGAAAGTGGAAGAGCGTGTCTCTCTCGAGTTAGAAGGGCATTGAGGATTACAAATTGATCATGTGAAATGACCAGTGGGGAGACTGGTCTCCCAATGATCCTCAAGGGGGATTGTAAATCTGAAATTTCTCAGACTTGTGAATGTGAAAAATGTCCACATCGAGGAATCAATCCTCCCTGGGAACCAATGCCCTACTGGGAAACACTCCCCATTTCGATGTGAGAACGCGCCAGGATCAGAAATGGGAGG
The DNA here is from genome assembly GCF_027887165.1 of Monodelphis domestica. Classification (NCBI taxonomy): domain Eukaryota; kingdom Metazoa; phylum Chordata; class Mammalia; order Didelphimorphia; family Didelphidae; genus Monodelphis; species Monodelphis domestica. The sequence goes on from NC_077228.1 coordinate 246,578,341, forward strand.
ACCTCTACTCCACGCGTACTTCACACGGCTGGCTTTCGGGGAGAAAAATCCTCGCTACGGGAGGACCGCTACGCCATGCGTCCTTACGACGATCATTGGGGAGAAAACTCCTTGCTAAGCAATGGAAGCATCTTCCAGTGTGGAGTGTAAATGTACACATTTAGGCCAAAAAGGGACTGTCGCGAATTTGGCTTTCTCGCGATGCGCCCAGCAAAACATTGGTTTGGCTTTCTTTTCTGGCCGATTTCCTCCCTCACGGTTCTCATTCCTCTTCGAAAGTGGAAGAGCATGTCTCTCTAGAGTTAGAAGGGCTTTGAGGTTTACAAATTGATCATGTGAAATGACCAGTGGGGAGACTGGTCTCCCAATGATCCTCAAGGGGGATTGTAAATCTGAAATTTCTCAGACTTGTGAATGTGAAAAATGTCCACATCGAGGAATCAATCCTCCCTGGGAACCAATGCCCTACTGGGAAACACTCCCCATTTCGATGTGAGAATGCGCCAGGATCAGAAATGGGAGGACCTCTACTCCACGTGTACTTCAGACAGCTGGCTTTCGGGTAGAAAAATCCTCGCTACGGGAGGACCGCTACGACACCCGTCCTTATGACGAACATAGGGGAGAAAACTCCTTGCTACGCAATGAAAGCGTCTTCCGGTGTGGAGAGTAAATGTACACATTTAGGCCAAAAAGGGACTGTCGCGAATTTGGCTTTCTCGCCTTGCGCCCAGCAAAACATTGGTTTGGCTTTCTTTTCTGGCCGATTTCCTCCCTCACGGTTCTCATTCCTCTTCGAAAGTGGAAGAGCGTGTCTCTCTCGAGCTAGAAGGGCATTGAGGATTACAAATTGATCATGTGAAATGACCAGTGGGGAGACTGGTCTCTCAATGATCCTCAAGGGGGATTGTAAATCTGAAATTTCTCAGACTTGTGAATGTGAAAAATGTCCACATCGAGGAATCAATCCTCCCTGGGAACCAATGCCCTACTGGGAAACACTCCCCATTTCGATGTGAGAACGCGCCAGGATCAGAAATGGGAGGACCTCTACTCCACGTGTACTTCAGATGGCTGGCTTTCGGGGAGAAAAATCCTCGCTACGGGAGGACCGCTACGCCACGCGTCCTTACGACGATCATAGGGGAGAAAACTCCTTGCTAAGCAATGAAAGCGTCTTCCTGTGTGGAGTGTAAATGTACACATTTAGGCCAAAAAGGGACTGTCGCGAATTTGGCTTTCTCGCGATGCGCCCAGCAAAACATTGGTTTGGCTTTCTTTTCTGGCCGCTTTGCTCCCTCACGGTTCTCATTCCTCTTCGAAAGTGGAAGAGCGTGTCTCTCTCGAGTTAGAAGGGCATTGAGGATTACAAATTGATCATGTGAAATGACCAGTGGGGAGACTGGTCTCCCAATGATCCTCAAGAGGGATTGTAAATCTGAAATTGCTCAGACTTGTGAATGTGAAAAATGTCCACATCGAGGAATCAATCCTCCCTGGGAACCAATGCCCTACTGGGAAACACTCCCCATTTCGATGTGAGAACGCGCCAGGATCAGAAATGGGAGGACCTCTACTCCACGCGTACTTCAGACGCCTGGCTTTCGGGGAGAAAAATCCTCGCTACGGGAGGACCGCTACGCCACCCGTCCTTACGACGATCATAGGGGAGAAAACTCCTTGCTAAGCGATGAAAGCGTCTTCCGGTGTGGAGTGTAAATGTACACATTTAGGCCAAAAAGGGACTGTCGCGAATTTGGCTTTCTCGCCTTGCGCCCAGCAAAACATTGGTTTGGCTTTCTTTTCTGGCCGATTTCCTCCCTCACGGTTCTCATTCCTCTTCGAAAGTGGAAGAGCGTGTCTCTCTCGAGTTAGAAGGGCATTGAGGATTACAAATTGATCATGTGAAATGACCAGTGGGGAGACTGGTCTCCCAATGATCCTCAAGGGGGATTGTAAATCTGAAATTTCTCAGACTTGTGAATGTGAAAAATGTCCACATCGAGGAATCAATCCTCCCTGGGAACCATTGCCCTACTGGGAAACACTCCCCATTTCGATGTGAGAACGCGCCAGGATCAGAAATGGGAGGACCTCTACTCCACGCGTACTTCTGAAGCCTGGCTTTCGGGGAGAAAAATCCTCGCTACGGGAGGACCGCTACGCCACGCGTACTTACGACGATCATAGGGGAGAAAACTCCTTGCTAAGCGATGAAAGCGTCTGCCGGTGTGGAGTGTAAATGTACACATTTAGGCCAAAAAGGGACTGTCGCGAATTTGGCTTTCTCGCGATGCGCCCAGCAAAACATTGGTTTGGCTTTCTTTTCTGGCCGATTTCCTCCCTCACGGTTCTCATTCCTCTTCGAAAGTGGAAGAGCGTGTCTCTCTCGAGTTAGAAGGGCATTGAGGATTACAAATTGATCATGTGAAATGACCAGTGGGGAGACTGGTCTCCCAATGATCCTCAAGGGGGATTGTAAATCTGAAATTTCTCAGACTTGTGAATGTGAAAAATGTCCACATCGAGGAATCAATCCTCCCTGGGAACCAATGCCCTACTTGGAAACACTCCCCATTTCGATGTGAGAACGCGCCAGGATCAGAAATGGGAGGACCTCTACTCCACGCGTACTTCAGACGGCTGGCTTTCGGGGAGAAAAATCCTCGCTACGGGAGGACCGCTACGCCACGCGTCCTTACGACGATCATAGGGGAGAAAACTCCTTGCTAAGCGTGAAAGCGTCTTCCGGTGTGGAGTGTAAATGTACACATTTAGTCCAAAAAGAGACTGTCGCGAATTTGGCTTTCTCGCGATGCGCCCAGCAAAACATTGGTTTGGCTTTCTTTTCTGGCCGATTTCCTCCCTCACGGTTCTCATTCCTCTTCGAAAGTGGAAGAGTGTGTCTCTCTCGAGTTAGAAGGGCATTGAGGATTACAAATTGATCATGTGAAATGACCAGTGGGGAGACTGGTCTCCCAATGATCCTCAAGGGGGATTGTAAATCTGAAATTTCTCAGACTTGTGAATGTGAAAAATGTCCACATCGAGGAATCAATCCTCCCTGGGAACCAATGCCCTACTTGGAAACACTCCCCATTTCGATGTGAGAACGCGCCAGGATCAGAAATGGGAGGACCTCTACTCCACGCGTACTTCAGACGGCTGGCTTTCGGGGAGAAAAATCCTCGCTACGGGAGGACCGCTACGCCACGCGTCCTTACGACGATCATAGGGGAGAAAACTCCTTGCTAAGCGTGAAAGCGTCTTCCGGTGTGGAGTGTAAATGTACACATTTAGTCCAAAAAGAGACTGTCGCGAATTTGGCTTTCTCGCGATGCGCCCAGCAAAACATTGGTTTGGCTTTCTTTTCTGGCCGATTTCCTCCCTCACGGTTCTCATTCCTCTTCGAAAGTGGAAGAGCGTGTCTCTCTCGAGTTAGAAGGGCATTGAGGATTACAAATTGATCATGTGAAATGACCAGTGGGGAGACTGGTCTCCCAATGATCCTCAAGGGGGATTGTAAATCTGAAATTTCTCAGACTTGTGAATGTGAAAAATGTCCACATCGAGGAATCAATCCTCCCTGGGAACCAATGCCCTACTGGGAAACACTCCCCATTTCGATGTGAGAACGCGCCAGGATCAGAAATGGGAGGACCTCTACTCCACGCGTACTTCAGACGGCTGGCTTTCGGGGAGAAAAATCCTCGCTACGGGAGGACCGCTACGCCATGCGTCCTTACGACGATCATAGGGGAGAAAACTCCTTGCTAAGCAATGAAAGCGTCTTCCGGTGTGGAGTGGAAATGTACACATTTAGGCCAAAAAGGGACTGTCGCGAATTTGGATTTCTCGCGATGCGCCCAGCAAAACATTGGTTTGGCTTTCTTTTCTGGGCGATTTCCTCCCTCACGGTTCTCATTCCTCTTCGAATGTGGAAGAGCGTGTCTCTCTCGAGTTAGAAGGGCATTGAGGATTACAAATTGATCATGTGAAATGACCAGTGGGGAGACTGGTCTCCCAATGATCCTCAAGGGGGATTGTAAATCTGAAATTGCTCAGACTTGTGAATGTGAAAAATGTCCACATCGAGGAATCAATCCTCCCTGGGAACCAATGTCCTACTGGGAAACACTCCCCATTTCGATGTGAGAACGCGCCAGGATCAGAAATGGGAGGACCTCTACTCCACGCGTACTTCAGACGGCTGGGTTTCAGGGAGAAAAATCCTCGCTACGGGAGGACCGCTACGCCACGCATCCTTACGAGTATCATAGGGGAGAAAACTCCTTGCTAAGCAATGAAAGCGTCTTCCGCTGTGGAGTGGAAAAGTACACATTTAGGCCAAAAAGGGACTGTCGCGAATTTGGCTTTCTCGCGATGCGCCCAGCAAAACATTGTTTTGGCTTTCTTTTCTGGCCGATTTCCTCCCTCAAGGTTCTCATTCCTCTTCGAAAGTTGAAGAGCGTGTCTCTCTCGAGTTAGAAGGGCATTGAGGGTTACAAATGGATCATGTGAAATGACCAGTGGGGAGACTGGTCTCCCAATGATCCTCAAGGGGGATTGTAAATCTGAAATTTCTCAGACTTGTGAATGTGAAAAATGTCCACATCGAGGAATCAATCCTCCCTGGGAACCAATGCCCTACTGGGAAACACTCCCCATTTCGATGTGAGAACGCGCCAGGATCAGAAATGGGAGGACCTCTACTCCACGCGTACTTCAGACGGCTGGCTTTCGGGGAGAAAAATCCTCGCTACGGTAGGACCGCTACGCCAAGCGTCCTTACGACGATCATAGTGGTGAAAACTCCTTGCTAAGCAATGAAAGCGTCTTCCGGTGTGGAGTGTAAATGTACACATTTAGGCCAAAAAGGGACTGTCGCGAATTTGGCTTTCTCGCGATGCGCCCAGCAAAACATTGGTTTGGCTTTCTTTTCTCGCCGATTTCCTCCCTCACGGTTCTCATTCCTCTTCGAAAGTGGAAGAGCGTGTCTCTCTCGAGTTAGAAGGGCATTGAGGATTACAAATTGATCATGTGACATGACCAGTGGGGAGTCTGGTCTCCCAATGATCCTCAAGGGGGATTGTAAATCTGAAATTTCTCAGACTTGTGAATGTGAAAAATGTCCACATCGAGGAATCAATCCTCCCTGGGAACCAATGCCCTACTGGGAAACACTCCCCATTTCGATGTGAGAACGCGCCAGGATCAGAAATGGGAGGACCTCTACTCCACGCGTACTTCAGACGGCTGGCTTTCGGGGAGAAAAATCCTCGCTATGGGAGGACCGCTACGCCACGCGTCCTTACGACGATCATAGGGGAGAAAACTCCTTGCTAAGCAATGAAAGCGTCTTCCGGTGTGGAGTGTAAATGTACACATTTAGGCCAAAAAGGGACTGTCGCGAATTTGGCTTTCTCGCGATGCGCCCAGCAAAACATTGATTTGGCTTTCTTTTCTGGCCGATTTCCTCCCTCACGGTTCTCATTCCTCTTCGAAAGTTGAAGAGCGTGTCTCTCTCGAGTTAGAAGGGCATTGAGGATTACAAATTGATCATGTGAAATGACCAGTGGGGAGACTGGTCTCCCAATGATCCTCAATGGGGATTGTAAATCTGAAATTGCTCAGACTTGTGAATGTGAAAAATGTCCACATCGAGGAATCAATCCTCCCTGGGAACCAATGCCCTACTGGGAAACACTCCCCATTTCGATGTGAGAACGCGCCAGGATCAGAAATGGGAGGACCTCTACTCCACGCGTACTTCAGACGGCTGGCTTTCGGGGAGAAAAATCCTCGCTACGGGAGGACCGCTACGCCATGCGTCCTTACGACGATAATAGGGGAGAAAACTCCTTGCTAAGCAATGGAAGCATCTTCCGGTGTGGAGTGTATATGTACACATTTAGGCCAAAAAGGGACTGTCGCGAATTTGGCTTTCTCGCGATGCGCCCAGCAAAACATTGGTTTGGCTTTCTTTTCTGGCCGATTTCCACCCTCACGGTTCTCATTCCTCTTCGAAAGTGGAAGAGCATGTCTCTCTAGAGTTAGAAGGGCTTTGAGGTTTACAAATTGATCATGTGAAATGACCAGTGGGGAGACTGGTCTCCCAATGATCCTCAAGGGGGATTGTAAATCTGAAATTTCTCAGACTTGTGAATGTGAAAAATGTCCACATCGAGGAATCAATCCTCACTGGGAACCAATGCCCTACTGGGAAACACTCCCCATTTCGATGTGAGAACCAGGATCAGAAATGGGATGACCTCTACTCCACGCGTACTTCAGACGGCTGGCTTTCGGGGAGAAAAATCCTCGCTACGGGAGGACCGCTACGCCACACGTCCTTACGACGATCATAGGGGAGAAAACTCCTTGCTACGCAATGAAAGCATCTTCCGGTGTGGAGTGTAAATGTACACATTTCGGCCAAAAAGGGACTGTCGCGAATTTGGCTTTCTCGCGATGCGCCCAGCAAAACATTGGTTTGGCTTTCTTTTCTGGCCGATTTCCTCCCTCACGGTTCTCATTCCTCTTCGAAAGTGGAAGAGCGTGTCTCTCTCGAGTTAGAAGGGCATTGAGGATTACAAATTGATCATGTGAAATGACCAGTGGGGAGACTGGTCTCCCAATGATCCTCAAGGGGGATTGTAAATCTGAAATTTCTCAGACTTGTGAATGTGAAAAATGTCCACATCGAGGAATCAATCCTCCCTGGGAACCAATGCCCTACTTGGAAACACTCCCCATTTCGATGTGAGAACGCGCCAGGATCAGAAATGGGAGGACCTCTACTCCACGCGTACTTCAGACGGCTGGCTTTCGGGGAGAAAAATCCTCGCTACGGGAGGACCGCTACGCCACGCGTCCTTACGACGATCATAGGGGAGAAAACTCCTTGCTAAGCGTGAAAGCGTCTTCCGGTGTGGAGTGTAAATGTACACATTTAGTCCAAAAAGAGACTGTCGCGAATTAGGCTTTCTCGCGATGCGCCCAGCAAAACATTGGTTTGGCTTTCTTTTCTGGCCGATTTCCTTCCTCACGGTTCTCATTCCTCTTCGAAAGTGGAAGAGTGTGTCTCTCTCGAGTTAGAAGGGCATTGAGGATTACAAATTGATCATGTGAAATGACCAGTGGGGAGACTGGTCTCCCAATGATCCTCAAGGGGGATTGTAAATCTGAAATTTCTCAGACTTGTGAATGTGAAAAATGTCCACATCGAGGAATCAATCCTCCCTGGGAACCAATGCCCTACTTGGAAACACTCCCCATTTCGATGTGAGAACGCGCCAGGATCAGAAATGGGAGGACCTCTACTCCACGCGTACTTCAGACGGCTGGCTTTCGGGGAGAAAAATCCTCGCTACGGGAGGACCGCTACGCCACGCGTCCTTACGACGATCATAGGGGAGAAAACTCCTTGCTAAGCGTGAAAGCGTCTTCCGGTGTGGAGTGTAAATGTACACATTTAGTCCAAAAAGAGACTGTCCCGAATTTGGCTTTCTCGCGATGCGCCCAGCAAAACATTGGTTTGGCTTTCTTTTCTGGCCGATTTCCTCCCTCACGGTTCTCATTCCTCTTCGAAAGTGGAAGAGTGTGTCTCTCTCGAGTTAGAAGGGCATTGAGGATTACAAATTGATCATGTGAAATGACCAGTGGGGAGACTGGTCTCCCAATGATCCTCAAGGGGGATTGTAAATCTGAAATTTCTCAGACTTGTGAATGTGAAAAATGTCCACATCGAGGAATCAATCCTCCCTGGGAACCAATGCCCTACTTGGAAACACTCCCCATTTCGATGTGAGAACGCGCCAGGATCAGAAATGGGAGGACCTCTACTCCACGCGTACTTCAGACGGCTGGCTTTCGGGGAGAAAAATCCTCGCTACGGGAGGACCGCTACGCCACGCGTCCTTACGACGATCATAGGGGAGAAAACTCCTTGCTAAGCGTGAAAGCGTCTTCCGGTGTGGAGTGTAAATGTACACATTTAGTCCAAAAAGAGACTGTCGCGAATTTGGCTTTCTCGCGATGCGCCCAGCAAAACATTGGTTTGGCTTTCTTTTCTGGCCGATTTCCTCCCTCACGGTTCTCATTTGTCTTCGAAAGTGGAAGAGCGTGTCTCTCTCGAGTTAGAAGGGCATTGAGGATTACAAATTGATCATGTGAAATGACCAGTGGGGAGACTGGTCTCCCAATGATCCTCAAGGGGGATTGTAAATCTGAAATTTCTCAGACTTGTGAATGTGAAAAATGTCCACATCGAGGAATCAATCCTCCCTGGGAACCATTGCCCTACTGGGAAACACTCCCCATTTCGATGTGAGAACGCGCCAGGATCAGAAATGGGAGGACCTCTACTCCACGCGTACTTCTGAAGCCTGGCTTTCGGGGAGAAAAATCCTCGCTACGGGAGGACCGCTACGCCACGCGTACTTACGACGATCATAGGGGAGAAAACTCCTTGCTAAGCGATGAAAGCGTCTGCCGGTGTGGAGTGTAAATGTACACATTTAGGCCAAAAAGGGACTGTCGCGAATTTGGCTTTCTCGCGATGCGCCCAGCAAAACATTGGTTTGGCTTTCTTTTCTGGCCGATTTCCTCCCTCACGGTTCTCATTCCTCTTCGAAAGTGGAAGAGCGTGTCTCTCTCGAGTTAGAAGGGCATTGAGGATTACAAATTGATCATGTGAAATGACCAGTGGGGAGACTGGTCTCCCAATGATCCTCAAGGGGGATTGTAAATCTGAAATTTCTCAGACTTGTGAATGTGAAAAATGTCCACATCGAGGAATCAATCCTCCCTGGGAACCAATGCCCTACTTGGAAACACTCCCCATTTCGATGTGAGAACGCGCCAGGATCAGAAATGGGAGGACCTCTACTCCACGCGTACTTCAGACGGCTGGCTTTCGGGGAGAAAAATCCTCGCTACGGGAGGACCGCTACGCCACGCGTCCTTACGACGATCATAGGGGAGAAAACTCCTTGCTAAGCGTGAAAGCGTCTTCCGGTGTGGAGTGTAAATGTACACATTTAGTCCAAAAAGAGACTGTCGCGAATTTGGCTTTCTCGCGATGCGCCCAGCAAAACATTGGTTTGGCTTTCTTTTCTGGCCGATTTCCTCCCTCACGGTTCTCATTCCTCTTCGAAAGTGGAAGAGTGTGTCTCTCTCGAGTTAGAAGGGCATTGAGGATTACAAATTGATCATGTGAAATGACCAGTGGGGAGACTGGTCTCCCAATGATCCTCAAGGGGGATTGTAAATCTGAAATTTCTCAGACTTGTGAATGTGAAAAATGTCCACATCGAGGAATCAATCCTCCCTGGGAACCAATGCCCTACTTGGAAACACTCCCCATTTCGATGTGAGAACGCGCCAGGATCAGAAATGGGAGGACCTCTACTCCACGCGTACTTCAGACGGCTGGCTTTCGGGGAGAAAAATCCTCGCTACGGGAGGACCGCTACGCCACGCGTCCTTACGACGATCATAGGGGAGAAAACTCCTTGCTAAGCGTGAAAGCGTCTTCCGGTGTGGAGTGTAAATGTACACATTTAGTCCAAAAAGAGACTGTCGCGAATTTGGCTTTCTCGCGATGCGCCCAGCAAAACATTGGTTTGGCTTTCTTTTCTGGCCGATTTCCTCCCTCACGGTTCTCATTCCTCTTCGAAAGTGGAAGAGCGTGTCTCTCTCGAGTTAGAAGGGCATTGAGGATTACAAATTGATCATGTGAAATGACCAGTGGGGAGACTGGTCTCCCAATGATCCTCAAGGGGGATTGTAAATCTGAAATTTCTCAGACTTGTGAATGTGAAAAATGTCCACATCGAGGAATCAATCCTCCCTGGGAACCAATGCCCTACTGGGAAACACTCCCCATTTCGATGTGAGAACGCGCCAGGATCAGAAATGGGAGGACCTCTACTCCACGCGTACTTCAGACGGCTGGCTTTCGGGGAGAAAAATCCTCGCTACGGGAGGACCGCTACGCCATGCGTCCTTACGACGATCATAGGGGAGAAAACTCCTTGCTAAGCAATGAAAGCGTCTTCCGGTGTGGAGTGGAAATGTACACATTTAGGCCAAAAAGGGACTGTCGCGAATTTGGATTTCTCGCGATGCGCCCAGCAAAACATTGGTTTGGCTTTCTTTTCTGGGCGATTTCCTCCCTCACGGTTCTCATTCCTCTTCGAATGTGGAAGAGCGTGTCTCTCTCGAGTTAGAAGGGCATTGAGGATTACAAATTGATCATGTGAAATGACCAGTGGGGAGACTGGTCTCCCAATGATCCTCAAGGGGGATTGTAAATCTGAAATTGCTCAGACTTGTGAATGTGAAAAATGTCCACATCGAGGAATCAATCCTCCCTGGGAACCAATGTCCTACTGGGAAACACTCCCCATTTCGATGTGAGAACGCGCCAGGATCAGAAATGGGAGGACCTCTACTCCACGCGTACTTCAGACGGCTGGGTTTCAGGGAGAAAAATCCTCGCTACGGGAGGACCGCTACGCCACGCATCCTTACGAGTATCATAGGGGAGAAAACTCCTTGCTAAGCAATGAAAGCGTCTTCCGCTGTGGAGTGGAAAAGTACACATTTAGGCCAAAAAGGGACTGTCGCGAATTTGGCTTTCTCGCGATGCGCCCAGCAAAACATTGTTTTGGCTTTCTTTTCTGGCCGATTTCCTCCCTCAAGGTTCTCATTCCTCTTCGAAAGTTGAAGAGCGTGTCTCTCTCGAGTTAGAAGGGCATTGAGGGTTACAAATGGATCATGTGAAATGACCAGTGGGGAGACTGGTCTCCCAATGATCCTCAAGGGGGATTGTAAATCTGAAATTTCTCAGACTTGTGAATGTGAAAAATGTCCACATCGAGGAATCAATCCTCCCTGGGAACCAATGCCCTACTGGGAAACACTCCCCATTTCGATGTGAGAACGCGCCAGGATCAGAAATGGGAGGACCTCTACTCCACGCGTACTTCAGACGGCTGGCTTTCGGGGAGAAAAATCCTCGCTACGGTAGGACCGCTACGCCAAGCGTCCTTACGACGATCATAGGGGTGAAAACTCCTTGCTAAGCAATGAAAGCGTCTTCCGGTGTGGAGTGTAAATGTACACATTTAGGCCAAAAAGGGACTGTCGCGAATTTGGCTTTCTCGCGATGCGCCCAGCAAAACATTGGTTTGGCTTTCTTTTCTCGCCGATTTCCTCCCTCACGGTTCTCATTCCTCTTCGAAAGTGGAAGAGCGTGTCTCTCTCGAGTTAGAAGGGCATTGAGGATTACAAATTGATCATGTGACATGACCAGTGGGGAGTCTGGTCTCCCAATGATCCTCAAGGGGGATTGTAAATCTGAAATTTCTCAGACTTGTGAATGTGAAAAATGTCCACATCGAGGAATCAATCCTCCCTGGGAACCAATGCCCTACTGGGAAACACTCCCCATTTCGATGTGAGAACGCGCCAGGATCAGAAATGGGAGGACCTCTACTCCACGCGTACTTCAGACGGCTGGCTTTCGGGGAGAAAAATCCTCGCTATGGGAGGACCGCTACGCCACGCGTCCTTACGACGATCATAGGGGAGAAAACTCCTTGCTAAGCAATGAAAGCGTCTTCCGGTGTGGAGTGTAAATGTACACATTTAGGCCAAAAAGGGACTGTCGCGAATTTGGCTTTCTCGCGATGCGCCCAGCAAAACATTGATTTGGCTTTCTTTTCTGGCCGATTTCCTCCCTCACGGTTCTCATTCCTCTTCGAAAGTTGAAGAGCGTGTCTCTCTCGAGTTAGAAGGGCATTGAGGATTACAAATTGATCATGTGAAATGACCAGTGGGGAGACTGGTCTCCCAATGATCCTCAATGGGGATTGTAAATCTGAAATTGCTCAGACTTGTGAATGTGAAAAATGTCCACATCGAGGAATCAATCCTCCCTGGGAACCAATGCCCTACTGGGAAACACTCCCCATTTCGATGTGAGAACGCGCCAGGATCAGAAATGGGAGGACCTCTACTCCACGCGTACTTCAGACGGCTGGCTTTCGGGGAGAAAAATCCTCGCTACGGGAGGACCGCTACGCCATGCGTCCTTACGACGATAATAGGGGAGAAAACTCCTTGCTAAGCAATGGAAGCATCTTCCGGTGTGGAGTGTATATGTACACATTTAGGCCAAAAAGGGACTGTCGCGAATTTGGCTTTCTCGCGATGCGCCCAGCAAAACATTGGTTTGGCTTTCTTTTCTGGCCGATTTCCACCCTCACGGTTCTCATTCCTCTTCGAAAGTGGAAGAGCATGTCTCTCTAGAGTTAGAAGGGCTTTGAGGTTTACAAATTGATCATGTGAAATGACCAGTGGGGAGACTGGTCTCCCAATGATCCTCAAGGGGGATTGTAAATCTGAAATTTCTCAGACTTGTGAATGTGAAAAATGTCCACATCGAGGAATCAATCCTCACTGGGAACCAATGCCCTACTGGGAAACACTCCCCATTTCGATGTGAGAACCAGGATCAGAAATGGGATGACCTCTACTCCACGCGTACTTCAGACGGCTGGCTTTCGGGGAGAAAAATCCTCGCTACGGGAGGACCGCTACGCCACACGTCCTTACGACGATCATAGGGGAGAAAACTCCTTGCTACGCAATGAAAGCATCTTCCGGTGTGGAGTGTAAATGTACACATTTCGGCCAAAAAGGGACTGTCGCGAATTTGGCTTTCTCGCGATGCGCCCAGCAAAACATTGGTTTGGCTTTCTTTTCTGGCCGATTTCCTCCCTCACGGTTCTCATTCCTCTTCGAAAGTGGAAGAGCGTGTCTCTCTCGAGTTAGAAGGGCATTGAGGATTACAAATTGATCATGTGAAATGACCAGTGGGGAGACTGGTCTCCCAATGATCCTCAAGGGGGATTGTAAATCTGAAATTTCTCAGACTTGTGAATGTGAAAAATGTCCACATCGAGGAATCAATCCTCCCTGGGAACCAATGCCCTACTTGGAAACACTCCCCATTTCGATGTGAGAACGCGCCAGGATCAGAAATGGGAGGACCTCTACTCCACGCGTACTTCAGACGGCTGGCTTTCGGGGAGAAAAATCCTCGCTACGGGAGGACCGCTACGCCACGCGTCCTTACGACGATCATAGGGGAGAAAACTCCTTGCTAAGCGTGAAAGCGTCTTCCGGTGTGGAGTGTAAATGTACACATTTAGTCCAAAAAGAGACTGTCCCGAATTTGGCTTTCTCGCGATGCGCCCAGCAAAACATTGGTTTGGCTTTCTTTTCTGGCCGATTTCCTCCCTCACGGTTCTCATTCCTCTTCGAAAGTGGAAGAGTGTGTCTCTCTCGAGTTAGAAGGGCATTGAGGATTACAAATTGATCATGTGAAATGACCAGTGGGGAGACTGGTCTCCCAATGATCCTCAAGGGGGATTGTAAATCTGAAATTTCTCAGACTTGTGAATGTGAAAAATGTCCACATCGAGGAATCAATCCTCCCTGGGAACCAATGCCCTACTTGGAAACACTCCCCATTTCGATGTGAGAACGCGCCAGGATCAGAAATGGGAGGACCTCTACTCCACGCGTACTTCAGACGGCTGGCTTTCGGGGAGAAAAATCCTCGCTACGGGAGGACCGCTACGCCACGCGTCCTTACGACGATCATAGGGGAGAAAACTCCTTGCTAAGCGTGAAAGCGTCTTCCGGTGTGGAGTGTAAATGTACACATTTAGTCCAAAAAGAGACTGTCGCGAATTTGGCTTTCTCGCGATGCGCCCAGCAAAACATTGGTTTGGCTTTCTTTTCTGGCCGATTTCCTCCCTCACGGTTCTCATTTGTCTTCGAAAGTGGAAGAGCGTGTCTCTCTCGAGTTAGAAGGGCATTGAGGATTACAAATTGATCATGTGAAATGACCAGTGGGGAGACTGGTCTCCCAATGATCCTCAAGGGGGATTGTAAATCTGAAATTTCTCAGACTTGTGAATGTGAAAAATGTCCACATCGAGGAATCAATCCTCCCTGGGAACCAATGCCCTACTGGGAAACACTCCCCATTTCGATGTGAGAACGCGCCAGGATCAGAAATGGGAGGACCTCTACTCCACGCGTACTTCAGGCGGCTGGCTTTCGGGGAGAAAAATCCTCGCTACGGGAGGACCGCTACGCCATGCGTCCTTACGACGATCATAGGGGAGAAAACTCCTTGCTAAGCAATGAAAGCGTCTTCCGGTGTGGAGTGGAAATGTACACATTTAGGCCAAAAAGGGACTGTCGCGAATTTGGATTTCTCGCGATGCGCCCAGCAAAACATTGGTTTGGCTTTCTTTTCTGGGCGATTTCCTCCCTCACGGTTCTCATTCCTCTTCGAATGTGGAAGAGCGTGTCTCTCTCGAGTTAGAAGGGCATTGAGGATTACAAATTGATCATGTGAAATGACCAGTGGGGAGACTGGTCTCCCAATGATCCTCAAGGGGGATTGTAAATCTGAAATTGCTCAGACTTGTGAATGTGAAAAATGTCCACATCGAGGAATCAATCCTCCCTGGGAACCAATGTCCTACTGGGAAACACTCCCCATTTCGATGTGAGAACGCGCCAGGATCAGAAATGGGAGGACCTCTACTCCACGCGTACTTCAGACGGCTGGGTTTCAGGGAGAAAAATCCTCGCTACGGGAGGACCGCTACGCCACGCATCCTTACGAGTATCATAGGGGAGAAAACTCCTTGCTAAGCAATGAAAGCGTCTTCCGCTGTGGAGTGGAAAAGTACACATTTAGGCCAAAAAGGGACTGTCGCGAATTTGGCTTTCTCGCGATGCGCCCAGCAAAACATTGTTTTGGCTTTCTTTTCTGGCCGATTTCCTCCCTCAAGGTTCTCATTCCTCTTCGAAAGTTGAAGAGCGTGTCTCTCTCGAGTTAGAAGGGCATTGAGGGTTACAAATGGATCATGTGAAATGACCAGTGGGGAGACTGGTCTCCCAATGATCCTCAAGGGGGATTGTAAATCTGAAATTTCTCAGACTTGTGAATGTGAAAAATGTCCACATCGAGGAATCAATCCTCCCTGGGAACCAATGCCCTACTGGGAAACACTCCCCATTTCGATGTGAGAACGCGCCAGGATCAGAAATGGGAGGACCTCTACTCCATGCGTACTTCAGACGGCTGGCTTTCGGGGAGAAAAATCCTCGCTACGGTAGGACCGCTACGCCAAGCGTCCTTACGACGATCATAGGGGTGAAAACTCCTTGCTAAGCAATGAAAGCGTCTTCCGGTGTGGAGTGTAAATGTACACATTTAGGCCAAAAAGGGACTGTCGCGAATTTGGCTTTCTCGCGATGCGCCCAGCAAAACATTGGTTTGGCTTTCTTTTCTCGCCGATTTCCTCCCTCACGGTTCTAATTCCTCTTCGAAAGTGGAAGAGCGTGTCTCTCTCGAGTTAGAAGGGCATTGAGGATTACAAATTGATCATGTGACATGACCAGTGGGGAGTCTGGTCTCCCAATGATCCTCAAGGGGGATTGTAAATCTGAAATTTCTCAGACTTGTGAATGTGAAAAATGTCCACATCGAGGAATCAATCCTCCCTGGGAACCAATGCCCTACTGGGAAACACTCCCCATTTCGATGTGAGAACGCGCCAGGATCAGAAATGGGAGGACCTCTACTCCACGCGTACTTCAGACGGCTGGCTTTCGGGGAGAAAAATCCTCGCTATGGGAGGACCGCTACGCCACGCGTCCTTACGACGATCATAGGGGAGAAAACTCCTTGCTAAGCAATGAAAGCGTCTTCCGGTGTGGAGTGTAAATGTACACATTTAGGCCAAAAAGGGACTGTCGCGAATTTGGCTTTCTCGCGATGCGCCCAGCAAAACATTGATTTGGCTTTCTTTTCTGGCCGATTTCCTCCCTCACGGTTCTCATTCCTCTTCGAAAGTTGAAGAGCGTGTCTCTCTCGAGTTAGAAGGGCATTGAGGATTACAAATTGATCATGTGAAATGACCAGTGGGGAGACTGGTCTCCCAATGATCCTCAAGGGGGATTGTAAATCTGAAATTGCTCAGACTTGTGAATGTGAAAAATGTCCACATCGAGGAATCAATCCTCCCTGGGAACCAATGCCCTACTGGGAAACACTCCCCATTTCGATGTGAGAACGCGCCAGGATCAGAAATGGGAGGACCTCTACTCCACGCGTACTTCAGACGGCTGGCTTTCGGGGAGAAAAATCCTCGCTACGGGAGGACCGCTACGCCATGCGTCCTTACGACGATAATAGGGGAGAAAACTCCTTGCTAAGCAATGGAAGCATCTTCCGGTGTGGAGTGTATATGTACACATTTAGGCCAAAAAGGGACTGTCGCGAATTTGGCTTTCTCGCGATGCGCCCAGCAAAACATTGGTTTGGCTTTCTTTTCTGGCCGATTTCCTCCCTCACGGTTCTCATTCCTCTTCGAAAGTGGAAGAGCATGTCTCTCTAGAGTTAGAAGGGCTTTGAGGTTTACAAATTGATCATGTGAAATGACCAGTGGGGAGACTGGTCTCCCAATGATCCTCAAGGGGGATTGTAAATCTGAAATTTCTCAGACTTGTGAATGTGAAAAATGTCCACATCGAGGAATCAATCCTCACTGGGAACCAATGCCCTACTGGGAAACACTCCCCATTTCGATGTGAGAACCAGGATCAGAAATGGGATGACCTCTACTCCACGCGTACTTCAGACGGCTGGCTTTCGGGGAGAAAAATCCTCGCTACGGGAGGACCGCTACGCCACACGTCCTTACGACGATCATAGGGGAGAAAACTCCTTGCTACGCAATGAAAGCATCTTCCGGTGTGGAGTGTAAATGTACACATTTCGGCCAAAAAGGGACTGTCGCGAATTTGGCTTTCTCGCGATGCGCCCAGCAAAACATTGGTTTGGCTTTCTTTTCTGGCCGATTTCCTCCCTCACGGTTCTCATTCCTCTTCGAAAGTGGAAGAGCTTGTCTCTCTCGAGTTAGAAGGGCATTGAGGATTACAAATTGATCATGTGAAATGACCAGTGGGGAGACTGGTCTCCCAATGATCCTCAAGGGGGATTGTAAATCTGAAATTTCTCAGACTTGTGAATGTGAAAAATGTCCACATCGAGGAATCAATCCTCCCTGGGAACCAATGCCCTACTGGGAAACACTCCCCATTTCGATGTGAGAACGCGCCAGGATCAGAAATGGGAGGACCTCTACTCCACGCGTACTTCAGACGGCTGGCTTTCGGGGAGAAAAATCCTCGCTACGGGAGGACCGCTACGCCACGCGTCCTTACGACGATCATAGGGGAGAAAACTCCTTGCTAAGCAATGAAAGCGTCTTCCGGTGTGGAGTGTAAATGTACACATTTAGGCCAAAAAGGGACTGTCGCGAATTTGGCTTTCTCGCGATGCGCCCAGCAAAACATTGATTTGGCTTTCTTTTCTGGCCGATTTCCTCCCTCACGGTTCTCATTCCTCTTCGAAAGTTGAAGAGCGTGTCTCTCTCGAGTTAGAAGGGCATTGAGGATTACAAATTGATCATGTGAAATGACCAGTGGGGAGACTGGTCTCCCAATGATCCTCAAGGGGGCTTGTAAATCTGAAATTTCTCAGACTTGTGAATGTGAAAAATGTCCACATCGAGGAATCAATCCTCCCTGGGAACCAATGCCCTACTGGGAAACACTCCCCATTTCGATGTGAGAACGCGCCAGGATCAGAAATGGGAGGACCTCTACTCCACGCGTACTTCAGACGGCTGGCTTTCGGGGAGAAAATTCCTCGCTACGGGAGGACCGCTACGCCATGCGTCCTTACGACGATCATAGGGGAGAAAACTCCTTGCTAAGCAATGGAAGCATCTTCCGGTGTGGAGTGTATATGTACACATTTAGGCCAAAAAGGGACTGTCGCGAATTTGGCTTTCTCGCGATGCGCCCAGCAAAACATTGGTTTGGCTTTCTTTTCTGGCCGATTTCCTCCCTCACGGTTCTCATTCCTCTTCGAAAGTGGAAGAGCATGTCTCTCTAGAGTTAGAAGGGCTTTGAGGTTTACAAATTGATCATGTGAAATGACCAGTGGGGAGACTGGTCTCCCAATGATACTCAAGGGGGATTGTAAATCTGAAATTTCTCAGACTTGTGAATGTGAAAAATGTCCACATCGAGGAATCAATCCTCCCTGGGAACCAATGCCCTACTGGGAAACACTCCCCATTTCGATGTGAGAACGCGTCAGGATCAGAAATGGGAGAACCTCTACTCCACGCGTACTTCAGACGGCTGGCTTTCGGGGAGAAAAATCCTCGCTACGGGAGGACCGCTACGACACCCGTCCTTATGACGATCATAGGGGAGAAAACTCCTTGCTAAGCAATGAAAGCGTCTTCCGGTGTGGAGTGTAAATGTACACATTTAGGCCAAAAAGGGACTGTCGCGAATTTGGCTTTCTCGCGATGCGCCCAGCAAAATATTGGTTTGGCTTTCTTTTCTGGCCGATTTCCTCCCTCACGGTTCTCATTCCTCTTCGAAAGTTGAAGAGCGTGTCTCTCTCGAGTTAGAAGGGCATTGAGGATTACAAATTGATCATGTGAAATGACCAGTGGGGAGACTGGTCTCCCAATGATCCTCAAGAGGGATTGTAAATCTGAAATTGCTCAGACTTGTGAATGTGAAAAATGTCCACATCGAGGAATCAATCCTCCCTGGGAACCAATGCCCTACTGGGAAACACTCCCCATTTCGATGTGAGAACGCGCCAGGATCAGAAATGGGAGGACCTCTACTCCACGCGTACTTCAGACGGCTGGCTTTCTGGGAGAAAAATCCTCGCTACGGGAGGACCGCTACGCCATGCGTCCTTACGACGATCATAGGGGAGAAAACTCCTTGC
This sequence comes from Monodelphis domestica, assembly GCF_027887165.1. NCBI lineage: Eukaryota > Metazoa > Chordata > Mammalia > Didelphimorphia > Didelphidae > Monodelphis > Monodelphis domestica. The sequence goes on from NC_077228.1 coordinate 246,597,263, forward strand.
TAAGCGATGAAAGCGTCTGCCGGTGTGGAGTGTAAATGTACACATTTAGGCCAAAAAGGGACTGTCGCGAATTTGGCTTTCTCGCGATGCGCCCAGCAAAACATTGGTTTGGCTTTCTTTTCTGGCCGATTTCCTCCCTCACGGTTCTCATTCCTCTTCGAAAGTGGAAGAGCGTGTCTCTCTCGAGTTAGAAGGGCATTGAGGATTACAAATTGATCATGTGAAATGACCAGTGGGGAGACTGGTCTCCCAATGATCCTCAAGGGGGATTGTAAATCTGAAATTTCTCAGACTTGTGAATGTGAAAAATATCCACATTGAGGAATCAATCCTCCCTGGGAACCAATGCCCTACTGGGAAACACTCCCCATTTCGATGTGAGAACGCGCCAGGATCAGAAATGGGAGGACCTCTACTCCACGCGTACTTCAGACGGCTGGCTTTCGGGGAGAAAAATCCTCGCTACGGGAGGACCGCTACGCCACGCGTCCTTACGACGATCATAGGGGAGAAAACTCCTTGCTAAGCAATGAAAGCGTCTTCCGGTGTGGAGTGTAAATGTACACATTTAGGCCAAAAAGGGACTGTCGCGAATTTGGCTTTCTCGCGATGCGCCCAGCAAAACATTGATTTGGCTTTCTTTTCTGGCCGATTTCCTCCCTCACGGTTCTCATTCCTCTTCGAAAGTTGAAGAGCGTGTCTCTCTCGAGTTAGAAGGGCATTGAGGATTACAAATTGATCATGTGAAATGACCAGTGGGGAGACTGGTCTCCCAATGATCCTCAAGGGGGATTGTAAATCTGAAATTTCTCAGACTTGTGAATGTGAAAAATGTCCACATCGAGGAATCAATCCTCCCTGGGAACCAATGCCCTACTGGGAAACACTCCCCATTTCGATGTGAGAACGCGCCAGGATCAGAAATGGGAGGACCTCTACTCCACGCGTACTTCAGACGGCTGGCTTTCGGGGAGAAAAATCCTCGCTACGGGAGGACCGCTACGCCATGCGTCCTTACGACGATCATAGGGGAGAAAACTCCTTGCTAAGCAATGGAAGCATCTTCCGGTGTGGAGTGTAAATGTACACATTTAGGCCAAAAAGGGACTGTCGCGAATTTGGCTTTCTCGCGATGCGCCCAGCAAAACATTGGTTTGGCTTTCTTTTCTGGCCGATTTCCTCCCTCACGGTTCTCATTCCTCTTCGAAAGTGGAAGAGCATGTCTCTCTAGAGTTAGAAGGGCTTTGAGGTTTACAAATTGATCATGTGAAATGACCAGTGGGGAGACTGGTCTCCCAATGATCCTCAAAGGGGATTGTAAATCTGAAATTTCTCAGACTTGTGAATGTGAAAAATGTCCACATCGAGGAATCAATCCTCCCTGGGAACCAATGCCCTACTGGGAAACACTCCCCATTTCGATGTGAGAACGCGTCAGGATCAGAAATGGGAGGACCTCTACTCCACGCGTACTTCAGACGGCTGGCTTTCGGGGAGAAAAATACTCGCTACGGGAGGACCGCTACGACACCCGTCCTTATGACGATCATAGGGGAGAAAACTCCTTGCTAAGCAATGAAAGCGTCTTCCGGTGTGGAGTGTAAATGTACACATTTAGGCCAAAAAGGGACTGTCGCGAATTTGGCTTTCTCGCGATGCGCCCAGCAAAACATTGGTTTGGCTTTCTTTTCTGGCCGATTTCCTCCCTCACGGTTCTCATTCCTCTTCGAAAGTGGAAGAGCGTGTCTCTCTCGAGTTAGAAGGGCATTGAGGATTACAAATTGATCATGTGAAATGAGCAGTGGGGAGACTGGTCTCCCAATGATCCTCAAGGGGGATTGTAAATCTGAAATTTCTCAGACTTGTGAATGTGAAAAATGTCCACATCGAGGAATCAATCCTCCCTGGGAACCAATGCCCTACTGGGAAACACTCCCCATTTCGATGTGAGAACGCACCAGGATCAGAAATGGGAGGACCTCTACTCCACGCGTACTTCAGACGGCTGGCTTTCGGGGAGAAAAATCCTCGCTACGGGAGGACCGCTACGCCACGCGTCCTTACGACGATCATAGGGGAGAAAAGTCCTTGCTAAACAATGAAAGCGTCTTCCGGTGTGGAGTGGAAATGTACACATTTAGGCCAAAAAGGGACTGTCGCGAATTTGGCTTTCTCGCGATGCGCCCAGCAAAACATTGGTTTGGCTTTCTTTTCTGGGCGATTTCCTCCCTCACGGTTCTCATTCCTCTTCGAAAGTGGAAGAGCGTGTCTCTCTCGAGTTAGAAGTGCATTGAGGATTACAAATTGATCATGTGAAATGACCAGTGGGGAGACTGGTCTCCCAATGATCCTCAAGGGGGATTGTAAATCTGAAATTTCTCAGACTTGTGAATGTGAAAAATGTCCACATCGAGGAATCAATCCTCCCTGGTAACCAATGCCCTACTGGGAAACACTCCCCATTTCGATGTGAGAACGCGCCAGGATCAGAAATTGGAGGACCTCTACTCCACGCGTACTTCAGACGGCTGGCTTTCGGGGAGAAAAATCCTCGCTACGGGAGGACCGCTACGCCATGCGTCCTTACGACGATCATAGGGGAGAAAACTCCTTGCTAAGCAATGGAAGCATCTTCCGGTGTGGAGTGTAAATGTACACATTTAGGCCAAAAAGGGACTGTCGCGAATTTGGCTTTCTCGCGATGCGCCCAGCAAAACATTGGTTTGGCTTTCTTTTCTGGCCGATTTCCTCCCTCACGGTTCTCATTCCTCTTCGAAAGTGGAAGAGCATGTCTCTCTAGAGTTAGAAGGGCTTTGAGGTTTACAAATTGATCATGTGAAATGACCAGTGGGGAGACTGGTCTCCCAATGATCCTCAAAGGGGATTGTAAATCTGAAATTTCTCAGACTTGTGAATGTGAAAAATGTCCACATCGAGGAATCAATCCTCCCTGGGAACCAATGCCCTACAGGGAAACACTCCCCATTTCGATGTGAGAACGCGTCAGGATCAGAAATGGGAGGACCTCTACTCCACGCGTACTTCAGACGGCTGGCTTTCGGGGAGAAAAATCCTCGCTACGGGAGGACCGCTACGACACCCGTCCTTATGACGATCATAGGGGAGAAAACTCCTTGCTAAGCAATGAAAGCGTCTTCCGGTGTGGAGTGTAAATGTACACATTTAGGCCAAAAAGGGACTGTCGCGAATTTGGCTTTCTCGCGATGCGCCCAGCAAAACATTGGTTTGGCTTTCTTTTCTGGCCGATTTCCTCCCTCACGGTTCTCATTCCTCTTCGAAAGTGGAAGAGCATGTCTCTCTCGAGTTAGAAGGGCATTGAGGGTTACAAATTGATCATGTGAAATGACCAGTGGGGAGACTGGTCTCCCAATGATCCTCAAGGGGGATTGTAAATCTGAAATTTCTCAGACTTGTGAATGTGAAAAATGTCCACATCGAGGATTCAATCCTCCCTGGGAACCAATGCCCTACTGGGAAACACTCCCCATTTCGATGTGATAACGCACCAGGATCAGAAATGGGAGGACCTCTACTCCACGCGTACTTCAGACGGCTGGCTTTCGGGGAGAAAAATCCTCGCTACGGGAGGACCGCTACGCCACGCGTCCTTACGACGATCATAGGGGAGAAAACTCCTTGCTAAGCAATGAAAGCGTCTTCCGGTGTGGAGTATAAATGTACACATTTAGGCCAAAAAGGGACTGTCGCGAATTTGGCTTTCTCGCGATGCGCCCAGCAAAACATTGGTTTGGCTTTCTTTTCTGGCCGATTTCCTCCCTCACGGTTCTCATTCCTCTTCGAAAGTGGAAGAGCGTGTCTCCCTCGAGTTAGAAGGGCATTGAGGATTACAAATTGATCATGTGAAATGACCAGTGGGGAGACTGGTCTCCCAATGATCCTCAAGGGGAATTGAAAATCTGAAATTTCTCAGACTTTTGAATGTGAAAAATGTCCACATCGAGGAATCAATCCTCCCTGGGAACCAATGCCCTACTGGGAAACACTCCCCATTTCGATGTGAGAACGCGCCAGGATCAGAAATGGGAGGACCTCTACTCCATGCGTACTTCAGACGGCTGGCTTTCGGGGAGAAAAATCCTCGATACGGGAGGACCGCTACGCCACGCGTCCTTACGACGATCATAGGGGAGAAAACTCCTTGCTAAGCAATGAAAGCGTCTTCCGGTGTGGAGTGTAAATGTACACATTTAGGCCAAAAAGGGACTGTCGCGAATTTGGCTTTCTCGCGATGCGCCCAGCAAAACATTGGTTTGGCTTTCTTTTCTGGCCGATTTCCTCCCTCACGGTTCTCATTCCTCTTCGAAAGTGGAAGAGCGTGTCTCCCTCGAGTTAGAAGGGCATTGAGGATTACAAATTGATCATGTGAAATGACCAGTGGGGAGACTGGTCTCCCAACGATCCTCAAGGGGGATTGTAAATCTGAAATTTCTCAGACTTGTGAATGTGAAAAATGTCCACATCGAGGAATCAATCCTCCCTGGGAACCAATGCCCTACTGGGAAACACTCCCCATTTCGATGTGAGAACGCGCCAGGATCAGAAATGGGAGGACCTCTACTCCACGCGTACTTCAGACGGCTGGCTTACGGGGAGAAAAATCCTCGCTACGGGAGGACCGCTACGCCACGCGTCCTTACGACGATCATAGGGGAGAAAAGTCCTTGCTAAGCAATGAAAGCGTCTTCCGGTGTGGAGTGTAAATGTACACATTTAGGCCAAAAAGGAACTGTCGCGAATTTGGCTTTCTCGCGATGCGCCCAGCAAAACATTGGTTTGGCTTTCTTTTCTGGCCGATTTCCTCCCTCACGGTTCTCATTCCTCTTCGAAAGTTGAAGAGCGTGTCTCTCTCGAGTTAGAAGGGCATTGAGGATTACAAATTGATCATGTGAAATGACCAGTGGGGAGACTGGTCTCCCAATGATCCTCAAGGGGGATTGTAAATCTGAAATTTCTCAGACTTGTGAATGTGAAAAATGTCCACATCGAGGAATCAATCCTCACTGGGAACCAATGCCCTACTGGGAAACACTCCCCATTTCGATGTGAGAACGCGCCAGGATCAGAAATGGGATGACCTCTACTCCACGCGTACTTCAGACGGCTGGCTTTCGGGGAGAAAAATCCTCGCTACGGGAGGACCGCTACGCCACACGTCCTTACGACGATCATAGGGGAGAAAACTCCTTGCTACGCAATGAAAGCATCTTCCGGTGTGGAGTGTAAATGTACACATTTCGGCCAAAAAGGGACTGTCGCGAATTTGGCTTTCTCGCGATGCGCCCAGCAAAACATTGGTTTGGCTTTCTTTTATGGCCGATTTCCTCCCTCACGGTTCTCATTCCTCTTCGAAAGTGGAAGAGCGTGTCTCTCTCGAGTTAGAAGGGCATTGAGGATTACAAATTGATCATGTGAAATGACCAGTGGGGAGACTGGTCTCCCAATGATCCTCAAGGGGGATTGTAAATCTGAAATTTCTCAGACTTGTGAATGTGAAAAATGTCCACATCGAGGAATCAATCCTCCCTGGGAACCAATGCCCTACTGGGAAACACTCCCCATTTCGATGTGAGAACGCGCCAGGATCAGAAATGGGAGGACCTCTACTCCACGCGTACTTCAGACGGCTGGCTTTCGGGGAGAAAAATCCTCGCTACGGGAGGACCGCTACGCCACGCGTCCTTACGACGATCATAGGGGAGAAAACTCCTTGCTAAGCAATGAAAGCGTCTTCCGGTGTGGAGTGTAAATGCACACATTTAAGCCAAAAAGGGACTGTCGCGAATTTGGCTTTCTCGCGATGAGCCCAGCAAAACATTGGTTTGGCTTTCTTTTCTGGCCGATTTCCTCCCTCACGGTTCTCATTCCTCTTCGAATGTGGAAGAGCGTGTCTCTCTCGAGTTAGAAGGGCATTGAGGATTACAAATTGATCATGTGAAATGACCAGTGGGGAGACTGGTCTCCCAATGATCCTCAAGAGGGAATGTAAATCTGAAATTTCTCAGACTTGTGAATGTGAAAAATGTCCACATCGAGGAATCAATCCTCCCTGGGAACCAATGCCCTACTGGGAAACACTCCCCATTTCGATGTGAGAACGCGCCAGGATCAGAAATGGGAGGACCACTACTCCACGCGTACTTCAGACGGCTGGCTTTCGGGGAGAAAAATCCTCGCTACGGGAGGACCGCTACGCCACGCGTCCTTACGACGATCATAGGGGAGAAAACTCCTTGCTAAGCAATGAAAGCGTCTTCCGGTGTGGAGTGTAAATGTACACATTTAGGCCAAAAAGGGACTGTCGCGAATTTGGCTTTCTCGCGATGCGCCCAGCAAAACATTGATTTGGCTTTCTTTTCTGGCCGATTTCCTCCCTCACGGTTCTCATTCCTCTTCGAAAGTTGAAGAGCGTGTCTCTCTCGAGTTAGAAGGGCATTGAGGATTACAAATTGATCATGTGAAATGACCAGTGGGGAGACTGGTCTCCCAATGATCCTCAAGGGGGATTGTAAATCTGAAATTTCTCAGACTTGTGAATGTGAAAAATGTCCACATCGAGGAATCAATCCTCCCTGGGAACCAATGCCCTACTGGGAAACACTCCCCATTTCGATGTGAGAACGCGCCAGGATCAGAAATGGGAGGACCTCTACTCCACGCGTACTTCAGACGGCTGGCTTTCGGGGAGAAAAATCCTCGCTACGGGAGGACCGCTACGCCATGCGTCCTTACGACGATCATAGGGGAGAAAACTCCTTGCTAAGCAATGGAAGCATCTTCCGGTGTGGAGTGTATATGTACACATTTAGGCCAAAAAGGGACTGTCGCGAATTTGGCTTTCTCGCGATGCGCCCAGCAAAACATTGGTTTGGCTTTCTTTTCTGGCCGATTTCCTCCCTCACGGTTCTCATTCCTCTTCGAAAGTGGAAGAGCATGTCTCTCTAGAGTTAGAAGGGCTTTGAGGTTTACAAATTGATCATGTGAAATGACCAGTGGGGAGACTGGTCTCCCAATGATCCTCAAGGGGGATTGTAAATCTGAAATTTCTCAGACTTGTGAATGTGAAAAATGTCCACATCGAGGAATCAATCCTCACTGGGAACCAATGCCCTACTGGGAAACACTCCCCATTTCGATGTGAGAACGCGCCAGGATCAGAAATGGGATGACCTCTACTCCACGCGTACTTCAGATGGCTGGCTTTCGGGGAGAAAAATCCTCGCTACGGGAGGACCGCTACGCCACACGTCCTTACGACGATCATAGGGGAGAAAACTCCTTGCTACGCAATGAAAGCATCTTCCGGTGTGGAGTGTAAATGTACACATTTCGGCCAAAAAGGGACTGTCGCGAATTTGGCTTTCTCGCGATGCGCCCAGCAAAACATTGGTTTGGCTTTCTTTTCTGGCCGATTTCCTCCCTCACGGTTCTCATTCCTCTTCGAAAGTGGAAGAGCGTGTCTCTCTCGAGTTAGAAGGGCATTGAGGATTACAAATTGATCATGTGAAATGACCAGTGGGGAGACTGGTCTCCCAATGATCCTCAAGGGGGATTGTAAATCTGAAATTTCTCAGACTTGTGAATGTGAAAAATGTCCACATCGAGGAATCAATCCTCCCTGGGAACCAATGCCCTACTGGGAAACACTCCCCATTTCGATGTGAGAACGCGCCAGGATCAGAAATGGGAGGACCTCTACTCCACGCGTACTTCAGACGGCTGGCTTTCGGGGAGAAAAATCCTCGCTACGGGAGGACCGCTACGCCACGCGTCCTTACGACGATCATAGGGGAGAAAACTCCTTGCTAAGCAATGAAAGCGTCTTCCGGTGTGGAGTGTAAATGTACACATTTAGGCCAAAAAGGGACTGTCGTGAATTTGGCTTTCTCGCGATGAGCCCAGCAAAACATTGGTTTGGCTTTCTTTTCTGGCCGATTTCCTCCCTCACGGTTCTCATTCCTCTTCGAATGTGGAAGAGCGTGTCTCTCTCGAGTTAGAAGGGCATTGAGGATTACAAATTGATCATGTGAAATGACCAGTGGGGAGACTGGTCTCCCAATGATCCTCAAGGGGGATTGTAAATCTGAAATTTCTCAGACTTGTGAATGTGAAAAATGTCCACATCGAGGAATCAATCCTCCCTGGGAACCAATGCCCTACTGGGAAACACTCCCCATTTCGATGTGAGAACGCGCCAGGATCAGAAATGGGAGGACCTCTACTCCACGCGTACTTCAGACGGCTGGCTTTCGGGGAGAAAAATCCTCGCTACGGGAGGACCGCTACGCCACGCGTCCTTACGACGATCATAGGGGAGAAAACTCCTTGCTAAGCAATGAAAGCGTCTTCCGGTGTGGAGTGTAAATGTACACATTTAGGCCAAAAAGGGACTGTCGCGAATTTGGCTTTCTCGCGATGCGCCCAGCAAAACATTGATTTGGCTTTCTTTTCTGGCCGATTTCCTCCCTCACGGTTCTCATTCCTCTTCGAAAGTTGAAGAGCGTGTCTCTCTCGAGTTAGAAGGGCATTGAGGATTACAAATTGATCATGTGAAATGACCAGTGGGGAGACTGGTCTCCCAATGATCCTCAAGGGGGATTGTAAATCTGAAATTTCTCAGACTTGTGAATGTGAAAAATGTCCACATCGAGGAATCAATCCTCCCTGGGAACCAATGCCCTACTGGGAAACACTCCCCATTTCGATGTGAGAACGCGCCAGGATCAGAAATTGGAGGACCTCTACTCCACGCGTACTTCAGACGGCTGGCTTTCGGGGAGAAAAATCCTCGCTACGGGAGGACCGCTACGCCATGCGTCCTTACGACGATCATAGGGGAGAAAACTCCTTGCTAAGCAATGGAAGCATCTTCCGGTGTGGAGTGTATATGTACACATTTAGGCCAAAAAGGGACTGTCGCGAATTTGGCTTTCTCGCGATGCGCCCAGCAAAACATTGGTTTGGCTTTCTTTTCTGGCCGATTTCCTCCCTCACGGTTCTCATTCCTCTTCGAAAGTGGAAGAGCATGTCTCTCTAGAGTTAGAAGGGCTTTGAGGTTTACAAATTGATCATGTGAAATGACCAGTGGGGAGACTGGTCTCCCAATGATCCTCAAGGGGGATTGTAAATCTGAAATTTCTCAGACTTGTGAATGTGAAAAATGTCCACATCGAGGAATCAATCCTCACTGGGAACCAATGCCCTACTGGGAAACACTCCCCATTTCGATGTGAGAACGCGCCAGGATCAGAAATGGGATGACCTCTACTCCACGCGTACTTCAGATGGCTGGCTTTCGGGGAGAAAAATCCTCGCTACGGGAGGACCGCTACGCCACACGTCCTTACGACGATCATAGGGGAGAAAACTCCTTGCTACGCAATGAAAGCATCTTCCGGTGTGGAGTGTAAATGTACACATTTCGGCCAAAAAGGGACTGTCGCGAATTTGGCTTTCTCGCGATGCGCCCAGCAAAACATTGGTTTGGCTTTCTTTTCTGGCCGATTTCCTCCCTCACGGTTCTCATTCCTCTTCGAAAGTGGAAGAGCGTGTCTCTCTCGAGTTAGAAGGGCATTGAGGATTACAAATTGATCATGTGAAATGACCAGTGGGGAGACTGGTCTCCCAATGATCCTCAAGGGGGATTGTAAATCTGAAATTTCTCAGACTTGTGAATGTGAAAAATGTCCACATCGAGGAATCAATCCTCCCTGGGAACCAATGCCCTACTGGGAAACACTCCCCATTTCGATGTGAGAACGCGCCAGGATCAGAAATGGGAGGACCTCTACTCCACGCGTACTTCAGACGGCTGGCTTTCGGGGAGAAAAATCCTCGCTACGGGAGGACCGCTACGCCACGCGTCCTTACGACGATCATAGGGGAGAAAACTCCTTGCTAAGCAATGAAAGCGTCTTCCGGTGTGGAGTGTAAATGTACACATTTAGGCCAAAAAGGGACTGTCGTGAATTTGGCTTTCTCGCGATGAGCCCAGCAAAACATTGGTTTGGCTTTCTTTTCTGGCCGATTTCCTCCCTCACGGTTCTCATTCCTCTTCGAATGTGGAAGAGCGTGTCTCTCTCGAGTTAGAAGGGCATTGAGGATTACAAATTGATCATGTGAAATGAGCAGTGGGGAGACTGGTCTCCCAATGATCCTCAAGGGGGATTGTAAATCTGAAATTTCTCAGACTTGTGAATGTGAAAAATGTCCACATCGAGGAATCAATCCTCCCTGGGAACCAATGCCCTACTGGGAAACACTCCCCATTTCGATGTGAGAACGCGCCAGGATCAGAAATGGGAGGACCTCTACTCCACGCGTACTTCAGACGGCTGGCTTTCGGGGAGAAAAATCCTCGCTACGGGAGGACCGCTACGCCACGCGTCCTTACGACGATCATAGGGGAGAAAACTCCTTGCTAAGCAATGAAAGCGTCTTCCGGTGTGGAGTGTAAATGTACACATTTAGGCCAAAAAGGGACTGTCGCGAATTTGGCTTTCTCGCGATGCGCCCAGCAAAACATTGATTTGGCTTTCTTTTCTGGCCGATTTCCTCCCTCACGGTTCTCATTCCTCTTCGAAAGTTGAAGAGCGTGTCTCTCTCGAGTTAGAAGGGCATTGAGGATTACAAATTGATCATGTGAAATGACCAGTGGGGAGACTGGTCTCCCAATGATCCTCAAGGGGGATTGTAAATCTGAAATTTCTCAGACTTGTGAATGTGAAAAATGTCCACATCGAGGAATCAATCCTCCCTGGGAACCAATGCCCTACTGGGAAACACTCCCCATTTCGATGTGAGAACGCGCCAGGATCAGAAATTGGAGGACCTCTACTCCACGCGTACTTCAGACGGCTGGCTTTCGGGGAGAAAAATCCTCGCTACGGGAGGACCGCTACGCCATGCGTCCTTACGACGATCATAGGGGAGAAAACTCCTTGCTAAGCAATGGAAGCATCTTCCGGTGTGGAGTGTATATGTACACATTTAGGCCAAAAAGGGACTGTCGCGAATTTGGCTTTCTCGCGATGCGCCCAGCAAAACATTGGTTTGGCTTTCTTTTCTGGCCGATTTCCTCCCTCACGGTTCTCATTCCTCTTCGAAAGTGGAAGAGCATGTCTCTCTAGAGTTAGAAGGGCTTTGAGGTTTACAAATTGATCATGTGAAATGACCAGTGGGGAGACTGGTCTCCCAATGATCCTCAAGGGGGATTGTAAATCTGAAATTTCTCAGACTTGTGAATGTGAAAAATGTCCACATCGAGGAATCAATCCTCCCTGGGAACCAATGCCCTACTGGGAAACACTCCCCATTTCGATGTGAGAACGCGTCAGGATCAGAAATGGGAGAACCTCTACTCCACGCGTACTTCAGACGGCTGGCTTTCGGGGAGAAAAATCCTCGCTACGGGAGGACCGCTACGACACCCGTCCTTATGACGATCATAGGGGAGAAAACTCCTTGCTAAGCAATGAAAGCGTCTTCCGGTGTGGAGTGTAAATGTACACATTTAGGCCAAAAAGTGACTGTCGCGAATTTGGCTTTCTAGCGATGCGCCCAGCAAAACATTGGTTTGGCTTTCTTTTCTGGCCGATTTCCTCCCTCACGGTTCTCATTCCTCTTCGAAAGTTGAAGAGCGTGTCTCTCTCGAGTTAGAAGGGCATTGAGGATTACAAATTGATCATGTGAAATGACCAGTGGGGAGACTGGTCTCCCAATGATCCTCAAGAGGGATTGTAAATCTGAAATTTCTCAGACTTGTGAATGTGAAAAATATCCACATCGAGGAATCAATCCTCCCTGGGAACCAATGCCCTACTGGGAAACACTCCCCATTTCGATGTGAGAACGCGCCAGGATCAGAAATGGGAGGACCTCTACTCCACGCGTACTTCAGACGGCTGGCTTTCGGGGAGAAAAATCCTCGCTACGGGAGGACCGCTACGCCACGCGTCATTACGACGATCATAGGGGAGAAAACTCCTTGCTAAGCGCTGAAAGCGTCTTCCGGTGTGGAGTGTAAATGTACACATTTAGGCCAAAAAGAGACTGTCGCGAATTTGTCTTTCTCGCGATGCGCCCAGCAAAACATTGGTTTGGCTTTCTTTTCTGGCCGATTTCCTCCCTCACGGTTCTCATTCCTCTTCGAAAGTGGAAGAGCGTGTCTCTCTCGAGTTAGAAGGGCATTGAGGATTACAAATTGATCATGTGAAATGAGCAGTGGGGAGACTGGTCTCCCAATGATCCTCAAGGGGGATTGTAAATCTGAAATTTCTCAGACTTGTGAATGTGAAAAATGTCCACATCGAGGAATCAATCCTCCCTGGGAACCAATGCCCTACTGGGAAACACTCCCCAGTTCGATGTGAGAACGCACCAGGATCAGAAATGGGAGGACCTCTACTCCACGCGTACTTCAGACGGCTGGCTTTCGGGGAGAAAAATCCTCGCTACGGGAGGACCGCTACGCCACGCGTCCTTACGACGATCATAGGGGAGAAAAGTCCTTGCTAAACAATGAAAGCGTCTTCCGGTTTGGAGTGGAAATGTACACATTTAGGCCAAAAAGGGACTGTCGCGAATTTGGCTTTCTCGCGATGCGCCCAGCAAAACATTGGTTTGGCTTTCTTTTCTGGGCGATTTCCTCCCTCACGGTTCTCATTCCTCTTCGAAAGTGGAAGAGCGTGTCTCTCTCGAGTTAGAAGTGCATTGAGGATTACAAATTGATCATGTGAAATGACCAGTGGGGAGACTGGTCTCCCAATGATCCTCAAGGGGGATTGTAAATCTGAAATTTCTCAGACTTGTGAATGTGAAAAATGTCCACATCGAGGAATCAATCCTCCCTGGGAACCAATGCCCTACTGGGAAACACTCCCCATTTCGATGTGAGAACGCGCCAGGATCAGAAATTGGAGGACCTCTACTCCACGGGTACTTCAGACGGCTGGCTTTCGGGGAGAAAAATCCTCGCTACGGGAGGACAGCTACGCCACGCGTCCTTACGATGATCATAGGGGAGAAAACTCCTTGCTAAGCAATGAAAGCGTCTTCCGGTGTGGAGTGGAAATGTACACATTTAGGCCAAAAAGGGACTGTCGCGAATTTCGATTTCTCGCGATGCGCCCAGCAAAACATTGGTTTGGCTTTCTTTTCTGGCCGATTTCCTCCCTCACGGTTCTCATTCCTCTTCGAAAGTGGAAGAGCGTGTCTCACTCGAGTTAGAAGGGCATTGAGGATTACAAATTGATCATGTGAAATGACCAGTGGGGAGACTGGTCTCCCAATGATCCTCATGGGGGATTGTAAATCTGAAATTTCTCAGACTTGTGAATGTGAAAAATGTCCACATCGAGGAATCAATCCTCCCTGGGAACCAATGCCCTACTGGGAAACACTCCCCATTTCGATGTGAGAACGCGCCAGGATCAGAAATGGGAGGACCTCTACTACACGTGTACTTCAAATGGCTGGCTTTCGGGGAGAAAAATCCTCGCTACGGGAGGACCGCTACGACACCCGTCCTTACGACGATCATAGGGGAGAAAACTCCTTGCTAAGCAATGAAAGCGTCTTCCGGTGTGGAGTGTAAATGTACACATTTAGGCCAAAAAGGGACTGTCGCGAATTTGGCTTTCTCGCGATGCGCCCAGCAAAACATTGGTTTGGCTTTCTTTTCTGGCCGATTTGCTCCCTCACGGTTCTCATTCCTCTTCGAAAGTGGAAGAGTGTGTCTCTCTCGAGTTAGAAGGGCATTGAGGATTACAAATTGATCATGTGAAATGACCAGTGGGGCGACTGGTCTCCCAATGATCCTCAAGGGGGATTGTAAATCTGAAATTTCTCAGACTTGTGAATGTGAAAAATGTCCACATCGAGGAATCAATCCTCCCTGGGAACCAATGCCCTACTGGGAAACACTCCCCATTTCGATGTGAAAACGCGCCAGCATCAGAAATGGGAGGACCTCTACTCCACACGTACATCAGACGGCTGGCTTTCGGGGAGAAAAATCCTCGCTACGGGAGGACCGCTACGCCACGCGTCCTTACGACGATCATAGGGGAGAAAACTCCTTGCTAAGCGATTAAAGCGTCTTCCGGTGTGGAGTGTAAATGTACACATTTAGGCCAAAAAGGGACTGTCGCGAATTTGGCTTTCTCACGATGCGCCCAGCAAAACATTGGTTTGGCTTTCTTTTCAGGCCGATTTGCTCCCTCACGGTTCTCATTCCTCTTCGAAAGTGTAAGAGCGTGTCTCTCTCGAGTTAGAAGGGCATTGAGGATTACAAATTGATCATGTGAAATGACCAGTGGGGAGACTGGTCTTCCAATGATCCTCAAGGGGGATTGTAAATCTGAAATTTCTCAGACTTGTGAATGTGAAAAATGTCCACATCGAGGAATCAATCCTCCCTGGGAACCAATTCCCTACTGGGAAACACTCCCCATTTCGATGTGAGAACGCGCCAGGATCAGAATTGGGAGGACCTCTACTCCACGCGTACTTCAGACGGCTGGCTTTCGGGGAGAAAAATCCTCGCTACGGGAGGACCGCTATGCCACCCGTCCTTACGACGAAGATAGGGTAGAAAACTCCTTGCTAAGCAATGAAAGCGTCTTCCGGTGTGGAGTGTAAATGTACACATTTAGGCCAAAAAGGGACTGTCGCGAATTTGGCTTTCTCGCGATGCGCCCAGCAAAACATTGGTTTGGCTTTCTTTTCTGGCCGATTTCCTCCCTCACGGTTCTCATTCCTCTTCGAAAGTGGAAGAGCGTGTCTCTCTCGAGTTAGAAGGGCATTGAGGATTACAAATTGATCATGTGAAATGACCAGTGGGGAGACTGATCTCCCAATGATCCTCAAGGGGGATTGTAAATCTGAAATTTCTCAGACTTGTGAATGTGAAAAATGTCCACATCGAGGAATCAATCCTCCCTGGGAACCAATGCCCTACTGGGAAACACTCCCCATTTCGATGTGAGAACGCGCCAGGATCAGAAATGGGAGGACCTCTACTCCACGCGTACTTCAGA
This sequence comes from Monodelphis domestica, assembly GCF_027887165.1. Lineage (NCBI taxonomy): Eukaryota > Metazoa > Chordata > Mammalia > Didelphimorphia > Didelphidae > Monodelphis > Monodelphis domestica. Next base: position 246,612,340 of record NC_077228.1, read on the forward strand.
CGGCTGGCTTTCGGGGAGAAAAATCCTCGCTACGGGAGGACCGCTACGCCACGCGTCCTTACGACGATCATAGGGGAGAAAACTCCTTGCTAAGCAATGAAAGCGTCTTCCGGTGTGGAGTGTAAATGTACACATTTAGGCCAAAAAGGGACTGTCGCGAATTTGGCTTTCTCGCGATGCGCCCAGCAAAACATTGGTTTGGCTTTCTTTTCTGGCCGATTTCCTGTCTCACGGTTCTCATTCCTCTTCGAAAGTGGAAGAGTGTGTCTCTCTCGAGTTAGAAGTGCATTGAGGATTACAAATTGATCATGTGAACTGACCAGTGGGGAGACTCGTCTCCCAATGATCCTCAAGGGGGATAGTAAATCTGAAATTTCTCAGACTTGTGAATGTGAAAAATGTCCACATTGAGGAATCAATCCTCCCTGGGAACCAATGCCCTACTGGGAAACACTCTCCATTTCGATGTGAGAGCTCGCAGGATCAGAAATGGGAGGACCTCTACTCCACGCGTACTTAAGACTATTATAGGGGAAAAAACTCCTTGCTAAGCATTGAAAGAGTCTTCATATTTTGAATGTAAATGTACACATTTATGCAAAAAAAGGACTGTCGCTAATTTGGCTTTCTCGCAATGCGCCCAGCAAAACATTGGTTTGGCATTCTTTTTTGGCCTATTTCCTCCCTCACGGTTCTCATTCCTCTTCGAAAGTTGAAGAGCTTGTCTCTCTCGAGTTAGAAGTGCATTGAGGATTACAAATTGATCATGTGAACTGACCAGTGGGGAGACTGGACTCCCAATGATCCTCAAGGGGGATTGTAAATCTGAAATTTCTCAGACTTGTGAATGTGAAAAATGTCCACATTGAGGAATCAATCCTCCCTGGGAACCAATGCCCTACTGGGAAACACTCCCCATTTCGATGTGAGAACGCGCCAGGATCAGAAATGGGAGGACCTCTACTCCACGCGTACTTCAGACGGCTGGCTTTCGGGGAGAAAAATCCTCGCTACGGGAGGACCGCTACGCCATGCGTCCTTACGACGATAATAGGGGAGAAAACTCCTTGCTAAGCAATGGAAGCATCTTCCGGTGTGGAGTGTATATGTACACATTTAGGCCAAAAAGGGACTGTCGCGAATTTGGCTTTCTCGCGATGCGCCCAGCAAAACATTGGTTTGGCTTTCTTTTCTGGCCGATTTCCTCCCTCACGGTTCTCATTCCTCTTCGAAAGTGGAAGAGCATGTCTCTCTAGAGTTAGAAGGGCTTTGAGGTTTACAAATTGATCATGTGAAATGACCAGTGGGGAGACTGGTCTCCCAATGATCCTCAAGGGGGATTGTAAATCTGAAATTTCTCAGACTTGTGAATGTGAAAAATGTCCACATCGAGGAATCAATCCTCACTGGGAACCAATGCCCTACTGGGAAACACTCCCCATTTCGATGTGAGAACGCGCCAGGATCAGAAATGGGATGACCTCTACTCCACGCGTACTTCAGATGGCTGGCTTTCGGGGAGAAAAATCCTCGCTACGGGAGGACCGCTACGCCACACGTCCTTACGACGATCATAGGGGAGAAAACTCCTTGCTACGCAATGAAAGCATCTTCCGGTGTGGAGTGTAAATGTACACATTTCGGCCAAAAAGGGACTGTCGCGAATTTGGCTTTCTCGGGATGCGCCCAGCAAAACATTGGTTTGGCTTTCTTTTCTGGCCGATTTCCTCCCTCACGGTTCTCATTCCTCTTCGAAAGTGGAAGAGCGTGTCTCTCTCGAGTTAGAAGGGCATTGAGGATTACAAATTGATCATGTGAAATGACCAGTGGGGAGACTGGTCTCCCAATGATCCTCAAGGGGGATTGTAAATCTGAAATTTCTCAGACTTGTGAATGTGAAAAATGTCCACATCGAGGAATCAATCCTCCCTGGGAACCAATGCCCTACTGGGAAACACTCCCCATTTCGATGTGAGAACGCGCCAGGATCAGAAATGGGAGGACCTCTACTCCACGCGTACTTCAGACGGCTGGCTTTCGGGGAGAAAAATCCTCGCTACGGGAGGACCGCTACGCCATGCGTCCTTACGACGATCATAGGGGAGAAAACTCCTTGCTAAGCAATGGAAGCATCTTCCGGTGTGGAGTGTATATGTACACATTTAGGCCAAAAAGGGACTGTCGCGAATTTGGCTTTCTCGCGATGCGCCCAGCAAAACATTGGTTTGGCTTTCTTTTCTGGCCGATTTCCTCCCTCACGGTTCTCATTCCTCTTCGAAAGTGGAAGAGCATGTCTCTCTAGAGTTAGAAGGGCTTTGAGGTTTACAAATTGATCATGTGAAATGACCAGTGGGGAGACTGGTCTCCCAATGATCCTCAAGGGGGATTGTAAATCTGAAATTTCTCAGACTTGTGAATGTGAAAAATGTCCACATCGAGGAATCAATCCTCCCTGGGAACCAATGCCCTACTGGGAAACACTCCCCATTTCGATGTGAGAACGCGTCAGGATCAGAAATGGGAGAACCTCTACTCCACGCGTACTTCAGACGGCTGGCTTTCGGGGAGAAAAATCCTCGCTACGGGAGGACCGCTACGACACCCGTCCTTATGACGATCATAGGGGAGAAAACTCCTTGCTAAGCAATGAAAGCGTCTTCCGGTGTGGAGTGTAAATGTACACATTTAGGCCAAAAAGTGACTGTCGCGAATTTGGCTTTCTAGCGATGCGCCCAGCAAAACATTGGTTTGGCTTTCTTTTCTGGCCGATTTCCTCCCTCACGGTTCTCATTCCTCTTCGAAAGTTGAAGAGCGTGTCTCTCTCGAGTTAGAAGGGCATTGAGGATTACAAATTGATCATGTGAAATGACCAGTGGGGAGACTGGTCTCCCAATGATCCTCAAGAGGGATTGTAAATCTGAAATTTCTCAGACTTGTGAATGTGAAAAATATCCACATCGAGGAATCAATCCTCCCTGGGAACCAATGCCCTACTGGGAAACACTCCCCATTTCGATGTGAGAACGCGCCAGGATCAGAAATGGGAGGACCTCTACTCCACGCGTACTTCAGACGGCTGGCTTTCGGGGAGAAAAATCCTCGCTACGGGAGGACCGCTACGCCACGCGTCATTACGACGATCATAGGGGAGAAAACTCCTTGCTAAGCGCTGAAAGCGTCTTCCGGTGTGGAGTGTAAATGTACACATTTAGGCCAAAAAGAGACTGTCGCGAATTTGTCTTTCTCGCGATGCGCCCAGCAAAACATTGGTTTGGCTTTCTTTTCTGGCCGATTTCCTCCCTCACGGTTCTCATTCCTCTTCGAAAGTGGAAGAGCGTGTCTCTCTCGAGTTAGAAGGGCATTGAGGATTACAAATTGATCATGTGAAATGAGCAGTGGGGAGACTGGTCTCCCAATGATCCTCAAGGGGGATTGTAAATCTGAAATTTCTCAGACTTGTGAATGTGAAAAATGTCCACATCGAGGAATCAATCCTCCCTGGGAACCAATGCCCTACTGGGAAACACTCCCCAGTTCGATGTGAGAACGCACCAGGATCAGAAATGGGAGGACCTCTACTCCACGCGTACTTCAGACGGCTGGCTTTCGGGGAGAAAAATCCTCGCTACGGGAGGACCGCTACGCCACGCGTCCTTACGACGATCATAGGGGAGAAAAGTCCTTGCTAAACAATGAAAGCGTCTTCCGGTTTGGAGTGGAAATGTACACATTTAGGCCAAAAAGGGACTGTCGCGAATTTGGCTTTCTCGCGATGCGCCCAGCAAAACATTGGTTTGGCTTTCTTTTCTGGGCGATTTCCTCCCTCACGGTTCTCATTCCTCTTCGAAAGTGGAAGAGCGTGTCTCTCTCGAGTTAGAAGTGCATTGAGGATTACAAATTGATCATGTGAAATGACCAGTGGGGAGACTGGTCTCCCAATGATCCTCAAGGGGGATTGTAAATCTGAAATTTCTCAGACTTGTGAATGTGAAAAATGTCCACATCGAGGAATCAATCCTCCCTGGGAACCAATGCCCTACTGGGAAACACTCCCCATTTCGATGTGAGAACGCGCCAGGATCAGAAATTGGAGGACCTCTACTCCACGGGTACTTCAGACGGCTGGCTTTCGGGGAGAAAAATCCTCGCTACGGGAGGACAGCTACGCCACGCGTCCTTACGATGATCATAGGGGAGAAAACTCCTTGCTAAGCAATGAAAGCATCTTCCGGTGTGGAGTGGAAATGTACACATTTAGGCCAAAAAGGGACTGTCGCGAATTTCGATTTCTCGCGATGCGCCCAGCAAAACATTGGTTTGGCTTTCTTTTCTGGCCGATTTCCTCCCTCACGGTTCTCATTCCTCTTCGAAAGTGGAAGAGCGTGTCTCACTCGAGTTAGAAGGGCATTGAGGATTACAAATTGATCATGTGAAATGACCAGTGGGGAGACTGGTCTCCCAATGATCCTCATGGGGGATTGTAAATCTGAAATTTCTCAGACTTGTGAATGTGAAAAATGTCCACATCGAGGAATCAATCCTCCCTGGGAACCAATGCCCTACTGGGAAACACTCCCCATTTCGATGTGAGAACGCGCCAGGATCAGAAATGGGAGGACCTCTACTACACGTGTACTTCAAATGGCTGGCTTTCGGGGAGAAAAATCCTCGCTACGGGAGGACCGCTACGACACCCGTCCTTACGACGATCATAGGGGAGAAAACTCCTTGCTAAGCAATGAAAGCGTCTTCCGGTGTGGAGTGTAAATGTACACATTTAGGCCAAAAAGGGACTGTCGCGAATTTGGCTTTCTCGCGATGCGCCCAGCAAAACATTGGTTTGGCTTTCTTTTCTGGCCGATTTGCTCCCTCACGGTTCTCATTCCTCTTCGAAAGTGGAAGAGTGTGTCTCTCTCGAGTTAGAAGGGCATTGAGGATTACAAATTGATCATGTGAAATGACCAGTGGGGCGACTGGTCTCCCAATGATCCTCAAGGGGGATTGTAAATCTGAAATTTCTCAGACTTGTGAATGTGAAAAATGTCCACATCGAGGAATCAATCCTCCCTGGGAACCAATGCCCTACTGGGAAACACTCCCCATTTCGATGTGAAAACGCGCCAGCATCAGAAATGGGAGGACCTCTACTCCACACGTACATCAGACGGCTGGCTTTCGGGGAGAAAAATCCTCGCTACGGGAGGACCGCTACGCCACGCGTCCTTACGACGATCATAGGGGAGAAAACTCCTTGCTAAGCGATTAAAGCGTCTTCCGGTGTGGAGTGTAAATGTACACATTTAGGCCAAAAAGGGACTGTCGCGAATTTGGCTTTCTCACGATGCGCCCAGCAAAACATTGGTTTGGCTTTCTTTTCAGGCCGATTTGCTCCCTCACGGTTCTCATTCCTCTTCGAAAGTGTAAGAGCGTGTCTCTCTCGAGTTAGAAGGGCATTGAGGATTACAAATTGATCATGTGAAATGACCAGTGGGGAGACTGGTCTTCCAATGATCCTCAAGGGGGATTGTAAATCTGAAATTTCTCAGACTTGTGAATGTGAAAAATGTCCACATCGAGGAATCAATCCTCCCTGGGAACCAATTCCCTACTGGGAAACACTCCCCATTTCGATGTGAGAACGCGCCAGGATCAGAATTGGGAGGACCTCTACTCCACGCGTACTTCAGACGGCTGGCTTTCGGGGAGAAAAATCCTCGCTACGGGAGGACCGCTATGCCACCCGTCCTTACGACGAAGATAGGGTAGAAAACTCCTTGCTAAGCAATGAAAGCGTCTTCCGGTGTGGAGTGTAAATGTACACATTTAGGCCAAAAAGGGACTGTCGCGAATTTGGCTTTCTCGCGATGCGCCCAGCAAAACATTGGTTTGGCTTTCTTTTCTGGCCGATTTCCTCCCTCACGGTTCTCATTCCTCTTCGAAAGTGGAAGAGCGTGTCTCTCTCGAGTTAGAAGGGCATTGAGGATTACAAATTGATCATGTGAAATGACCAGTGGGGAGACTGATCTCCCAATGATCCTCAAGGGGGATTGTAAATCTGAAATTTCTCAGACTTGTGAATGTGAAAAATGTCCACATCGAGGAATCAATCCTCCCTGGGAACCAATGCCCTACTGGGAAACACTCCCCATTTCGATGTGAGAACGCGCCAGGATCAGAAATGGGAGGACCTCTACTCCACGCGTACTTCAGACGGCTGGCTTTCGGGGAGAAAAATCCTCGCTACGGGAGGACCGCTACGCCACGCGTCCTTACGACGATCATAGGGGAGAAAACTCCTTGCTAAGCAATGAAAGCGTCTTCCGGTGTGGAGTGTAAATGTACACATTTAGGCCAAAAAGGGACTGTCGCGAATTTGGCTTTCTCGCGATGAGCCCAGCAAAACATTGGTTTGGCTTTCTTTTCTGGCCGATTTCCTCCCTCACGGTTCTCATTCCTCTTCGAATGTGGAAGAGCGTGTCTCTCTCGAGTTAGAAGGGCATTGAGGATTACAAATTGATCATGTGAAATGAGCAGTGGGGAGACTGGTCTCCCAATGATCCTCAAGGGGGATTGTAAATCTGAAATTTCTCAGACTTGTGAATGTGAAAAATGTCCACATCGAGGAATCAATCCTCCCTGGGAACCAATGCCCTACTGGGAATCACTCCCCATTTCGATGTGAGAACGCGCCAGGATCAGAAATGGGAGGACCTCTACTCCACGCGTACTTCAGACTGCTGGCTTTCGGGGAGAAAAATCCTCGCTACGGGAGGACCGCTACGCCACGCGTCCTTACGACGATCATAGGGGAGAAAACTCCTTGCTAAGCAATGAAAGCGTCTTCCGGTGTGGAGTGTAAATGTACACATTTAGGCCAAAAAGGGACTGTCGCGAATTTGGCTTTCTCGCGATGCGCCCAGCAAAACATTGATTTGGCTTTCTTTTCTGGCCGATTTCCTCCCTCACGGTTCTCATTCCTCTTCGAAAGTTGAAGAGCGTGTCTCTCTCGAGTTAGAAGGGCATTGAGGATTACAAATTGATCATGTGAAATGACCAGTGGGGAGACTGGTCTCCCAATGATCCTCAAGGGGAATTGAAAATCTGAAATTTCTCAGACTTGTGAATGTGAAAAATGTCCACATCAAGGAATCAATCCTCCCTGGGAACCAATGCCCTACTGGGAAACACTCCCCATTTCCATGTGAGAACGCGCCAGGATCAGAAATGGGAGGACCTCTACTCCACGCGTACTTCAGACGGCTGCTTTCGGGGAGAAAAATCCTCGCTACGGGAGGACCGCTACGCCACGCGTCCTTACGACGATCATAGGGGAGAAAACTCCTTGCTAAGCAATGAAAGCGTCTTCCGGTGTGGAGTGGAAAAGTACACATTTAGGCCAAAAAGGGACTGTCGCGAATTTGGCTTTCTCGCGATGCGCCCAGCAAAACATTGATTTGGCTTTCTTTTCTGGCCGATTTCCTCCCTCACGGTTCTCATTCCTCTTCGAAAGTGGAAGAGCATGTCTCTCTAGAGTTAGAAGGGCTTTGAGGTTTACAAATTGATCATGTGAAATGACCAGTGGGGAGACTGGTCTCCCAATGATCCTCAAGGGGGATTGTAAATCTGAAATTTCTCAGACTTGTGAATGTGAAAAATGTCCACATCGAGGAATCAATCCTCCCTGGGAACCAATGCCCTACTGGGAAACACTCCCCATTTCGATGTGAGAACGCGTCAGGATCAGAAATGGGAGAACCTCTACTCCACGCGTACTTCAGACGGCTGGCTTTCGGGGAGAAAAATCCTCGCTACGGGAGGACCGCTACGACACCCGTCCTTATGACGATCATAGGGGAGAAAACTCCTTGCTAAGCAATGAAAGCGTCTTCCGGTGTGGAGTGTAAATGTACACATTTAGGCCAAAAAGTGACTGTCGCGAATTTGGCTTTCTAGCGATGCGCCCAGCAAAACATTGGTTTGGCTTTCTTTTCTGGCCGATTTCCTCCCTCACGGTTCTCATTCCTCTTCGAAAGTTGAAGAGCGTGTCTCTCTCGAGTTAGAAGGGCATTGAGGATTACAAATTGATCATGTGAAATGACCAGTGGGGAGACTGGTCTCCCAATGATCCTCAAGAGGGATTGTAAATCTGAAATTGCTCAGACTTGTGAATGTGAAAAATGTCCACATCGAGGAATCAATCCTCCCTGGGAACCAATGCCCTACTGGGAAACACTCCCCATTTCGATGTGAGAACGCGCCAGGATCAGAAATGGGAGGACCTCTACTCCACGCGTACTTCAGACGGCTGGCTTTCTGGGAGAAAAATCCTCGCTACGGGAGGACCGCTACGCCACGCGTACTTACGACGATCATAGGGGAGAAAACTCCTTGCTAAGCGATGAAAGCGTCTGCCGGTGTGGAGTGTAAATGTACACATTTAGGCCAAAAAGGGACTGTCGCGAATTTGGCTTTCTCGCGATGCGCCCAGCAAAACATTGGTTTGGCTTTCTTTTCTGGCCGATTTCCTCCCTCACGGTTCTCATTCCTCTTCGAAAGTGGAAGAGCGTGTCTCTCTCGAGTTAGAAGGGCATTGAGGATTACAAATTGATCATGTGAAATGACCAGTGGGGAGACTGGTCTCCCAATGATCCTCAAGGGGGATTGTAAATCTGAAATTTCTCAGACTTGTGAATGTGAAAAATATCCACATCGAGGAATCAATCCTCCCTGGGAACCAATGCCCTACTGGGAAACACTCCCCATTTCGATGTGAGAACGCGCCAGGATCAGAAATGGGAGGACCTCTACTCCACGCGTACTTCAGACGGCTGGCTTTCGGGGAGAAAAATCCTCGCTACGGGAGGACCGCTACGCCACGCGTCATTACGACGATCATAGGGGAGAAAACTCCTTGCTAAGCAATGAAAGCGTCTTCCGGTGTGGAGTGTAAATGTACACATTTAGGCCAAAAAGAGACTGTCGCGAATTTGTCTTTCTCGCGATGCGCCCAGCAAAACATTGGTTTGGCTTTCTTTTCTGGCCGATTTCCTCCCTCACGGTTCTCATTCCTCTTCGAAAGTGGAAGAGCGTGTCTCTCTCGAGTTAGAAGGGCATTGAGGATTACAAATTGATCATGTGAAATGAGCAGTGGGGAGACTGGTCTCCCAATGATCCTCAAGGGGGATTGTAAATCTGAAATTTCTCAGACTTGTGAATGTGAAAAATGTCCACATCGAGGAATCAATCCTCCCTGGGAACCAATGCCCTACTGGGAAACACTCCCCATTTCGATGTGAGAACGCACCAGGATCAGAAATGGGAGGACCTCTACTCCACGCGTACTTCAGACGGCTGGCTTTCGGGGAGAAAAATCCTCGCTACGGGAGGACCGCTACGCCACGCGTCCTTACGACGATCATAGGGGAGAAAAGTCCTTGCTAAACAATGAAAGCGTCTTCCGGTGTGGAGTGGAAATGTACACATTTAGGCCAAAAAGGGACTGTCGCGAATTTGGCTTTCTCGCGATGCGCCCAGCAAAACATTGGTTTGGCTTTCTTTTCTGGGCGATTTCCTCCCTCACGGTTCTCATTCCTCTTCGAAAGTGGAAGAGCGTGTCTCTCTCGAGTTAGAAGTGCATTGAGGATTACAAATTGATCATGTGAAATGACCAGTGGGGAGACTGGTCTCCGAATGATCCTCAAGGGGGATTGTAAATCTGAAATTTCTCAGACTTGTGAATGTGAAAAATGTCCACATCGAGGAATCAATCCTCCCTGGTAACCAATGCCCTACTGGGAAACACTCCCCATTTCGATGTGAGAACGCGCCAGGATCAGAAATTGGAGGACCTCTACTCCACGGGTACTTCAGACGGCTGGCTTTCGGGGAGAAAAATCCTCGCTACGGGAGGACAGCTACGCCACGCGTCCTTACGATGATCATAGGGGAGAAAACTCCTTGCTAAGCAATGAAAGCGTCTTCCGGTGTGGAGTGGAAATGTACACATTTAGGCCAAAAAGGGACTGTCGCGAATTTCGATTTCTCGCGATGCGCCCAGCAAAACATTGGTTTGGCTTTCTTTTCTGGCCGATTTCCTCCCTCACGGTTCTCATTCCTCTTCGAAAGTGGAAGAGCGTGTCTCACTCGAGTTAGAAGGGCATTGAGGATTACAAATTGATCATGTGAAATGACCAGTGGGGAGACTGGTCTCCCAATGATCCTCAAGGGGGATTGTAAATCTGAAATTTCTCAGACTTGTGAATGTGAAAAATGTCCACATCGAGGAATCAATCCTCCCTGGGAACCAATGCCCTACTGGGAAACACTCCCCATTTCGATGTGAGAACGCGCCAGGATCAGAAATGGGAGGACCTCTACTACACGTGTACTTCAAATGGCTGGCTTTCGGGGAGAAAAATCCTCGCTACGGGAGGACCGCTACGACACCCGTCCTTACGACGATCATAGGGGAGAAAACTCCTTGCTAAGCAATGAAAGCGTCTTCCGGTGTGGAGTGTAAATGTACACATTTAGGCCAAAAAGGGACTGTCGCGAATTTGGCTTTCTCGCGATGCGCCCAGCAAAACATTGGTTTGGCTTTCTTTTCTGGCCGATTTGCTCCCTCACGGTTCTCATTCCTCTTCGAAAGTGGAAGAGTGTGTCTCTCTCGAGTTAGAAGGGCATTGAGGATTACAAATTGATCATGTGAAATGACCAGTGGGGCGACTGGTCTCCCAATGATCCTCAAGGGGGATTGTAAATCTGAAATTTCTCAGACTTGTGAATGTGAAAAATGTCCACATCGAGGAATCAATCCTCCCTGGGAACCAATGCCCTACTGGGAAACACTCCCCATTTCGATGTGAAAACGCGCCAGCATCAGAAATGGGAGGACCTCTACTCCACACGTACATCAGACGGCTGGCTTTCGGGGAGAAAAATCCTCGCTACGGGAGGACCGCTACGCCACGCGTCCTTACGACGATCATAGGGGAGAAAACTCCTTGCTAAGCGATTAAAGCGTCTTCCGGTGTGGAGTGTAAATGTACACATTTAGGCCAAAAAGGGACTGTCGCGAATTTGGCTTTCTCACGATGCGCCCAGCAAAACATTGGTTTGGCTTTCTTTTCAGGCCGATTTGCTCCCTCACGGTTCTCATTCCTCTTCGAAAGTGGAAGAGCGTGTCTCTCTCGAGTTAGAAGGGCATTGAGGATTACAAATTGATCATGTGAAATGACCAGTGGGGAGACTGGTCTCCCAATGATCCTCAAGGGGGATTGTAAATCTGAAATTTCTCAGACTTGTGAATGTGAAAAATGTCCACATCGAGGAATCATTCCTCCCTGGGAACCAATTCCCTACTGGGAAACACTCCCCATTTCGATGTGAGAACGCGCCAGGATCAGAATTGGGAGGACCTCTACTCCACGCGTACTTCAGACGGCTGGCTTTCGGGGAGAAAAATCCTCGCTACGGGAGGACCGCTATGCCACCCGTCCTTACGACGAAGATAGGGTAGAAAACTCCTTGCTAAGCAATGAAAGCGTCTTCCGGTGTGGAGTGTAAATGTACACATTTAGGCCAAAAAGGGACTGTCGCGAATTTGGCTTTCTCGCGATGCGCCCAGCAAAACATTGGTTTGGCTTTCTTTTCTGGCCGATTTCCTCCCTCACGGTTCTCATTCCTCTTCGAAAGTGGAAGAGCGTGTCTCTCTCGAGTTAGAAGTGCATTGAGGATTACAAATTGATCATGTGAACTGACCAGTGGGGAGACTCGTCTCCCAATGATCCTCAAGGGGGATAGTAAATCTGAAATTTCTCAGACTTGTGAATGTGAAAAATGTCCACATTGAGGAATCAATCCTCCCTGGGAACCAATGCCCTACTGGGAAACACTCTCCATTTCGATGTGAGAGCTCGCAGGATCAGAAATGGGAGGACCTCTACTCCACGCGTACTTAAGACTATTATAGGGGAAAAAACTCCTTGCTAAGCATTGAAAGAGTCTTCATATTTTGAATGTAAATGTACACATTTATGCAAAAAAAGGACTGTCGCTAATTTGGCTTTCTCGCAATGCGCCCAGCAAAACATTGGTTTGGCATTCTTTTTTGGCCTATTTCCTCCCTCACGGTTCTCATTCCTCTTCGAAAGTTGAAGAGCGTGTCTCTCTCGAGTTAGAAGTGCATTGAGGATTACAAATTGATCATGTGAACTGACCAGTGGGGAGACTGGACTCCCAATGATCCTCAAGGGGGATTGTAAATCTGAAATTTCTCAGACTTGTGAATGTGAAAAATGTCCACATTGAGGAATCAATCCTCCCTGGGAACCAATGCCCTACTGGGAAACACTCTCCATTTCGATGTGAGAGCTCACAGGATCAGAAATGGGAGGACCTCTACACCACGCGTAATTCAGATGGCTGGCTTTGGGAGAAAAATCCTCGCTATGGGAGTACCGCTACGCCACGCGTCCTTACGACTATTATAGGGGAGAAAACTCCTTGCTAAGCAATGAAAGCGTCTTCCGGTTTGGAGTGTAAATGTACACATTTAGGCCAAAAAGGGACTGTCGCTAATTTGGTTTTCTCGCGATGCGCCCAGCAAAACATTGGTTTGGCTTTCTTTTCTGGCCTATTTCCTCCCTCACGGTTCTCATTCCTCTTCGAAAGTGGAAGAGCGTGTCTCTCGCGAGTTAGAAGGGCATTGAGGATTACAAATTGATCATGTGAAATGACCAGTGGGGAGACTGGTCTCCCAATGATCCTCAAGGGGGATTGTAAATCTGAAATTTCTCAGACTTGTGAATGTGAAAAATGTCCACATCGAGGAATCAATCCTCTCTGGGAACCAATGCCCTATTGGGAAACACTCCCCATTTCGATGTGAGAACGCACCAGGATCAGAAATGGGAGGACCTCTACTCCACACGTACTTCAGACGGCTGGCTTTCGGGGAGAAAAATCCTCGCTACGGGAGGACCGCTACGCCACGCGTCCTTACGACGATCATAGGGGAGAAAACTCCTTGCTAAGCGATGAAAGCGTCTTCCGGTGTGGAGTGTAAATGTACACATTTAGGCCAAAAAGGGACTGTCGCGAATTTGGCTTTCTCGCGATGCGCCTAGCAAAACATTGGTTTGGCTTTCTTTTCTGGCCGATTTCCTCCCTCACGGTTCTCATTCCTCTTCGAAAGTGGAAGAGCGTGTCTCTCTCGAGTTAGAAGGGCATTGAGGATTACAAACTGATCATGTGAAATGACCAGTGGGGAGACTGGTCTCCCAATGATCCTCAAGGGGGATTGTAAATCTGAAATTTCTCAGACTTGTGAATGTGAAAAATGTCCACATCGAGGAATCAATCCTCCCTGGGAACCAATGCCCTACTGGGAAACACTCCCCATTTCGATGTGAGAACGCGCCAGGATCAGAAATGGGAGGACCTCTACTCCACGTGTACTTCAGATGGCTGCCTTTCGGGGAGAAAAATCCTCGCTACGGGAGGACCGCTACGCCACGCGTCATTACGACGATCATAGGGGAGAAAACTCCTTGCTAAGCAATGAAAGCGTCTTCCTGTGTGGAGTGTAAATGTACACATTTAGGCCAAAAAGGGACTGTCGCGAATTTGGCTTTCTCGCGATGCGCCCAGCAAAACATTGGTTTGGCTTTCTTTTCTGGCCGATTTCCTCCCTCACGGTTCTCATTCCTCTTCGAAAGTGGAAGAGCATGTTTCTCTAGAGTTAGAAGGGCTTTGAGGTTTACAAATTGATCATGTGAAATGACCAGTGGGGAGACTGGTCTCCCAATGATCCTCAAGGGGGATTGTAAATCTGAAATTTCTCAGACTTGTGAATGTGAAAAATGTCCACATCGAGGAATCAATCCTCCCTGGGAACCAATGCCCTACTGGGAAACACTCCCCATTTCGATGTGAGAACGCGTCAGGATCAGAAATGGGAGAACCTCTACTCCACGCGTACTTCAGACGGCTGGCTTTCGGGGAGAAAAATCCTCGCTACGGGAGGACCGCTACGCCACGCGTCATTACGACGATCATAGGGGAGAAAACTCCTTGCTAAGCGCTGAAAGCGTCTTCCGGTGTGGAGTGTAAATGTACACATTTAGGCCAAAAAGTGACTGTCGCGAATTTGGCTTTCTAGCGATGCGCCCAGCAAAACATTGGTTTGGCTTTCTTTTCTGGCCGATTTCCTCCCTCACGGTTCTCATTCCTCTTCGAAAGTTGAAGAGCGTGTCTCTCTCGAGTTAGAAGGGCATTGAGGATTACAAATTGATCATGTGAAATGACCAGTGGGGAGACTGGTCTCCCAATGATCCTCAAGAGGGATTGTAAATCTGAAATTGCTCAGACTTGTGAATGTGAAAAATGTCCACATCGAGGAATCAATCCTCCCTGGGAACCAATGCCCTACTGGGAAACACTCCCCATTTCGATGTGAGAACGCGCCAGGATCAGAAATGGGAGGACCTCTACTCCACGCGTACTTCAGACGGCTGGCTTTCTGGGAGAAAAATCCTCGCTACGGGAGGACCGCTACGCCACGCGTACTTACGACGATCATAGGGGAGAAAACTCCTTGCTAAGCGATGAAAGCGTCTGCCGGTGTGGAGTGTAAATGTACACATTTAGGCCAAAAAGGGACTGTCGCGAATTTGGCTTTCTCGCGATGCGCCCAGCAAAACATTGGTTTGGCTTTCTTTTCTGGCCGATTTCCTCCCTCACGGTTCTCATTCCTCTTCGAAAGTGGAAGAGCGTGTCTCTCTCGAGTTAGAAGGGCATTGAGGATTACAAATTGATCATGTGAAATGACCAGTGGGGAGACTGGTCTCCCAATGATCCTCAAGGGGGATTGTAAATCTGAAATTTCTCAGACTTGTGAATGTGAAAAATATCCACATCGAGGAATCAATCCTCCCTGGGAACCAATGCCCTACTGGGAAACACTCCCCATTTCGATGTGAGAACGCGCCAGGATCAGAAATGGGAGGACCTCTACTCCACGCGTACTTCAGACGGCTGGCTTTCGGGGAGAAAAATCCTCGCTACGGGAGGACCGCTACGCCACGCGTCATTACGACGATCATAGGGGAGAAAACTCCTTGCTAAGCAATGAAAGCGTCTTCCGGTGTGGAGTGTAAATGTACACATTTAGGCCAAAAAGAGACTGTCGCGAATTTGTCTTTCTCGCGATGCGCCCAGCAAAACATTGGTTTGGCTTTCTTTTCTGGCCGATTTCCTCCCTCACGGTTCTCATTCCTCTTCGAAAGTGGAAGAGCGTGTCTCTCTCGAGTTAGAAGGGCATTGAGGATTACAAATTGATCATGTGAAATGAGCAGTGGGGAGACTGGTCTCCCAATGATCCTCAAGGGGGATTGTAAATCTGAAATTTCTCAGACTTGTGAATGTGAAAAATGTCCACATCGAGGAATCAATCCTCCCTGGGAACCAATGCCCTACTGGGAAACACTCCCCATTTCGATGTGAGAACGCGCCAGGATCAGAAATGGGAGGACCTCTACTCCACGCGTACTTCAGACGGCTGGCTTTCGGGGAGAAAAATCCTCGCTACGGGAGGACCGCTACGCCACGCGTCCTTACGACGATCATAGGGGAGAAAAGTCCTTGCTAAACAATGAAAGCGTCTTCCGGTGTGGAGTGGAAATGTACACATTTAGGCCAAAAAGGGACTGTCGCGAATTTGGCTTTCTCGCGATGCGCCCAGCAAAACATTGGTTTGGCTTTCTTTTCTGGGCGATTTCCTCCCTCACGGTTCTCATTCCTCTTCGAAAGTGGAAGAGCGTGTCTCTCTCGAGTTAGAAGTGCATTGAGGATTACAAATTGATCATGTGAAATGACCAGTGGGGAGACTGGTCTCCCAATGATCCTCAAGGGGGATTGTAAATCTGAAATTTCTCAGACTTGTGAATGTGAAAAATGTCCACATCGAGGAATCAATCCTCCCTGGTAACCAATGCCCTACTGGGAAACACTCCCCATTTCGATGTGAGAACGCGCCAGGATCAGAAATTGGAGGACCTCTACTCCACGGGTACTTCAGACGGCTGGCTTTCGGGGAGAAAAATCCTCGCTACGGGAGGACAGCTACGCCACGCGTCCTTACGATGATCATAGGGGAGAAAACTCCTTGCTAAGCAATGAAAGCGTCTTCCGGTGTGGAGTGGAAATGTACACATTTAGGCCAAAAAGGGACTGTCGCGAATTTCGATTTCTCGCGATGCGCCCAGCAAAACATTGGTTTGGCTTTCTTTTCTGGCCGATTTCCTCCCTCACGGTTCTCATTCCTCTTCGAAAGTGGAAGAGCGTGTCTCACTCGAGTTAGAAGGGCATTGAGAATTACAAATTGATCATGTGAAATGACCAGTGGGGAGACTGGTCTCCCAATGATCCTCAAGGGGGATTGTAAATCTGAAATTTCTCAGACTTGTGAATGTGAAAAATGTCCACATCGAGGAATCAATCCTCCCTGGGAACCAATGCCCTACTGGGAAACACTCCCCATTTCGATGTGAGAACGCGCCAGGATCAGAAATGGGAGGACCTCTACTACACGTGTACTTCAAATGGCTGGCTTTCGGGGAGAAAAATCCTCGCTACGGGAGGACCGCTACGACACCCGTCCTTACGACGATCATAGGGGAGAAAACTCCTTGCTAAGCAATGAAAGCGTCTTCCGGTGTGGAGTGTAAATGTACACATTTAGGCCAAAAAGGGACTGTCGCGAATTTGGCTTTCTCGCGATGCGCCCAGCAAAACATTGGTTTGGCTTTCTTTTCTGGCCGATTTGCTCCCTCACGGTTCTCATTCCTCTTCGAAAGTGGAAGAGTGTGTCTCTCTCGAGTTAGAAGGGCATTGAGGATTACAAATTGATCATGTGAAATGACCAGTGGGGCGACTGGTCTCCCAATGATCCTCAAGGGGGATTGTAAATCTGAAATTTCTCAGACTTGTGAATGTGAAAAATGTCCACATCGAGGAATCAATCCTCCCTGGGAACCAATGCCCTACTGGGAAACACTCCCCATTTCGATGTGAAAACGCGCCAGCATCAGAAATGGGAGGACCTCTACTCCACACGTACATCAGACGGCTGGCTTTCGGGGAGAAAAATCCTCGCTACGGGAGGACCGCTACGCCACGCGTCCTTACGACGATCATAGGGGAGAAAACTCCTTGCTAAGCGATTAAAGCGTCTTCCGGTGTGGAGTGTAAATGTACACATTTAGGCCAAAAAGGGACTGTCGCGAATTTGGCTTTCTCACGATGCGCCCAGCAAAACATTGGTTTGGCTTTCTTTTCAGGCCGATTTGCTCCCTCACGGTTCTCATTCCTCTTCGAAAGTGGAAGAGCGTGTCTCTCTCGAGTTAGAAGGGCATTGAGGATTACAAATTGATCATGTGAAATGACCAGTGGGGAGACTGGTCTCCCAATGATCCTCAAGGGGGATTGTAAATCTGAAATTTCTCAGACTTGTGAATGTGAAAAATGTCCACATCGAGGAATCAATCCTCCCTGGGAACCAATTCCCTACTGGGAAACACTCCCCATTTCGATGTGAGAACGCGCCAGGATCAGAATTGGGAGGACCTCTACTCCACGCTTACTTCAGACGGCTGGCTTTCGGGGAGAAAAATCCTCGCTACGGGAGGACCGCTATGCCACCCGTCCTTACGACGAAGATAGGGTAGAAAACTCCTTGCTAAGCAATGAAAGCGTCTTCCGGTGTGGAGTGTAAATGTACACATTTAGGCCAAAAAGGGACTGTCGCGAATTTGGCTTTCTCGCGATGCGCCCAGCAAAACATTGGTTTGGCTTTCTTTTCTGGCCGATTTCCTCCCTCACGGTTCTCATTCCTCTTCGAAAGTGGAAGAGCGTGTCTCTCTCGAGTTAGAAGGGTATTGAGGATTACAAATTGATCATGTGAAATGACCAGTGGGGAGACTGATCTCCCAATGATCCTCAAGGGGGATTGTAAATCTGAAATTTCTCAGACTTGTGAATGTGAAAAATGTCCACATCGAGGAATCAATCCTCCCTGGGAACCAATGCCCTACTGGGAAACACTCCCCATTTCGATGTGAGAACGCGCCAGGATCAGAAATGGGAGGACCTCTACTCCACGCGTACTTCAGACGGCTGGCTTTCGGGGAGAAAAATCCTCGCTACGGGAGGACCGCTACGCCACGCGTCCTTACGACGATCATAGGGGAGAAAACTCCTTGCTAAGCAATGAAAGCGTCTTCCGGTGTGGAGTGTAAATGTACACATTTAGGCCAAAAAGGGACTGTCGCGAATTTGGCTTTCTCGCGATGCGCCCAGCAAAACATTGGTTTGGCTTTCTTTTCTGGCCGATTTCCTGTCTCACGGTTCTCATTCCTCTTCGAAAGTGGAAGAGTGTGTCTCTCTCGAGTTAGAAGTGCATTGAGGATTACAAATTGATCATGTGAACTGACCAGTGGGGAGACTCGTCTCCCAATGATCCTCAAGGGGGATAGTAAATCTGAAATTTCTCAGACTTGTGAATGTGAAAAATGTCCACATTGAGGAATCAATCCTCCCTGGGAACCAATGCCCTACTGGGAAACACTCTCCATTTCGATGTGAGAGCTCGCAGGATCAGAAATGGGAGGACCTCTACTCCACGCGTACTTAAGACTATTATAGGGGAAAAAACTCCTTGCTAAGCATTGAAAGAGTCTTCATATTTTGAATGTAAATGTACACATTTATGCAAAAAAAGGACTGTCGCTAATTTGGCTTTCTCGCAATGCGCCCAGCAAAACATTGGTTTGGCATTCTTTTTTGGCCTATTTCCTCCCTCACGGTTCTCATTCCTCTTCGAAAGTTGAAGAGCGTGTCTCTCTCGAGTTAGAAGTGCATTGAGGATTACAAATTGATCATGTGAACTGACCAGTGGGGAGACTGGACTCCCAATGATCCTCAAGGGGGATTGTAAATCTGAAATTTCTCAGACTTGTGAATGTGAAAAATGTCCACATTGAGGAATCAATCCTCCCTGGGAACCAATGCCCTACTGGGAAACACTCTCCATTTCGATGTGAGAGCTCACAGGATCAGAAATGGGAGGACCTCTACACCACGCGTAATTCAGATGGCTGGCTTTGGGAGAAAAATCCTCGCTATGGGAGTACCGCTACGCCACGCGTCCTTATGACTATTATAGGGGAGAAAACTCCTTGCTAAGCAATGAAAGCGTCTTCCGGTTTGGAGTGTAAATGTACACATTTAGGCCAAAAAGGGACTGTCGCTAATTTGGTTTTCTCGCGATGCGCCCAGCAAAACATTGGTTTGGCTTTCTTTTCTGGCCTATTTCCTCCCTCACGGTTCTCATTCCTCTTCGAAAGTGGAAGAGCGTGTCTCTCGCGAGTTAGAAGGGCATTGAGGATTACAAATTGATCATGTGAAATGACCAGTGGGGAGACTGGTCTCCCAATGATCCTCAAGGGGGATTGTAAATCTGAAATTTCTCAGACTTGTGAATGTGAAAAATGTCCACATCGAGGAATCAATCCTCCCTGGGAACCAATGCCCTACTGGGAAACACTCCCCATTTCGATGTGAGAACGCGCCAGGATCAGAAATGGGAGGACCTCTACTCCACGTGTACTTCAGATGGCTGCCTTTCGGGGAGAAAAATCCTCGCTACGGGAGGACCGCTACGCCACGCGTCATTACGACGATCATAGGGGAGAAAACTCCTTGCTAAGCAATGAAAGCGTCTTCCTGTGTGGAGTGTAAATGTACACATTTAGGCCAAAAAGGGACTGTCGCGAATTTGGCTTTCTCGCGATGCGCCCAGCAAAACATTGGTTTGGCTTTCTTTTCTGGCCGATTTCCTCCCTCACGGTTCTCATTCCTCTTCGAAAGTGGAAGAGCATGTTTCTCTAGAGTTAGAAGGGCTTTGAGGTTTACAAATTGATCATGTGAAATGACCAGTGGGGAGACTGGTCTCCCAATGATCCTCAAGGGGGATTGTAAATCTGAAATTTCTCAGACTTGTGAATGTGAAAAATGTCCACATCGAGGAATCAATCCTCCCTGGGAACCAATGCCCTACTGGGAAACACTCCCCATTTCGATGTGAGAACGCGTCAGGATCAGAAATGGGAGAACCTCTACTCCACGCGTACTTCAGACGGCTGGCTTTCGGGGAGAAAAATCCTCGCTACGGGAGGACCGCTACGCCACGCGTCATTACGACGATCATAGGGGAGAAAACTCCTTGCTAAGCGCTGAAAGCGTCTTCCGGTGTGGAGTGTAAATGTACACATTTAGGCCAAAAAGTGACTGTCGCGAATTTGGCTTTCTAGCGATGCGCCCAGCAAAACATTGGTTTGGCTTTCTTTTCTGGCCGATTTCCTCCCTCACGGTTCTCATTCCTCTTCGAAAGTTGAAGAGCGTGTCTCTCTCGAGTTAGAAGGGCATTGAGGATTACAAATTGATCATGTGAAATGACCAGTGGGGAGACTGGTCTCCCAATGATCCTCAAGAGGGATTGTAAATCTGAAATTGCTCAGACTTGTGAATGTGAAAAATGTCCACATCGAGGAATCAATCCTCCCTGGGAACCAATGCCCTACTGGGAAACACTCCCCATTTCGATGTGAGAACGCGCCAGGATCAGAAATGGGAGGACCTCTACTCCACGCGTACTTCAGACGGCTGGCTTTCTGGGAGAAAAATCCTCGCTACGGGAGGACCGCTACGCCACGCGTACTTACGACGATCATAGGGGAGAAAACTCCTTGCTAAGCGATGAAAGCGTCTGCCGGTGTGGAGTGTAAATGTACACATTTAGGCCAAAAAGGGACTGTCGCGAATTTGGCTTTCTCGCGATGCGCCCAGCAAAACATTGGTTTGGCTTTCTTTTCTGGCCGATTTCCTCCCTCACGGTTCTCATTCCTCTTCGAAAGTGGAAGAGCGTGTCTCTCTCGAGTTAGAAGGGCATTGAGGATTACAAATTGATCATGTGAAATGACCAGTGGGGAGACTGGTCTCCCAATGATCCTCAAGGGGGATTGTAAATCTGAAATTTCTCAGACTTGTGAATGTGAAAAATATCCACATCGAGGAATCAATCCTCCCTGGGAACCAATGCCCTACTGGGAAACACTCCCCATTTCGATGTGAGAACGCGCCAGGATCAGAAATGGGAGGACCTCTACTCCACGCGTACTTCAGACGGCTGGCTTTCGGGGAGAAAAATCCTCGCTACGGGAGGACCGCTACGCCACGCGTCATTACGACGATCATAGGGGAGAAAACTCCTTGCTAAGCAATGAAAGCGTCTTCCGGTGTGGAGTGTAAATGTACACATTTAGGCCAAAAAGAGACTGTCGCGAATTTGTCTTTCTCGCGATGCGCCCAGCAAAACATTGGTTTGGCTTTCTTTTCTGGCCGATTTCCTCCCTCACGGTTCTCATTCCTCTTCGAAAGTGGAAGAGCGTGTCTCTCTCGAGTTAGAAGGGCATTGAGGATTACAAATTGATCATGTGAAATGAGCAGTGGGGAGACTGGTCTCCCAATGATCCTCAAGGGGGATTGTAAATCTGAAATTTCTCAGACTTGTGAATGTGAAAAATGTCCACATCGAGGAATCAATCCTCCCTGGGAACCAATGCCCTACTGGGAAACACTCCCCATTTCGATGTGAGAACGCGCCAGGATCAGAAATGGGAGGACCTCTACTCCACGCGTACTTCAGACGGCTGGCTTTCGGGGAGAAAAATCCTCGCTACGGGAGGACCGCTACGCCACGCGTCCTTACGACGATCATAGGGGAGAAAAGTCCTTGCTAAACAATGAAAGCGTCTTCCGGTGTGGAGTGGAAATGTACACATTTAGGCCAAAAAGGGACTGTCGCGAATTTGGCTTTCTCGCGATGCGCCCAGCAAAACATTGGTTTGGCTTTCTTTTCTGGGCGATTTCCTCCCTCACGGTTCTCATTCCTCTTCGAAAGTGGAAGAGCGTGTCTCTCTCGAGTTAGAAGTGCATTGAGGATTACAAATTGATCATGTGAAATGACCAGTGGGGAGACTGGTCTCCCAATGATCCTCAAGGGGGATTGTAAATCTGAAATTTCTCAGACTTGTGAATGTGAAAAATGTCCACATCGAGGAATCAATCCTCCCTGGTAACCAATGCCCTACTGGGAAACACTCCCCATTTCGATGTGAGAACGCGCCAGGATCAGAAATTGGAGGACCTCTACTCCACGGGTACTTCAGACGGCTGGCTTTCGGGGAGAAAAATCCTCGCTACGGGAGGACAGCTACGCCACGCGTCCTTACGATGATCATAGGGGAGAAAACTCCTTGCTAAGCAATGAAAGCGTCTTCCGGTGTGGAGTGGAAATGTACACATTTAGGCCAAAAAGGGACTGTCGCGAATTTCGATTTCTCGCGATGCGCCCAGCAAAACATTGGTTTGGCTTTCTTTTCTGGCCGATTTCCTCCCTCACGGTTCTCATTCCTCTTCGAAAGTGGAAGAGCGTGTCTCACTCGAGTTAGAAGGGCATTGAGAATTACAAATTGATCATGTGAAATGACCAGTGGGGAGACTGGTCTCCCAATGATCCTCAAGGGGGATTGTAAATCTGAAATTTCTCAGACTTGTGAATGTGAAAAATGTCCACATCGAGGAATCAATCCTCCCTGGGAACCAATGCCCTACTGGGAAACACTCCCCATTTCGATGTGAGAACGCGCCAGGATCAGAAATGGGAGGACCTCTACTACACGTGTACTTCAAATGGCTGGCTTTCGGGGAGAAAAATCCTCGCTACGGGAGGACCGCTACGACACCCGTCCTTACGACGATCATAGGGGAGAAAACTCCTTGCTAAGCAATGAAAGCGTCTTCCGGTGTGGAGTGTAAATGTACACATTTAGGCCAAAAAGGGACTGTCGCGAATTTGGCTTTCTCGCGATGCGCCCAGCAAAACATTGGTTTGGCTTTCTTTTCTGGCCGATTTGCTCCCTCACGGTTCTCATTCCTCTTCGAAAGTGGAAGAGTGTGTCTCTCTCGAGTTAGAAGGGCATTGAGGATTACAAATTGATCATGTGAAATGACCAGTGGGGCGACTGGTCTCCCAATGATCCTCAAGGGGGATTGTAAATCTGAAATTTCTCAGACTTGTGAATGTGAAAAATGTCCACATCGAGGAATCAATCCTCCCTGGGAACCAATGCCCTACTGGGAAACACTCCCCATTTCGATGTGAAAACGCGCCAGCATCAGAAATGGGAGGACCTCTACTCCACACGTACATCAGACGGCTGGCTTTCGGGGAGAAAAATCCTCGCTACGGGAGGACCGCTACGCCACGCGTCCTTACGACGATCATAGGGGAGAAAACTCCTTGCTAAGCGATTAAAGCGTCTTCCGGTGTGGAGTGTAAATGTACACATTTAGGCCAAAAAGGGACTGTCGCGAATTTGGCTTTCTCACGATGCGCCCAGCAAAACATTGGTTTGGCTTTCTTTTCAGGCCGATTTGCTCCCTCACGGTTCTCATTCCTCTTCGAAAGTGGAAGAGCGTGTCTCTCTCGAGTTAGAAGGGCATTGAGGATTACAAATTGATCATGTGAAATGACCAGTGGGGAGACTGGTCTCCCAATGATCCTCAAGGGGGATTGTAAATCTGAAATTTCTCAGACTTGTGAATGTGAAAAATGTCCACATCGAGGAATCAATCCTCCCTGGGAACCAATTCCCTACTGGGAAACACTCCCCATTTCGATGTGAGAACGCGCCAGGATCAGAATTGGGAGGACCTCTACTCCACGCTTACTTCAGACGGCTGGCTTTCGGGGAGAAAAATCCTCGCTACGGGAGGACCGCTATGCCACCCGTCCTTACGACGAAGATAGGGTAGAAAACTCCTTGCTAAGCAATGAAAGCGTCTTCCGGTGTGGAGTGTAAATGTACACATTTAGGCCAAAAAGGGACTGTCGCGAATTTGGCTTTCTCGCGATGCGCCCAGCAAAACATTGGTTTGGCTTTCTTTTCTGGCCGATTTCCTCCCTCACGGTTCTCATTCCTCTTCGAAAGTGGAAGAGCGTGTCTCTCTCGAGTTAGAAGGGTATTGAGGATTACAAATTGATCATGTGAAATGACCAGTGGGGAGACTGATCTCCCAATGATCCTCAAGGGGGATTGTAAATCTGAAATTTCTCAGACTTGTGAATGTGAAAAATGTCCACATCGAGGAATCAATCCTCCCTGGGAACCAATGCCCTACTGGGAAACACTCCCCATTTCGATGTGAGAACGCGCCAGGATCAGAAATGGGAGGACCTCTACTCCACGCGTACTTCAGACGGCTGGCTTTCGGGGAGAAAAATCCTCGCTACGGGAGGACCGCTACGCCACGCGTCCTTACGACGATCATAGGGGAGAAAACTCCTTGCTAAGCAATGAAAGCGTCTTCCGGTGTGGAGTGTAAATGTACACATTTAGGCCAAAAAGGGACTGTCGCGAATTTGGCTTTCTCGCGATGCGCCCAGCAAAACATTGGTTTGGCTTTCTTTTCTGGCCGATTTCCTGTCTCACGGTTCTCATTCCTCTTCGAAAGTGGAAGAGTGTGTCTCTCTCGAGTTAGAAGTGCATTGAGGATTACAAATTGATCATGTGAACTGACCAGTGGGGAGACTCGTCTCCCAATGATCCTCAAGGGGGATAGTAAATCTGAAATTTCTCAGACTTGTGAATGTGAAAAATGTCCACATTGAGGAATCAATCCTCCCTGGGAACCAATGCCCTACTGGGAAACACTCTCCATTTCGATGTGAGAGCTCGCAGGATCAGAAATGGGAGGACCTCTACTCCACGCGTACTTAAGACTATTATAGGGGAAAAAACTCCTTGCTAAGCATTGAAAGAGTCTTCATATTTTGAATGTAAATGTACACATTTATGCAAAAAAAGGACTGTCGCTAATTTGGCTTTCTCGCAATGCGCCCAGCAAAACATTGGTTTGGCATTCTTTTTTGGCCTATTTCCTCCCTCACGGTTCTCATTCCTCTTCGAAAGTTGAAGAGCGTGTCTCTCTCGAGTTAGAAGTGCATTGAGGATTACAAATTGATCATGTGAACTGACCAGTGGGGAGACTGGACTCCCAATGATCCTCAAGGGGGATTGTAAATCTGAAATTTCTCAGACTTGTGAATGTGAAAAATGTCCACATTGAGGAATCAATCCTCCCTGGGAACCAATGCCCTACTGGGAAACACTCTCCATTTCGATGTGAGAGCTCACAGGATCAGAAATGGGAGGACCTCTACACCACGCGTAATTCAGATGGCTGGCTTTGGGAGAAAAATCCTCGCTATGGGAGTACCGCTACGCCACGCGTCCTTATGACTATTATAGGGGAGAAAACTCCTTGCTAAGCAATGAAAGCGTCTTCCGGTTTGGAGTGTAAATGTACACATTTAGGCCAAAAAGGGACTGTCGCTAATTTGGTTTTCTCGCGATGCGCCCAGCAAAACATTGGTTTGGCTTTCTTTTCTGGCCTATTTCCTCCCTCACGGTTCTCATTCCTCTTCGAAAGTGGAAGAGCGTGTCTCTCGCGAGTTAGAAGGGCATTGAGGATTACAAATTGATCATGTGAAATGACCAGTGGGGAGACTGGTCTCCCAATGATCCTCAAGGGGGATTGTAAATCTGAAATTTCTCAGACTTGTGAATGTGAAAAATGTCCACATCGAGGAATCAATCCTCCCTGGGAACCAATGCCCTATTGGGAAACACTCCCCATTTCGATGTGAGAACGCACCAGGATCAGAAATGGGAGGACCTCTACTCCACACGTACTTCAGACGGCTGGCTTTCGGGGAGAAAAATCCTCGCTACGGGAGGACCGCTACGCCACGCGTCCTTACGACGATCATAGGGGAGAAAACTCCTTGCTAAGCGATGAAAGCGTCTTCCGGTGTGGAGTGTAAATGTACACATTTAGGCCAAAAAGGGACTGTCGCGAATTTGGCTTTCTCGCGATGCGCCTAGCAAAACATTGGTTTGGCTTTCTTTTCTGGCCGATTTCCTCCCTCACGGTTCTCATTCCTCTTCGAAAGTGGAAGAGCGTGTCTCTCTCGAGTTAGAAGGGCATTGAGGATTACAAACTGATCATGTGAAATGACCAGTGGGGAGACTGGTCTCCCAATGATCCTCAAGGGGGATTGTAAATCTGAAATTTCTCAGACTTGTGAATGTGAAAAATGTCCACATCGAGGAATCAATCCTCCCTGGGAACCAATGCCCTACTGGGAAACACTCCCCATTTCGATGTGAGAACGCGCCAGGATCAGAAATGGGAGGACCTCTACTCCACGTGTACTTCAGATGGCTGCCTTTCGGGGAGAAAAATCCTCGCTACGGGAGGACCGCTACGCCACGCGTCCTTACGACGATCATAGGGGAGAAAACTCCTTGCTAAGCAATGAAAGCGTCTTCCTGTGTGGAGTGTAAATGTACACATTTAGGCCAAAAAGGGACTGTCGCGAATTTGGCTTTCTCGCGATGCGCCCAGCAAAACATTGGTTTGGCTTTCTTTTCAGGCCGATTTGCTCCCTCACGGTTCTCATTCCTCTTCGAAAGTGGAAGAGCGTGTCTCTCTCGAGTTAGAAGGGCATTGAGGATTACAAATTGATCATGTGAAATGACCAGTGGGGAGACTGGTCTCCCAATGATCCTCAAGGGGGATTGTAAATCTGAAATTTCTCAGACTTGTGAATGTGAAAAATGTCCACATCGAGGAATCATTCCTCCCTGGGAACCAATTCCCTACTGGGAAACACTCCCCATTTCGATGTGAGAACGCGCCAGGATCAGAATTGGGAGGACCTCTACTCCACGCGTACTTCAGACGGCTGGCTTTCGGGGAGAAAAATCCTCGCTACGGGAGGACCGCTATGCCACCCGTCCTTACGACGAAGATAGGGTAGAAAACTCCTTGCTAAGCAATGAAAGCGTCTTCCGGTGTGGAGTGTAAATGTACACATTTAGGCCAAAAAGGGACTGTCGCGAATTTGGCTTTCTCGCGATGCGCCCAGCAAAACATTGGTTTGGCTTTCTTTTCTGGCCGATTTCCTCCCTCACGGTTCTCATTCCTCTTCGAAAGTGGAAGAGCGTGTCTCTCTCGAGTTAGAAGGGCATTGAGGATTACAAATTGATCATGTGAAATGACCAGTGGGGAGACTGATCTCCCAATGATCCTCAAGGGGGATTGTAAATCTGAAATTTCTCAGACTTGTGAATGTGAAAAATGTCCACATCGAGGAATCAATCCTCCCTGGGAACCAATGCCCTACTGGGAAACACTCCCCATTTCGATGTGAGAACGCGCCAGGATCAGAAATGGGAGGACCTCTACTCCACGCGTACTTCAGACGGCTGGCTTTCGGGGAGAAAAATCCTCGCTACGGGAGGACCGCTACGCCACGCGTCCTTACTACGATCATAGGGGAGAAAACTCCTTGCTAAGCAATGAAAGCGTCTTCCGGTGTGGAGTGTAAATGTACACATTTAGGCCAAAAAGGGACTGTCGCGAATTTGGCTTTCTCGCGATGCGCCCAGCAAAACATTGGTTTGGCTTTCTTTTCTGGCCGATTTCCTGTCTCACGGTTCTCATTCCTCTTCGAAAGTGGAAGAGTGTGTCTCTCTCGAGTTAGAAGTGCATTGAGGATTACAAATTGATCATGTGAACTGACCAGTGGGGAGACTCGTCTCCCAATGATCCTCAAGGGGGATAGTAAATCTGAAATTTCTCAGACTTGTGAATGTGAAAAATGTCCACATTGAGGAATCAATCCTCCCTGGGAACCAATGCCCTACTGGGAAACACTCTCCATTTCGATGTGAGAGCTCGCAGGATCAGAAATGGGAGGACCTCTACTCCACGCGTACTTAAGACTATTATAGGGGAAAAAACTCCTTGCTAAGCATTGAAAGAGTCTTCATATTTTGAATGTAAATGTACACATTTATGCAAAAAAAGGACTGTCGCTAATTTGGCTTTCTCGCAATGCGCCCAGCAAAACATTGGTTTGGCATTCTTTTTTGGCCTATTTCCTCCCTCACGGTTCTCATTCCTCTTCGAAAGTTGAAGAGCGTGTCTCTCTCGAGTTAGAAGTGCATTGAGGATTACAAATTGATCATGTGAACTGACCAGTGGGGAGACTGGACTCCCAATGATCCTCAAGGGGGATTGTAAATCTGAAATTTCTCAGACTTGTGAATGTGAAAAATGTCCACATTGAGGAATCAATCCTCCCTGGGAACCAATGCCCTACTGGGAAACACTCTCCATTTCGATGTGAGAGCTCACAGGATCAGAAATGGGAGGACCTCTACACCACGCGTAATTCAGATGGCTGGCTTTGGGAGAAAAATCCTCGCTATGGGAGTACCGCTACGCCACGCGTCCTTACGACTATTATAGGGGAGAAAACTCCTTGCTAAGCAATGAAAGCGTCTTCCGGTTTGGAGTGTAAATGTACACATTTAGGCCAAAAAGGGACTGTCGCTAATTTGGTTTTCTCGCGATGCGCCCAGCAAAACATTGGTTTGGCTTTCTTTTCTGGCCTATTTCCTCCCTCACGGTTCTCATTCCTCTTCGAAAGTGGAAGAGCGTGTCTCTCGCGAGTTAGAAGGGCATTGAGGATTACAAATTGATCATGTGAAATGACCAGTGGGGAGACTGGTCTCCCAATGATCCTCAAGGGGGATTGTAAATCTGAAATTTCTCAGACTTGTGAATGTGAAAAATGTCCACATCGAGGAATCAATCCTCCCTGGGAACCAATGCCCTATTGGGAAACACTCCCCATTTCGATGTGAGAACGCACCAGGATCAGAAATGGGAGGACCTCTACTCCACACGTACTTCAGACGGCTGGCTTTCGGGGAGAAAAATCCTCGCTACGGGAGGACCGCTACGCCACGCGTCCTTACGACGATCATAGGGGAGAAAACTCCTTGCTAAGCGATGAAAGCGTCTTCCGGTGTGGAGTGTAAATGTACACATTTAGGCCAAAAAGGGACTGTCGCGAATTTGGCTTTCTCGCGATGCGCCTAGCAAAACATTGGTTTGGCTTTCTTTTCTGGCCGATTTCCTCCCTCACGGTTCTCATTCCTCTTCGAAAGTGGAAGAGCGTGTCTCTCTCGAGTTAGAAGGGCATTGAGGATTACAAACTGATCATGTGAAATGACCAGTGGGGAGACTGGTCTCCCAATGATCCTCAAGGGGGATTGTAAATCTGAAATTTCTCAGACTTGTGAATGTGAAAAATGTCCACATCGAGGAATCAATCCTCCCTGGGAACCAATGCCCTACTGGGAAACACTCCCCATTTCGATGTGAGAACGCGCCAGGATCAGAAATGGGAGGACCTCTACTCCACGTGTACTTCAGATGGCTGCCTTTCGGGGAGAAAAATCCTCGCTACGGGAGGACCGCTACGCCACGCGTCCTTACGACGATCATAGGGGAGAAAACTCCTTGCTAAGCAATGAAAGCGTCTTCCTGTGTGGAGTGTAAATGTACACATTTAGGCCAAAAAGGGACTGTCGCGAATTTGGCTTTCTCGCGATGCGCCCAGCAAAACATTGGTTTGGCTTTCTTTTCTGGCCGATTTCCTCCCTCACGGTTCTCATTCCTCTTCGAAAGTGGAAGAGCATGTCTCTCTAGAGTTAGAAGGGCTTTGAGGTTTACAAATTGATCATGTGAAATGACCAGTGGGGAGACTGGTCTCCCAATGATCCTCAAGGGGGATTGTAAATCTGAAATTTCTCAGACTTGTGAATGTGAAAAATGTCCACATCGAGGAATCAATCCTCCCTGGGAACCAATGCCCTACTGGGAAACACTCCCCATTTCGATGTGAGAACGCGCCAGGATCAGAAATTGGAGGACCTCTACTCCACGGGTACTTCAGACGGCTGGCTTTCGGGGAGAAAAATCCTCGCTACGGGAGGACAGCTACGCCACGCGTCCTTACGATGATCATAGGGGAGAAAACTCCTTGCTAAGCGATGAAAGCGTCTTCCGGTGTGGAGTGGAAATGTACACATTTAGGCCAAAAAGGGACTGTCGCGAATTTCGATTTCTCGCGATGCGCCCAGCAAAACATTGGTTTGGCTTTCTTTTCTGGCCGATTTCCTCCCTCACGGTTCTCATTCCTCTTCGAAAGTGGAAGAGCGTGTCTCACTCGAGTTAGAAGGGCATTGAGGATTACAAATTGATCATGTGAAATGACCAGTGGGGAGACTGGTCTCCCAATGATCCTCAAGGGGGATTGTAAATCTGAAATTTCTCAGACTTGTGAATGTGAAAAATGTCCACATCGAGGAATCAATCCTCCCTGGGAACCAATGCCCTACTGGGAAACACTCCCCATTTCGATGTGAGAACGCGCCAGGATCAGAAATGGGAGGACCTCTACTACACGTGTACTTCAAATGGCTGGCTTTCGGGGAGAAAAATCCTCGCTACGGGAGGACCGCTACGACACCCGTCCTTACGACGATCATAGGGGAGAAAACTCCTTGCTAAGCAATGAAAGCGTCTTCCGGTGTGGAGTGTAAATGTACACATTTAGGCCAAAAAGGGACTGTCGCGAATTTGGCTTTCTCGCGATGCGCCCAGCAAAACATTGGTTTGGCTTTCTTTTCTGGCCGATTTGCTCCCTCACGGTTCTCATTCCTCTTCGAAAGTGGAAGAGTGTGTCTCTCTCGAGTTAGAAGGGCATTGAGGATTACAAATTGATCATGTGAAATGACCAGTGGGGCGACTGGTCTCCCAATGATCCTCAAGGGGGATTGTAAATCTGAAATTTCTCAGACTTGTGAATGTGAAAAATGTCCACATCGAGGAATCAATCCTCCCTGGGAACCAATGCCCTACTGGGAAACACTCCCCATTTCGATGTGAAAACGCGCCAGCATCAGAAATGGGAGGACCTCTACTCCACACGTACATCAGACGGCTGGCTTTCGGGGAGAAAAATCCTCGCTACGGGAGGACCGCTACGCCACGCGTCCTTACGACGATCATAGGGGAGAAAACTCCTTGCTAAGCGATTAAAGCGTCTTCCGGTGTGGAGTG
Source organism: Monodelphis domestica (assembly GCF_027887165.1). Classification (NCBI taxonomy): domain Eukaryota; kingdom Metazoa; phylum Chordata; class Mammalia; order Didelphimorphia; family Didelphidae; genus Monodelphis; species Monodelphis domestica. The sequence goes on from NC_077228.1 coordinate 246,643,504, forward strand.
TAAATGTACACATTTAGGCCAAAAAGGGACTGTCGCGAATTTGGCTTTCTCACGATGCGCCCAGCAAAACATTGGTTTGGCTTTCTTTTCAGGCCGATTTGCTCCCTCACGGTTCTCATTCCTCTTCGAAAGTGGAAGAGCGTGTCTCTCTCGAGTTAGAAGGGCATTGAGGATTACAAATTGATCATGTGAAATGACCAGTGGGGAGACTGGTCTCCCAATGATCCTCAAGGGGGATTGTAAATCTGAAATTTCTCAGACTTGTGAATGTGAAAAATGTCCACATCGAGGAATCAATCCTCCCTGGGAACCAATTCCCTACTGGGAAACACTCCCCATTTCGATGTGAGAACGCGCCAGGATCAGAATTGGGAGGACCTCTACTCCACGCTTACTTCAGACGGCTGGCTTTCGGGGAGAAAAATCCTCGCTACGGGAGGACCGCTATGCCACCCGTCCTTACGACGAAGATAGGGTAGAAAACTCCTTGCTAAGCAATGAAAGCGTCTTCCGGTGTGGAGTGTAAATGTACACATTTAGGCCAAAAAGGGACTGTCGCGAATTTGGCTTTCTCGCGATGCGCCCAGCAAAACATTGGTTTGGCTTTCTTTTCTGGCCGATTTCCTCCCTCACGGTTCTCATTCCTCTTCGAAAGTGGAAGAGCGTGTCTCTCTCGAGTTAGAAGGGTATTGAGGATTACAAATTGATCATGTGAAATGACCAGTGGGGAGACTGATCTCCCAATGATCCTCAAGGGGGATTGTAAATCTGAAATTTCTCAGACTTGTGAATGTGAAAAATGTCCACATCGAGGAATCAATCCTCCCTGGGAACCAATGCCCTACTGGGAAACACTCCCCATTTCGATGTGAGAACGCGCCAGGATCAGAAATGGGAGGACCTCTACTCCACGCGTACTTCAGACGGCTGGCTTTCGGGGAGAAAAATCCTCGCTACGGGAGGACCGCTACGCCACGCGTCCTTACGACGATCATAGGGGAGAAAACTCCTTGCTAAGCAATGAAAGCGTCTTCCGGTGTGGAGTGTAAATGTACACATTTAGGCCAAAAAGGGACTGTCGCGAATTTGGCTTTCTCGCGATGCGCCCAGCAAAACATTGGTTTGGCTTTCTTTTCTGGCCGATTTCCTGTCTCACGGTTCTCATTCCTCTTCGAAAGTGGAAGAGTGTGTCTCTCTCGAGTTAGAAGTGCATTGAGGATTACAAATTGATCATGTGAACTGACCAGTGGGGAGACTCGTCTCCCAATGATCCTCAAGGGGGATAGTAAATCTGAAATTTCTCAGACTTGTGAATGTGAAAAATGTCCACATTGAGGAATCAATCCTCCCTGGGAACCAATGCCCTACTGGGAAACACTCTCCATTTCGATGTGAGAGCTCGCAGGATCAGAAATGGGAGGACCTCTACTCCACGCGTACTTAAGACTATTATAGGGGAAAAAACTCCTTGCTAAGCATTGAAAGAGTCTTCATATTTTGAATGTAAATGTACACATTTATGCAAAAAAAGGACTGTCGCTAATTTGGCTTTCTCGCAATGCGCCCAGCAAAACATTGGTTTGGCATTCTTTTTTGGCCTATTTCCTCCCTCACGGTTCTCATTCCTCTTCGAAAGTTGAAGAGCGTGTCTCTCTCGAGTTAGAAGTGCATTGAGGATTACAAATTGATCATGTGAACTGACCAGTGGGGAGACTGGACTCCCAATGATCCTCAAGGGGGATTGTAAATCTGAAATTTCTCAGACTTGTGAATGTGAAAAATGTCCACATTGAGGAATCAATCCTCCCTGGGAACCAATGCCCTACTGGGAAACACTCTCCATTTCGATGTGAGAGCTCACAGGATCAGAAATGGGAGGACCTCTACACCACGCGTAATTCAGATGGCTGGCTTTGGGAGAAAAATCCTCGCTATGGGAGTACCGCTACGCCACGCGTCCTTACGACTATTATAGGGGAGAAAACTCCTTGCTAAGCAATGAAAGCGTCTTCCGGTTTGGAGTGTAAATGTACACATTTAGGCCAAAAAGGGACTGTCGCTAATTTGGTTTTCTCGCGATGCGCCCAGCAAAACATTGGTTTGGCTTTCTTTTCTGGCCTATTTCCTCCCTCACGGTTCTCATTCCTCTTCGAAAGTGGAAGAGCGTGTCTCTCGCGAGTTAGAAGGGCATTGAGGATTACAAATTGATCATGTGAAATGACCAGTGGGGAGACTGGTCTCCCAATGATCCTCAAGGGGGATTGTAAATCTGAAATTTCTCAGACTTGTGAATGTGAAAAATGTCCACATCGAGGAATCAATCCTCCCTGGGAACCAATGCCCTATTGGGAAACACTCCCCATTTCGATGTGAGAACGCACCAGGATCAGAAATGGGAGGACCTCTACTCCACACGTACTTCAGACGGCTGGCTTTCGGGGAGAAAAATCCTCGCTACGGGAGGACCGCTACGCCACGCGTCCTTACGACGATCATAGGGGAGAAAACTCCTTGCTAAGCGATGAAAGCGTCTTCCGGTGTGGAGTGTAAATGTACACATTTAGGCCAAAAAGGGACTGTCGCGAATTTGGCTTTCTCGCGATGCGCCTAGCAAAACATTGGTTTGGCTTTCTTTTCTGGCCGATTTCCTCCCTCACGGTTCTCATTCCTCTTCGAAAGTGGAAGAGCGTGTCTCTCTCGAGTTAGAAGGGCATTGAGGATTACAAACTGATCATGTGAAATGACCAGTGGGGAGACTGGTCTCCCAATGATCCTCAAGGGGGATTGTAAATCTGAAATTTCTCAGACTTGTGAATGTGAAAAATGTCCACATCGAGGAATCAATCCTCCCTGGGAACCAATGCCCTACTGGGAAACACTCCCCATTTCGATGTGAGAACGCGCCAGGATCAGAAATGGGAGGACCTCTACTCCACGTGTACTTCAGATGGCTGCCTTTCGGGGAGAAAAATCCTCGCTACGGGAGGACCGCTACGCCACGCGTCCTTACGACGATCATAGGGGAGAAAACTCCTTGCTAAGCAATGAAAGCGTCTTCCTGTGTGGAGTGTAAATGTACACATTTAGGCCAAAAAGGGACTGTCGCGAATTTGGCTTTCTCGCGATGCGCCCAGCAAAACATTGGTTTGGCTTTCTTTTCTGGCCGATTTCCTCCCTCACGGTTCTCATTCCTCTTCGAAAGTGGAAGAGCGTGTCTCTCTCGAGTTAGAAGGGCATTGAGGATTACAAATTGATCATGTGAAATGACCAGTGGGGAGACTGGTCTCCCAATGATCCTCAAGAGGGATTGTAAATCTGAAATTGCTCAGACTTGTGAATGTGAAAAATGTCCACATCGAGGATTCAATCCTCCCTGGGAACCAATGCCCTACTGGGAAACACTCCCCATTTCGATGTGAGAACGCGCCAGGATCAGAAATGGGAGGACCTCTACTCCACGCGTACTTCAGACGCCTGGCTTTCGGGGAGAAAAATCCTCGCTACAGGAGGACCGCTACGCCACGCGTCCTTACGACGATCATAGGGGAGAAAACTCCTTGCTACGCAATGAAAGCGTCTTCCGGTGTGGAGTGGAAATGTACACATTTCGGCCAAAAAGGGACTGTCGCGAATTTGGCTTTCTCGCGATGCGCCCAGCAAAACATTGGTTTGGCTTTCTTTTCTGGCCGCTTTGCTCCCTCACGGTTCTCATTCCTCTTCGAAAGTGGAAGAGCGTGTCTCTCTCGAGTTAGAAGGGCATTGAGGATTACAAATTGATCATGTGAAATGACCAGTGGGGAGACTGGTCTCCCAATGATCCTCAAGGGGGATTGTAAATCTGAAATTGCTCAGACTTGTGAATGTGAAAAAAGTCCACATCGAGGAATCAATCCTCCCTGGGAACCAATTCCCTACTGGGAAACACTCCCCATTTCGATGTGAGAACGCGCCAGGATCAGAATTGGGAGGACCTCTACTCCACGCGTACTTCAGACGGCTGGCTTTCGGGGAGAAAAATCCTCGCTACGGGAGGACCGCTATGCCACCCGTCCTTACGACGATCATAGGGTAGAAAACTCCTTGCTAAGCAATGAAAGCGTCTTCCGGTGTGGAGTGTAAATGTACACATTTAGGCCAAAAAGGGACTGTCGCGAATTTGGCTTTCTCGCGATGCGCCCAGCAAAACATTGGTTTGGCTTTCTTTTCTGGCCGATTTCCTCCCTCACGGTTCTCATTCCTCTTCGAAAGTGGAAGAGCGTGTCTCTCTCGAGTTAGAAGGGCATTGAGGATTACAAATTGATCATGTGAAATGACCAGTGGGGAGACTGATCTCCCAATGATCCTCAAGGGGGATTGTAAATCTGAAATTTCTCAGACTTGTGAATGTGAAAAATGTCCACATCGAGGAATCAATCCTCCCTGGGAACCAATGCCCTACTGGGAAACACTCCCCATTTCGATGTGAGAACGCGCCAGGATCAGAAATGGGAGGACCTCTACTCCACGCGTACTTCAGACGGCTGGCTTTCGGGGAGAAAAATCCTCGCTACGGGAGGACCGCTACGCCACGCGTCCTTACGACGATCATAGGGGAGAAAACTCCTTGCTAAGCAATGAAAACGTCTTCCGGTGTGGAGTGTAAATGTACACATTTAGGCCAAAAAGGGACTGTCGCGAATTTGGCTTTCTCGCGATGAGCCCAGCAAAACATTGGTTTGGCTTTCTTTTCTGGCCGATTTCCTGTCTCACGGTTCTCATTCCTCTTCGAAAGTGGAAGAGTGTGTCTCTCTCGAGTTAGAAGTGCATTGAGGATTACAAATTGATCATGTGAACTGACCAGTGGGGAGACTCGTCTCCCAATGATCCTCAAGGGGGATAGTAAATCTGAAATTTCTCAGACTTGTGAATGTGAAAAATGTCCACATTGAGGAATCAATCCTCCCTGGGAACCAATGCCCTACTGGGAAAAACTCTCCATTTCGATGTGAGAGCTCGCAGGATCAGAAATGGGAGGACCTCTACTCCACGCGTACTTAAGACTATTATAGGGAAGAAAACTCCTTGCTAAGCATTGAAAGAGTCTTCATATTTTGAATGTAAATGTACACATTTATGCAAAAAAAGGACTGTCGCTAATTTGGCTTTCTCGCAATGCGCCCAGCAAAACATTGGTTTGGCATTCTTTTCTGGCCTATTTCCTCCCTCACGGTTCTCATTCCTCTTCGAAAGTTGAAGAGCGTGTCTCTCTCGAGTTAGAAGTGCATTGAGGATTACAAATTGATCATGTGAACTGACCAGTGGGGAGACTGGACTCCCAATGATCCTCAAGGGGGATTGTAAATCTGAAATTTCTCAGACTTGTGAATGTGAAAAATGTCCACATTGAGGAATCAATCCTCCCTGGGAACCAATACCCTACTGGGAAACACTCTCCATTTCGATGTGAGAGCTCACAGGATCAGAAATGGGAGGACCTCTACACCACGCGTAATTCAGATGGCTGGCTTTGGGAGAAAAATCCTCGCTATGGGAGGACCGCTACGCCACGCGTCCTTACGACTATTATAGGGGAGAAAACTCCTTGCTAAGCAATGAAAGCGTCTTCCGGTTTGGAGTGTAAATGTACACATTTAGGCCAAAAAGGGACTGTCGCTAATTTGGTTTTCTCGCGATGCGCCCAGCAAAACATTGGTTTGGCTTTCTTTTCTGGCCTATTTCCTCCCTCACGGTTCTCATTCCTCTTCAAAAGTGGAAGAGCGTGTCTCTCGCGAGTTAGAAGGGCATTGAGGATTACAAATTGATCATGTGAAATGACCAGTGGGGAGACTGGTCTCCCAATGATCCTCAAGGGGGATTGTAAATCTGAAATTTCTCAGACTTGTGAATGTGAAAAATGTCCACATCGAGGAATCAATCCTCCCTGGGAACCAATGCCCTACTGGGAAACACTCCCCATTTCGATGTGAGAACGCACCAGGATCAGAAATGGGAGGACCTCTACTCCACACGTACTTCAGACGGCTGGCTTTCGGGGAGAAAAATCCTCGCTACGGGAGGACCGCTACGCCACGCGTCCTTACGACGATCATAGGGGAGAAAACTCCTTGCTAAGCGATGAAAGCGTCTTCCGGTGTGGAGTGTAAATGTACACATTTAGGCCAAAAAGGGACTGTCGCGAATTTGGCTTTCTCGCGATGCGCCTAGCAAAACATTGGTTTGGCTTTCTTTTCTGGCCGATTTCCTCCCTCACGGTTCTCATTCCTCTTCGAAAGTGGAAGAGCGTGTCTCTCTCGAGTTAGAAGGGCATTGAGGATTACAAACTGATCATGTGAAATGACCAGTGGGGAGACTGGTCTCCCAATGATCCTCAAGGGGGATTGTAAATCTGAAATTTCTCAGACTTGTGAATGTGAAAAATGTCCACATCGAGGAATCAATCCTCCCTGGGAACCAATGCCCTACTGGGAAACACTCCCCATTTCGATGTGAGAACGCGCCAGGATCAGAAATGGGAGGACCTCTACTCCACGTGTACTTCAGATGGCTGCCTTTCGGGGAGAAAAATCCTCGCTACGGGAGGACCGCTACGCCACGCGTCCTTACGACGATCATAGGGGAGAAAACTCCTTGCTAAGCAATGAAAGCGTCTTCCTGTGTGGAGTGTAAATGTACACATTTAGGCCAAAAAGGGACTGTCGCGAATTTGGCTTTCTCGCGATGCGCCCAGCAAAACATTGGTTTGGCTTTCTTTTCTGGCCGATTTCCTCCCTCACGGTTCTCATTCCTCTTCGAAAGTGGAAGAGCGTGTCTCTCTCGAGTTAGAAGGGCATTGAGGATTACAAATTGATCATGTGAAATGACCAGTGGGGAGACTGGTCTCCCAATGATCCTCAAGAGGGATTGTAAATCTGAAATTGCTCAGACTTGTGAATGTGAAAAATGTCCACATCGAGGATTCAATCCTCCCTGGGAACCAATGCCCTACTGGGAAACACTCCCCATTTCGATGTGAGAACGCGCCAGGATCAGAAATGGGAGGACCTCTACTCCACGCGTACTTCAGACGCCTGGCTTTCGGGGAGAAAAATCCTCGCTACGGGAGGACCGCTACGCCACGCGTCCTTACGACGATCATAGGGGAGAAAACTCCTTGCTAAGCGATGAAAGCGTCTTCCGGTGTGGAGTGTAAATGTACACATTTAGGCCAAAAAGGGACTGTCGCGAATTTGGCTTTCTCACGATGCGCCCAGCAAAACATTGGTTTGGCTTTCTTTTCAGGCCGATTTGCTCCCTCACGGTTCTCATTCCTCTTCGAAAGTGGAAGAGCGTGTTTCTCTCGAGTTAGAAGGGCATTGAGGATTACAAATTGATCATGTGAAATGACCACTGGGGAGACTGGTCTCCCAATGATCCTCAAGGGGTATTGTAAATCTGAAATTTCTCAGACTTGTGAATGTGAAAAATGTCCACATCGAGGAATCAATCCTCCCTGGGAACCAATTCCCTACTGGGAAACACTCCCCATTTCGATGTGAGAACGCGCCAGGATCAGAATTGGGAGGACCTCTACTCCACGCGTACTTCAGACGGCTGGCTTTCGGGGAGAAAAATCCTCGCTACGGGAGGACCGCTATGCCACCCGTCCTTACGACGATCATAGGGTAGAAAACTCCTTGCTAAGCAATGAAAGCGTCTTCCGGTGTGGAGTGTAAATGTACACATTTAGGCCAAAAAGGGACTGTCGCGAATTTGGCTTTCTCGCGATGCGCCCAGCAAAACATTGGTTTGGCTTTCTTTTCTGGCCGATTTCCTCCCTCACGGTTCTCATTCCTCTTCGAAAGTGGAAGAGCGTGTCTCTCTCGAGTTAGAAGGGCATTGAGGATTACAAATTGATCATGTGAAATGACCAGTGGGGAGACTGATCTCCCAATGATCCTCAAGGGGGATTGTAAATCTGAAATTTCTCAGACTTGTGAATGTGAAAAATGTCCACATCGAGGAATCAATCCTCCCTGGGAACCAATGCCCTACTGGGAAACACTCCCCATTTCGATGTGAGAACGCGCCAGGATCAGAAATGGGAGGACCTCTACTCCACGCGTACTTCAGACGGCTGGCTTTCGGGGAGAAAAATCCTCGCTACGGGAGGACCGCTACGCCACGCGTCCTTACGACGATCATAGGGGAGAAAACTCCTTGCTAAGCAATGAAAGCGTCTTCCGGTGTGGAGTGTAAATGTACACATTTAGGCCAAAAAGGGACTGTCGCGAATTTGGCTTTCTCGCGATGCGCCCAGCAAAACATTGGTTTGGCTTTCTTTTCTGGCCGATTTCCTGTCTCACGGTTCTCATTCCTCTTCGAAAGTGGAAGAGTGTGTCTCTCTCGAGTTAGAAGTGCATTGAGGATTACAAATTGATCATGTGAACTGACCAGTGGGGAGACTCGTCTCCCAATGATCCTCAAGGGGGATAGTAAATCTGAAATTTCTCAGACTTGTGAATGTGAAAAATGTCCACATTGAGGAATCAATCCTCCCTGGGAACCAATGCCCTACTGGGAAACACTCTCCATTTCGATGTGAGAGCTCGCAGGATCAGAAATGGGAGGACCTCTACTCCACGCGTACTTAAGACTATTATAGGGGAGAAAACTCCTTGCTAAGCATTGAAAGAGTCTTCATATTTTGAATGTAAATGTACACATTTATGCAAAAAAAGGACTGTCGCTAATTTGGCTTTCTCGCGATGCGCCCAGCAAAACATTGGTTTGGCTTTCTTTTCTGGCCGATTTCCTCCCTCACGGTTCTCATTCCTCTTCGAAAGTTGAAGAGCGTGTCTCTCTCGAGTTAGAAGGGCATTGAGGATTACAAATTGATCATGTGAAATGACCAGTGGGGAGACTGGTCTCCCAATGATCCTCAAGGGGGATTGTAAATCTGAAATTTCTCAGACTTGTGAATGTGAAAAATGTCCACATCGAGGAATCAATCCTCCCTGGGAACCAATGCCCTACTGGGAAACACTCCCCATTTCGATGTGAGAACGCACCAGGATCAGAAATGGGAGGACCTCTACTCCACGCGTACTTCAGACGGCTGGCTTTCGGGGAGAAAAATCCTCGCTACGGGAGGACCGCTACGCCACGCGTACTTACGACGATCATAGGGGAGAAAACTCCTTGCTAAGCAATGAAAGCGTCTTCCGGTGTGGAGTGTAAATGTACACATTTAGGCCAAAAAGGGAATGTCGCGAATTTGGCTTTCTCGCGATGCGCCCAGCAAAACATTGGTTTGGCTTTCTTTTCTGGCCGATTTTCTCCCTCACGGTTCTCATTCCTCTTCGAAAGTGGAAGAGCGTGTCTCTCTCGAGTTAAAAAGGCATTGAGGATTACAAATTGATGATGTGAAATGACCAGTGGGGAGACTGGTCTCCCAATGATCCTCAAGGGGGATTGTAAATCTGAAATTACTCAGACTTGTGAATGTGAAAAATGTCCACATCGAGGAATCAATCCTCCCTGGGAACCAATGCCCTACTGGGAAACACTCCCCATTTCGATGTGAGAACGCACCAGGATCAGAAATGGGAGGACCTCTACTCCACGCGTAGTTCAGACGGCTGGCTTTCGGGGAGAAAAATCCTCGCTACGGGAGGACCGCTACGCCACCCGTCCTTATGACGATCATAGGGGAGAAAACTCCTTGCTAAGCAATGAAAGCGTCTTCCGGTGTGGAGTGTAAATGTACACATTTAGGCCAAAAAGGGACTGTCGCGAATTTGGCTTTCTCGCGATGCGCCCAGCAAAACATTGGTTTGGCTTTCTTTTCTGGCCGATTTCCTCCCTCACGGTTCTCATTCCTCTTCGAAAGTGGAAGAGCATGTCTCTCTCGAGTTAGAAGGGCATTGAGGATTACAAATTGATCATGTGAAATGACCAGTGGGGAGACTGGTCTCCCAATGATCCTCAAGGGGGATTGTAAATCTGAAATTTCTCAGACTTGTGAATGTGAAAAATGTCCACATCGAGGATTCAATCCTCCCTGGGAACCAATGCCCTACTGGGAAACACTCCCCATTTCGATGTGAGAACGCGCCAGGATCAGAAATGGGAGGACCTCTACTCCACGCGTACTTCAGACGCCTGGCTTTCGGGGAGAAAAATCATCGCTACGGGAGGACCGCTACGCCACCCGTCCTTACGACGATCATAGGGGAGAAAACTCCTTGCTAAGCGATGAAAGCGTCTTCCGGTGTGGAGTGTAAATATACACATTTAGGCCAAAAAGGGACTGTCGCGAATTTGGCTTTCTCGCGATGCGCCCAGCAAAACATTGGTTTGGCTTTCTTTTCTGGCCGATTTCCTCCCTCACGGTTCTCATTCCTCTTCGAAAGTGGAAGAGCGTGTCTCTCTCGAGTTAGAAGGGCATTGAGGATTACAAATTGATCATGTGAACTGACCAGTGGGGAGACTGGTCTCCCAATGATCCTCAAGGGGGATTGTAAATCTGAAATTTCTCAGACTTGTGAATGTGAAAAATGTCCACATCGAGGAATCAATCCTCCCTGGGAACCAATGCCCTACTGGGAAACACTCCCCATTTCGATGTGAGAACGCGCCAGGATCAGAAATGGGAGGACCTCTACTCCACGTGTACTTCAGATGGCTGGCTTTCGGGGAGAAAAATCCTCGCTACGGGAGGACCGCTACGCCACGCGTCCTTACGACGATCATAGGGGAGAAAACTCCTTGCTAAGCAATGAAAGCGTCTTCCTGTGTGGAGTGTAAATGTACACATTTAGGCCAAAAAGGGACTGTCGCGAATTTGACTTTCTCGCGATGCGCCCAGCAAAACATTGGTTTGGCTTTCTTTTCTGGCCGATTTCCTCCCTCATAGTTCTCATTCCTCTTCGAAAGTGGAAGAGCGTGTCTCTCTCGAGCTAGAAGGGCATTGAGGATTACAAATTGATGATGTGAAATGACCAGTGGGGAGACTGGTCTCCCAATGATCCTCAAGAGGGATTGTAAATCTGAAATTGCTCAGACTTGTGAATGTGAAAAATGTCCACATCGAGGAATCAATCCTCCCTGGGAACCAATGCCCTACTGGGAAACACTCCCCATTTCGATGTGAGAACGCGCCAGGATCAGAAATGGGAGGACCTCTACTTCACGCGTACTTCAGACGGCTGGCTTTCGGGGAGAAAAATCCTCGCTACGGGAGGACCGCTACGCCACGCGTCCTTACGACGATCATAGGGGAGAAAACTCCTTGCTAAGCAATGAAAGCGTCTTCCTGTGTGGAGTGTAAATGTACACATTTAGGCCAAAAAGGGACTGTCGCGAATTTGGCTTTCTCGCGATGCGCCCAGCAAAACATTGGTTTGGCTTTCTTTTCTGGCCGATTTCCTCCCTCACGGTTCTCATTCCTCTTCGAAAGTGGAAGAGCGTGTCTCTCTCGAGTTAGAAGGGCATTGAGGATTACAAATTGATCATGTGAAATGACCAGTGGGGAGACTGGTCTCCCAATGATCCTCAAGAGGGATTGTAAATCTGAAATTGCTCAGACTTGTGAATGTGAAAAATGTCCACATCGAGGATTCAATCCTCCCTGGGAACCAATGCCCTACTGGGAAACACTCCCCATTTCGATGTGAGAACGCGCCAGGATCAGAAATGGGAGGACCTCTACTCCACGCGTACTTAAGACTATTATAGGGGAGAAAACTCCTTGCTAAGCATTGAAAGAGTCTTCATATTTTGAATGTAAATGAACACATTTATGCCAAAAAGGGACTGTCGCTAATTTGGCTTTCTCGCAATGCGCCTAGCAAAACATTGGTTTGGCTTTCTTTTCTTGCCTATTTCCTCCCTCACTGTTCTAATTCCTCTTAGAAAGTTGAAGATCGTGTCTATCCCTAGTTAGAAGTGCATTGATGATTACAAATTGATCATGTGAACTGACCAGTGGGGAGACTGGTCTCCCAATGATCCTCAAGGGGGATAGTAAATCTGAAATTTCTCAGACTTGTGAATGTGAAAAATGTCCACATTGAGGAATCAATCCTCCCTGGGAACCAATGCCCTACTGGGAAACACTCTCCATTTCGATGTGAGAGCTCGCAGGATCAGAAATGGGAGGACCCCTACTCCACGCGTACTTAAGACTATTATAGGGGAGAAAACTCCTTGCTAAGCATTGAAAGAGTCTTCATATTTTGAATGTAAATGTACACATTTATGCAAAAAAAGGACTGTCGCTAATTTGGCTTTCTCGCAATGCGCCCAGCAAAACATTGGTTTGGCATTCTTTTCTGGCCTATTTCCTCCCTCACGGTTCTCATTCCTCTTCGAAAGTTGAAGAGCGTTTCTCTCTCGAGTTAGAAGTGCATTGAGGATTACAAATTGATCATGTGAACTGACCAGTGGGGAGACTGGACTCCCAATGATCCTCAAGGGGGATTGTAAATCTGAAATTTCTCAGACTTGTGAATGTTCAAAATGTCCACATTGAGGAATCAATCCTCCCTGGGAACCAATGCCCTACTGGGAAACACTCTCCATTTCGATGTGAGAGCTCACAGGATCAGAAATGGGAGGACCTCTACACCACGCGTAATTCAGACGGCTGGCTTTGGGAGAAAAATCCTCGCTATGGGAGGACCGCTACGCCACGCGTCCTTACGACTATTATAGGGGAGAAAACTCCTTGCTATGCAATGAAAGCGTCTTCTGGTTTGGAGTGTAAATGTACACATTTAGGCCAAAAAGGGACTGTCGCTAATTTGGTTTTCTCGCGATGCGCCCAGCAAAACATTGGTTTGGCTTTCTTTTCTGGCCTATTTCCTCCCTCACGGTTCTCATTCCTCTTCGAAAGTGGAAGAGCGTGTCTCTCTCGAGTTAGAAGGGCATTGAGGATTACAAATTGATCATGTGAAATGACCAGTGGGGAGACTGGTCTCCCAATGATCCTCAAGGGGGATTGTAAATCTGAAATTTCTCAGACTTGTGAATGTGAAAAATGTCCACATTGAGGAATCAATCCTCCCTGGGAACCAATGCCCTACTGGGAAACACTCTCCATTTCGATGTGAGAGCTCACAGGATCAGAAATGGGAGGACCTCTACACCACGCGTACTTCAGACGGCTGGCTTTGGGAGAAAAATCCTCGCTATGGGAGGACCGCTACGCCACGCGTCCTTACGACTATTATAGGGCAGAAAACTCCTTGCTAAGCAATGAAAGCGTCTTCCGGTGTGGAGTGTAAATGTACACATTTCGGCCAAAAAGGGACTGTCGCGAATTTGGCTTTCTCGCGATGCGCCCAGCGAAACATTGGTTTGGCTTTCTTTTCTGGCCGATTTCCTCCCTCACGTTTCTCATTCCTCTTCGAAAGTTGAAGAGCGTGTCTCTCTCGAGTTAGAAGTGCATTGAGGATTACAAACTGATCATGTGAAATGACCAGTGGGGAGATTGGTCTCCCAATGATCCTCAAGGGGGATTGTAAATCTGCAATTTCTCAGACTTGTGAATGTGAAAAATGTCCACATTGAGGAATCAATCCTCCCTGGGAACCAATGCCCTACTGGGAAACACTCCCCATTTCGATGTGAGAACGCACCAGGATCAGAAATGGGAGGACCTCTACTCCACGCGTACTTCAGACGGCTGGCTTTCGGGGAGAAAAATCCTCGCTACGGGAGGACCGCTACGCCACGCGTACTTACGACGATCATAGGGGAGAAAACTCCTTGCTAAGCAATGAAAGCGTCTTCCGGTGTGGAGTGTAAATGTACACATTTAGGCCAAAAAGGGAATGTCGCGAATTTGGCTTTCTCGCGATGCGCCCAGCAAAACATTGGTTTGGCTTTCTTTTCTGGCCGATTTTCTCCCTCACGGTTCTCATTCCTCTTCGAAAGTGGAAGAGCGTGTCTCTCTCGAGTTAGAAAGGCATTGAGGATTACAAATTGATCATGTGAAATGACCAGTGGGGAGACTGGTCTCCCAATGATCCTCAAGGGGGATTGTAAATCTGAAATTACTCAGACTTGTGAATGTGAAAAATGTCCACATCGAGGAATCAATCCTCCCTGGGAACCAATGCCCTACTGGGAAACACTCCCCATTTCGATGTGAGAACGCACCAGGATCAGAAATGGGAGGACCTCTACTCCACGCGTAGTTCAGACGGCTGGCTTTCGGGGAGAAAAATCCTCGCTACGGGAGGACCGCTACGCCACCCGTCCTTATGACGATCATAGGGGAGAAAACTCCTTGCTAAGCAATGAAAGCGTCTTCCGGTGTGGAGTGTAAATGTACACATTTAGGCCAAAAAGGGACTGTCGCGAATTTGGCTTTCTCGCGATGCGCCCAGCAAAACATTGGTTTGGCTTTCTTTTCTGGCCGATTTCCTCCCTCACGGTTCTCATTCCTCTTCGAAAGTGGAAGAGCATGTCTCTCTCGAGTTAGAAGGGCATTGAGGATTACAAATTGATCATGTGAAATGACCAGTGGGGAGACTGGTCTCCCAATGATCCTCAAGGGGGATTGTAAATCTGAAATTTCTCAGACTTGTGAATGTGAAAAATGTCCACATCGAGGATTCAATCCTCCCTGGGAACCAATGCCCTACTGGGAAACACTCCCCATTTCGATGTGAGAACGCGCCAGGATCAGAAATGGGAGGACCTCTACTCCACGCGTACTTCAGACGCCTGGCTTTCGGGGAGAAAAATCATCGCTACGGGAGGACCGCTACGCCACCCGTCCTTACGACGATCATAGGGGAGAAAACTCCTTGCTAAGCGATGAAAGCGTCTTCCGGTGTGGAGTGTAAATGTACACATTTAGGCCAAAAAGGGACTGTCGCGAATTTGGCTTTCTCGCGATGCGCCCAGCAAAACATTGGTTTGGCTTTCTTTTCTGGCCGATTTCGTCCCTCACGGTTCTCATTCCTCTTCGAAAGTGGAAGAGCGTGTCTCTCTCGAGTTAGAAGGGCATTGAGGATTACAAATTGATCATGTGAACTGACCAGTGGGGAGACTGGTCTCCCAATGATCCTCAAGGGGGATTGTAAATCTGAAATTTCTCAGACTTGTGAATGTGAAAAATGTCCACATCGAGGAATCAATCCTCCCTGGGAACCAATGCCCTACTGGGAAACACTCCCCATTTCGATGTGAGAACGCGCCAGGATCAGAAATGGGAGGACCTCTACTCCACGTGTACTTCAGATGGCTGGCTTTCGGGGAGAAAAATCCTCGCTACGGGAGGACCGCTACGCCACGCGTCCTTACGACGATCATAGGGGAGAAAACTCCTTGCTAAGCAATGAAAGCGTCTTCCTGTGTGGAGTGTAAATGTACACATTTAGGCCAAAAAGGGACTGTCGCGAATTTGACTTTCTCGCGATGCGCCCAGCAAAACATTGGTTTGGCTTTCTTTTCTGGCCGATTTCCTCCCTCACGGTTCTCATTCCTCTTCGAAAGTGGAAGAGCGTGTCTCTCTCGAGCTAGAAGGGCATTGAGGATTACAAATTGATGATGTGAAATGACCAGTGGGGAGACTGGTCTCCCAATGATCCTCAAGAGGGATTGTAAATCTGAAATTGCTCAGACTTGTGAATGTGAAAAATGTCCACATCGAGGAATCAATCCTCCCTGGGAACCAATGCCCTACTGGGAAACACTCCCCATTTCGATGTGAGAACGCGCCAGGATCAGAAATGGGAGGACCTCTACTTCACGCGTACTTCAGACGGCTGGCTTTCGGGGAGAAAAATCCTCGCTACGGGAGGACCGCTACGCCACGCGTCCTTACGACGATCATAGGGGAGAAAACTCCTTGCTAAGCAATGAAAGCGTCTTCCTGTGTGGAGTGTAAATGTACACATTTAGGCCAAAAAGGGACTGTCGCGAATTTGGCTTTCTCGCGATGCGCCCAGCAAAACATTGGTTTGGCTTTCTTTTCTGGCCGATTTCCTCCCTCACGGTTCTCATTCCTCTTCGAAAGTGGAAGAGCGTGTCTCTCTCGAGTTAGAAGGGCATTGAGGATTACAAATTGATCATGTGAAATGACCAGTGGGGAGACTGGTCTCCCAATGATCCTCAAGAGGGATTGTAAATCTGAAATTGCTCAGACTTGTGAATGTGAAAAATGTCCACATCGAGGATTCAATCCTCCCTGGGAACCAATGCCCTACTGGGAAACACTCCCCATTTCGATGTGAGAACGCGCCAGGATCAGAAATGGGAGGACCTCTACTCCACGCGTACTTAAGACTATTATAGGGGAGAAAACTCCTTGCTAAGCATTGAAAGAGTCTTCATATTTTGAATGTAAATGAACACATTTATGCCAAAAAGGGACTGTCGCTAATTTGGCTTTCTCGCAATGCGCCTAGCAAAACATTGGTTTGGCTTTCTTTTCTTGCCTATTTCCTCCCTCACTGTTCTAATTCCTCTTAGAAAGTTGAAGATCGTGTCTATCCCTAGTTAGAAGTGCATTGATGATTACAAATTGATCATGTGAACTGACCAGTGGGGAGACTGGTCTCCCAATGATCCTCAAGGGGGATAGTAAATCTGAAATTTCTCAGACTTGTGAATGTGAAAAATGTCCACATTGAGGAATCAATCCTCCCTGGGAACCAATGCCCTACTGGGAAACACTCTCCATTTCGATGTGAGAGCTCGCAGGATCAGAAATGGGAGGACCCCTACTCCACGCGTACTTAAGACTATTATAGGGGAGAAAACTCCTTGCTAAGCATTGAAAGAGTCTTCATATTTTGAATGTAAATGTACACATTTATGCAAAAAAAGGACTGTCGCTAATTTGGCTTTCTCGCAATGCGCCCAGCAAAACATTGGTTTGGCATTCTTTTCTGGCCTATTTCCTCCCTCACGGTTCTCATTCCTCTTCGAAAGTTGAAGAGCGTTTCTCTCTCGAGTTAGAAGTGCATTGAGGATTACAAATTGATCATGTGAACTGACCAGTGGGGAGACTGGACTCCCAATGATCCTCAAGGGGGATTGTAAATCTGAAATTTCTCAGACTTGTGAATGTTCAAAATGTCCACATTGAGGAATCAATCCTCCCTGGGAACCAATGCCCTACTGGGAAACACTCTCCATTTCGATGTGAGAGCTCACAGGATCAGAAATGGGAGGACCTCTACACCACGCGTAATTCAGACGGCTGGCTTTGGGAGAAAAATCCTCGCTATGGGAGGACCGCTACGCCACGCGTCCTTACGACTATTATAGGGGAGAAAACTCCTTGCTATGCAATGAAAGCGTCTTCCGGTTTGGAGTGTAAATGTACACATTTAGGCCAAAAAGGGACTGTCGCTAATTTGGTTTTCTCGCGATGCGCCCAGCAAAACATTGGTTTGGCTTTCTTTTCTGGCCTATTTCCTCCCTCACGGTTCTCATTCCTCTTCGAAAGTGGAAGAGCGTGTCTCTCTCGAGTTAGAAGGGCATTGAGGATTACAAATTGATCATGTGAAATGACCAGTGGGGAGACTGGTCTCCCAATGATCCTCAAGGGGGATTGTAAATCTGAAATTTCTCAGACTTGTGAATGTGAAAAATGTCCACATTGAGGAATCAATCCTCCCTGGGAACCAATGCCCTACTGGGAAACACTCTCCATTTCGATGTGAGAGCTCACAGGATCAGAAATGGGAGGACCTCTACACCACGCGTACTTCAGACGGCTGGCTTTGGGAGAAAAATCCTCGCTATGGGAGGACCGCTACGCCACGCGTCCTTACGACTATTATAGGGCAGAAAACTCCTTGCTAAGCAATGAAAGCGTCTTCCGGTGTGGAGTGTAAATGTACACATTTCGGCCAAAAAGGGACTGTCGCGAATTTGGCTTTCTCGCGATGCGCCCAGCGAAACATTGGTTTGGCTTTCTTTTCTGGCCGATTTCCTCCCTCACGGTTCTCATTCCTCTTCGAAAGTTGAAGAGCGTGTCTCTCTCGAGTTAGAAGTGCATTGAGGATTAAAAATTGATCATGTGAAATGACCAGTGGGGAGATTGGTCTCCCAATGATCCTCAAGGGGGATTGTAAATCTGCAATTTCTCAGACTTGTGAATGTGAAAAATGTCCACATTGAGGAATCAATCCTCCCTGGGAACCAATGCCCTACTGGGAAACATTCCCAATTTCGATGTGAGAACTCGCCAGGATCAGAAATGGGAGGACCTCTACTCCACGCGTACTTAAGACTATTATAGGGGAGAAAACTCCTTGCTAAGCATTGAAAGAGTCTTCATATTTTGAATGTAAATGAACACATTTATGCCAAAAAGGGACTGTCGCTAATTTGGCTTTCTCGCAATGCGCCTAGCAAAACATTGGTTTGGCTTTCTTTTCTTGCCTACTTCCTCCCTCACTGTTCTAATTCCTCTTAGAAAGTTGAAGATCGTGTCTATCCCTAGTAAGAAGTGCATTGAGGATTACAAATTGATCATGTGAACTGACCAGTGGGGAGACTGGTCTCCCAATGATCCTCAAGGCGGATAGTAAATCTGAAATTTCTCAGACTTGTGAATGTGAAAAATGTCCACATTGAGGAATCAATCCTCCCTGGGAACCAATGCCCTACTGGGAAACACTCTCGATTTCGATGTGAGAGCTCGCAGGATCAGAAATGGGAGGACCTCTACTCCACGCGTACTTAAGACTATTATAGAGGAGAAAACTCCTTGCTAAGCATTGAAAGAGTCTTCATATTTTGAATGTAAATGTACACATTTATGCAAAAAAAGGACTGTCGCTAATTTGGCTTTCTCGCAATGCGCCCAGCAAAACATTGGTTTGGCATTCTTTTCTGGCCTATTTCCTCCCTCACGGTTCTCATTCCTCTTCGAAAGTTGAAGAGCGTGTAACTCTCGAGTTAGAAGGGCATTGAGGATTACAAATTGATCATGTGAACTGACAAGTGGGGAGACTGGACTCCCAATGATCCTCAAGGGGGATTGTAAATCTGAAATTTCTCAGACTTGTGAATGTGAAAAATGTCCACATTGAGGAATCAATCCTCCCTGGGAACCAATGCCCTACTGGGAAACACTCCCCATTTTGATGTGAGAACGCACCAGGATCAGAAATGGGAGGACCTCTACTCCACGCGTACTTCAGACGGCTGGCTTTCGGGGAGGAAAATCCTCGCTACGGGAGGACCGCTACGCCACGCGTCCTTACGACGATCATAGGGGAGAAAACTCCTTGCTAAGCAATGAAAGCGTCTTCCGGTGTGAAGTGTAAATGTACACATTTCGGCCAAAAAGGGACTGTCGCGAATTTGGCTTTCTCGCGATGCGCCCAGCGAAACATTTGTTTGGTTTTCTTTTCTGGCCTATTTCCTCCCTCACGGTTCTCATTCCTCTTCGAAAGTTGAAGAGCGTGTCTCTCTCGAGTTAGAAGGGCATTGAGGATTACAAATTGATCATGTGAAATGACCAGTGGGGAGACTGGTCTCCCAATGATCCTCAAGGGGGATTGTAAATCTGAAATTTCTCAGACTTGTGAATGTGAAAAATGTCCACATTGAGGAATCAATCATCCCTGGGAACCAATGCCCTACTGGGAAACACTCCCCATTTCGATGTGAGAACGCGCCAGGATCAGAAATGGGAGGACCTCTACTCCACGCGTACTTAAGACTATTATAGGGGAGAAAACTCCTTGCTAAGCATTGAAAGAGTCTTCATATTTTGAATGTAAATGTACACATTTATGCAAAAAAAGGACTGTCGCTAATTTGGCTTTCTCGCAATGCGCCCAGCAAAACATTGGTTTGGCATTCTTTTCTGGCCTATTTCCTCCCTCACGGTTCTCATTCCTCTTCGAAAGTTGAAGAGCGTGTCTCTCTCGAGTTAGAAGGGCATTGAGGATTACAAATTGATCATGTGAAATGACCAGTGGGGAGACTGGTCTCCCAATGATCCTCAAGGGGGATTGTAAATCTGAAATTTCTCAGACTTGTGAATGTGAAAAATGTCCACATTGAGGAATCAATCCTCCCTGGGAACCAATGCCCTACTGGGAAGCACTCTCCATTTCGATGTGAGAGCTCACAGGATCAGAAATGGGAGGACCTCTACACCACGCGTAATTCAGACGGCTGGCTTTGGGAGAAAAATCCTCGCTATGGGAAGACCGCTACGCCACGCGTCCTTACGACTATTAAAGGGGAGAAAACTCCTTGCTAAGCAATGAAAGCGTCTTCCGGTTTGGAGTGTAAATGTACACATTTAGGCCAAAAAGGGACTGTCGCGAATTTGGTTTTCTCGCGATGAGCCCAGCAAAACATTGGTTTGGCTTTCTTTTCTGGCCTATTTCCTCCCTCACGGTTCTCATTCCTCTTCGAAAGTGGAAGAGCGTGTCTCTCTCGAGTTAGAAGGGCATTGAGGATTACAAATTGATCATGTGAAATGACCAGTGGGGAGACTGGTCTCCCAATGATCCTCAAGGGGGATTGTAAATCTGAAATTTCTCAGACTTGTGAATGTGAAAAATGTCCACATTGAGGAATCAATCCTCCCTGGGAACCAATGCCCTACTGGGAAACACTCCCCATTTCGATGTGAGAACGCACCAGGATCAGAAATGGGAGGACCTCTACTCCACGCGTACTTCAGACGGCTGGCTTTAGGGGAGAAAAATCCTCGCTACGGGAGGACCGCTACGCCACGCGTCCTTACGACGATCATAGGGGAGAAAACTCCTTGCTAAGCAATGAAAGCGTCTTCCGGTGTGGAGTGGAAATGTACACATTTAGGCCAAAAAGGGACTGTCGCGAATTTGTCTTTCTCGCGATGCGCCCAGCAAAACATTGGTTTGGCTTTCTTTTCTGGCCGATTTCCTCCCTCACGGTTCTCATTCCTCTTCGAAAGTGGAAGAGCGTGTCTCCCTCGAGTTAGAAGGGCATTGAGGATTACAAATTGATCATGTGAAATGACCAGTGGGGAGACTGGTCTCCCAATGATCCTCAAGGGGAATTGAAAATCTGAAATTTCTCAGACTTGTGAATGTGAAAAATGTCCACATCGAGGAATCAATCCTCCCTGGGAACCAATGCCCTACTGGGAAACACTCCCCATTTCCATGTGAGAACGCGCCAGGATCAGAAATGGGAGGACCTCTACTCCACGCGTACTTCAGGCGGCTGGCTTTCGGGGAGAAAAATCCTCGCTACGGGAGGACCGCTACGCCACGCGTCCTTACGACGATCATAGGGGAGAAAACTCCTTGCTAAGCAATGAAAGCGTCTTCCGGTGTGGAGTGGAAATGTACACATTTAGGCCAAAAAGGGACTGTCGCGAATTTGTCTTTCTCGCGATGCACCCAGCAAAACATTGGTTTGGCTTTCTTTTCTGGGCGATTTCCTCCCTCACGGTTCTCATTCCTCTTCGAAAGTGGAAGAGCGTGTCTCCCTCGAGTTAGAAGGGCATTGAGGATTACAAATTGATCATGTGAAATGACCAGTGGGGAGACTGGTCTCCCAATGATCCTCAAGGGGAATTGAAAATCTGAAATTTCTCAGACTTGTGAATGTGAAAAATGTCCACATCGAGGAATCAATCCTCCCTGGGAACCAATGCCCTACTGGGAAACACTCCCCATTTCCATGTGAGAACGCACCAGGATCAGAAATGGGAGGACCTCTACTCCACGCGTACTTCAGGCGGCTGGCTTTCGGGGAGAAAAATCCTCGCTACGGGAGGACCGCTACGCCACGCGTCCTTACGACGATCATAGGGGAGAAAACTCCTTGCTAAGCAATGAAAGCGTCTTCCGGTGTGGAGTGGAAATGTACACATTTAGGCCAAAAAGGGACTGTCGCGAATTTGTCTTTCTCGCGATGCGCCCAGCAAAACATTGGTTTGGCTTTCTTTTCTGGCCGATTTCCTCCCTCACGGTTCTCATTCCACTTCGAAAGTGGAAGAGCGTGTCTCCCTCGAGTTAGAAGGGCATTGAGGATTACAAATTGATCATGTGAAATGACCAGTGGGGAGACTGGTCTCCCAATGATCCTCAAGGGGGATTGTAAATCTGAAATTTCTCAGACTTGTGAATGTGAAAAATGTCCACATCGAGGAATCAATCCTCCCTGGGAACCAATGCCCTACTGGGAAACACTCCCCATTTCGATGTGAGAACGCGCCAGGATCAGAAATGGGAGGACCTCTACTCCACGCGTACTTCAGACGGCTGGCTTTCGGGGAGAAAAATCCTCGCTACGGGAGGACCGCTACGCCACGCGTCCTTACGACGATCATAGGGGAGAAAACTCCTTGCTAAGCAATGAAAGCGTCTTCCTGTGTGGAGTGGAAAAGTACACATTTAGGCCAAAAAGGGACTGTCGCGAATTTGGCTTTCTCGCGATGCGCCCAGCAAAACATTGATTTGGCTTTCTTTTCTGGCCGATTTCCTCCCTCACGGTTCTCATTCCTCTTCGAAAGTTGAAGAGCGTGTCTCTCTCGAGTTAGAAGGGCATTGAGGATTACAAATTGATCATGTGAAATGACCAGTGGGGAGACTGGTCTCCCAATGATCCTCAAGGGGGATTGTAAATCTGAAATTTCTCAGACTTGTGAATGTGAAAAATGTCCACATCGAGGAATCAATCCTCCCTGGGAACCAATGCCCTACTGGGAAATACTCCCCATTTCGATGTGAGAACGCGCCAGGATCAGAAATGGGAGGACCTCTACTCCACGCGTACTTCAGACGGCTGGCTTTCGGGGAGAAAAATCCTCGCTCCGGGAGGACCGCTACGCCATGCGTCCTTACGACGATCATAGGGGAGAAAACTCCTTGCTAAGCAATGGAAGCATCTTCCAGTGTGGAGTGTAAATGTACACATTTAGGCCAAAAAGGGACTGTCGCGAATTTGGCTTTCTCGCGATGCGCCCAGCAAAACATTGGTTTGGCTTTCTTTTCTGGCCGATTTCCTCCCTCATGGTTCTCATTCCTCTTCGAAAGTGGAAGAGCATGTCTCTCTAGAGTTAGAAGGGCTTTGAGGTTTACAAATTGATCATGTGAAATGACCAGTGGGGAGACTGGTCTCCCAATGATCCTCAAGGGGGATTGTAAATCTGAAATTTCTCAGACTTGTGAATGTGAAAAATGTCCACATCGAGGAATCAATCCTCCCTGGGAACCAATGCCCTACTGGGAAACACTGCCCATTTCAATGTGAGAACGCGCCAGGATCAGAAATGGGAGGACCTCTACTCCACGCGTACTTCAGACGCCTGGCTTTCGGGGAGAAAAATCCTCGCTGCGGGAGGACCGCTACGCCACCCGTCCTTACGACGATCATAGGGGAGAAAACTCCTTGCTAAGCGATGAAAGCGTCTTCCGGTGTGGAGTGTAAATGTACACATTTAGGCCAAAAAGGGACTGTCGCGAATTTGGCTTTCTCGCCTTGCGCCCAGCAAAACATTGGTTTGGCTTTCTTTTCTGGCCGATTTCCTCCCTCACGGTTCTCATTCCTCTTCGAAAGTGGAAGAGCGTGTCTCTCTCGAGTTAGAAGGGCATTGAGGATTACAAATTGATCATGTGAAATGACCAGTGGGGAGACTGGTCTCCCAATGATCCTCAAGGGGGATTGTAAATCTGAAATTTCTCAGACTTGTGAATGTGAAAAATGTCCACATCGAGGAATCAATCCTCCCTGGGAACCAATGCCCTACTTGGAAACACTCCCCATTTCGATGTGAGAACGCGCCAGGATCAGAAATGGGAGGACCTCTACTCCACGCGTACTTCAGACGGCTGGCTTTCGGGGAGAAAAATCCTCGCTACGGGAGGACCGCTACGCCACGCGTCCTTACGACGATCATAGGGGAGAAAACTCCTTGCTAAGCGCTGAAAGCGTCTTCCGGTGTGGAGTGTAAATGTACACATTTAGGCCAAAAAGAGACTGTCGCGAATTTGGCTTTCTCGCGATGCGCCCAGCAAAACATTGGTTTGGCTTTCTTTTCTGGCCGATTTCCTCCCTCACGGTTCTCATTCCTCTTCGAAAGTGGAAGAGCGTGTCTCTCTCGAGTCAGAAGGGCATTGAGGATTACAAATTGATCATGTGAAATGACCAGTGGGGAGACTGGTCTCCCAATGATCCTCAAGGGGGATTGTAAATCTGAAATTTCTCAGACTTCTGAATGTGAAAAATGTCCACATCGAGGAATCAATCCTCCCTGGGAACCAATGCCCTACTGGGAAACACTCCCCATTTCGATGTGAGAACGCACCAGGATCAGAAATCGGAGGACCTCTACTCCACGCGTACTTCAGACGGCTGGCTTTCGGGGAGAAAAATCCTCGCTACGGGAGGACCGCTACGCCACGCGTCCTTACGACGATCATAGGGGAGAAAAGTCCTTGCTAAGCAATGAAAGCGACTTCCGGTGTGGAGTGGAAATGTACACATTTAGGCCAAAAAGGGACTGTCGCGAATTTGGCTTTCTCGCGATGCGCCCAGCAAAACATTGGTTTGGCTTTCTTTTCTGGCCGATTTCCTCCCTCACGGTTCTCATTCCTCTTCGAAAGTGGAAGAGCGTGTCTCTCTCGAGTTAGAAGGGCATTGAGGGTTACAAATTGATCATGTGAAATGACCAGTGGGGAGACTGGTCTCCCAATGATCCTCAAGGGGGATTGTAAATCTGAAATTTCTCAGACTTGTGAATGTGAAAAATGTCCACATCGAGGAATCAATCCTCCCTGGGAACCAATGCCCTACTGGGAAACACTCCCCATTTCGATGTGAGAACGCGCCAGGATCAGAAATGGGAGGACCTCTACTCCACGCGTACTTCAGACGGCTGGCTTTCGGGGAGAAAAATCCTCGCTATGGGAGGACCGCTACGCCACGTGTCCTTACGACGATCATAGGGGAGAAAACTCCTTGCTAAGCAATGAAAGCGTCTTCCGGTGTGGAGTGGAAATGTACACATTTAGGACAAAAAGGGACTGTCGCGAATTTGGATTTCTCGCGATGCGCCCAGCAAAACATTGGTTTGGCTTTCTTTTCTGGCCGCTTTGCTCCCTCACGGTTCTCATTCCTCTTCGAAAGTGGAAGAGCGTGTCTCTCTCGAGTTAGAAGGGCATTGAGGATTACAAATTGATCATGTGAAATGACCAGTGGGGAGACTGGTCTCCCAATGATCCTCAAGGGGAATTGTAAATCTGAAATTTCTCAGACTTGTGAATGTGAAAAATGTCCACATCGAGGAATCAATCCTCCCTGGGAACCAATGCCCTACTGGGAAACACTCCCCATTTCGATGTGAGAACGCGCCAGGATCAGAAATGGGAGGACCTATACTCCACGCGTACTTCAGACGGCTGGCTTTCGGGGAGAAAAATCCTCGCTACGGGAGGACCGCTACGCCACGCATCCTTACGAGGATCATAGGGCAGAAAACTCCTTGCTAAGCAATGAAAGCGTCTTCCGGTGTGGAGTGGAAAAGTACACATTTAGGCCAAAAAGGGACTGTCGCGAATTTGGCTTTCTCGCGATGCGCCCAGCAAAACATTGGTTTGGCTTTCTTTTCTGGCCGATTTCCTCCCTCACGGTTCTCATTCCTCTTCGAAAGTGGAAGAGCGTGTCTCTCTCGAGTTAGAAGGGCATTGAGGGTTACAAATTGATCATGTGAAATGACCAGTGGGGAGACTGGTCTCCCAATGATCCTCAAGGGGGATTGTAAATCTGAAATTTCTCAGACTTGTGAATGTGAAAAATGTCCACATCGAGGAATCAATCCTCCCTGGGAACCAATGCCCTACTGGGAAACACTCCCCATTTCGATGTGAGAACGCGCCAGGATCAGAAATGGGAGGACCTCTACTCCACGTGTACTTCAGACGGCTGGCTTTCGGGGAGAAAAATCCTCGCTACGGGAGGACCGCTACGCCACGCGTCCTTACGACGATCATAGGGGAGAAAACTCCTTGCTAAGCAATGAAAGCGTCTTCCGGTGTGGAGTGGAAATGTACACATTTAGGCCAAAAAGGGACTGTCGCGAATTTGGATTTCTCGCGATGCGCCCAGCAAAACATTGATTTTGCTTTCTTTTCTGGCCGATTTCCTCCCTCAAGGTTCTCATTCCTCTTCGAAAGTTGAAGAGCGTGTCTCTCTCGAGTTAGAAGGGCATTGAGGATTACAAATTGATCATGTGAAATGACCAGTGGGGAGACTGGTCTCCCAATTATCCTCAAGGGGGATTGTAAATCTGAAATTTCTCAGACTTGTGAATGTGAAAAATGTCCACATCGAGGAATCAATCCTCCCTGGGAACCAATGCCCTACTGGGAAACACTCCCCATTTCGATGTGAGAACGCGCCAGGATCAGAAATGGGAGGACCTCTACTCCACGCGTACTTCAGACGGCTGGCTTTCGGGGAGAAAAATCCTCGCTACGGGAGGACCGCTACGCCAAGCGTCCTTACGACGATCATAGGGGAGAAAACTCCTTGCTAAGCAATGAACGCGTCTTCCGGTGTGGAGTGTAAATGTACACATTTAGGCCAAATAGGGACTGTCGCGAATTTGCTTTCTCGCGATGCGCCCAGCAAAACATTGGTTTGGCTTTCTTTTCTGGCCGATTTCCTCCCTCACGGTTCTCATTCCTCTTCGAAAGTGGAAGAGCGTGTCTCTCTCGAGTTAGAAGGGCATTGAGGATTACAAATTGATCATGTGAAATGACCAGTGGGGAGTCTGGTCTCCCAATGATCCTCAAGGGGGATTGTAAATCTGAAATTTCTCAGACTTGTGAATGTGAAAAATGTCCACATCGAGGAATCAATCCTCCCTGGGAACCAATGCCCTACTGGGAAGCACTCCCCATTTCGATGTGAGAACGCGCCAGGATCAGAAATGGGAGGACCTCTACTCCACGCGTACTTAAGACTATTATAGGGGAGAAAACTCCTTGCTAAGCATTGAAAGAGTCTTCATATTTTGAATGTAAATGTACACATTTATGCAAAAAAA
The DNA here is from genome assembly GCF_027887165.1 of Monodelphis domestica. NCBI lineage: Eukaryota > Metazoa > Chordata > Mammalia > Didelphimorphia > Didelphidae > Monodelphis > Monodelphis domestica. The sequence goes on from NC_077228.1 coordinate 246,670,517, forward strand.
GGACTGTCGCTAATTTGGCTTTCTCGCAATGCGCCCAGCAAAACATTGGTTTGGCATTCTTTTCTGGCCTATTTCCTACCTCACGGTTCTCATTCCTCTTCGAAAGTTGAAGAGCGTGTCTCTCTCGAGTTAGAAGTGCATTGAGGATTACAAATTGATCATGTGAACTGACCAGTGGGGAGACTGGACTCCCAATGATCCTCAAGGGGGATTGTAAATCTGAAATTTCTCAGACTTGTGAATGTTAAAAATGTCCACATTGAGGAATCAATCCTCCATGGGAACCAATGCCCTACTGGGAAACACTCTCCATTTCGATGTGAGAGCTCACAGGATCAGAAATGGGAGGACCTCTACACCACGCGTAATTCAGACGGCTGGCTTTGGGAGAAAAATCCTCGCTATGGGAGGACCGCTACGCCACGCGTCCTTACGACTATTATAGGGGAGAAAACTCCTTGCTAAGCAATGAAAGCGTCTTCCGGTTTGGAGTGTAAATGTACACATTTAGGCCAAAAAGGGACTGTCGCTAATTTGGTTTTCTCGCGATGCGCCCAGCAAAACATTGGTTTGGCTTTCTTTTCTGGCCTATTTCCTCCCTCACGGTTCTCATTCCTCTTCGAAAGTTGAAGAGCGTGTCTCTCTCGAGTTAGAAGGGCATTGAGGATTACAAATTGATCATGTGAAATGACCAGTGGGGAGACTCGTCTCCCAATGATCCTCAAGGGGGATTGTAAATCTGAAATTTCTCAGACTTGTGAATGTGAAAAATGTCCACATTGAGGAATCAATCCTCCCTGGGAACCAATGCCCTACTGGGAAACACTCCCCATTTCGATGTGAGAACGTACCAGGATCAGAAATGGGAGGACCTCTACTCCACGCGTACTTCAGACGGCTGGCTTTCGGGGAGAAAAATCCTCGCTACGGGAGGACCGCTACGCCACGCGTCCTTACGACGATCATAGGGGAGAAAACTCCTTGCTAAGCAATGAAAGCGTCTTCCGGTGTGGAGTGTAAATGTACACATTTAGGCCAAAAAGGGACTGTCGCGAATTTGGCTTTCTCGCGATGCGCCCAGCAAAACATTGGTTTGGCTTTCTTTTCTGGCCGCTTTGCTCCCTCACGGTTCTCATTCCTCTTCGAAAGTGGAAGAGCGTGTCTCTCTCGAGTTAGAAGGGCATTGAGGATTACAAATTGATCATGTGAAATGACCAGTGGGGAGACTGGTCTCCCAATGATCCTCAAGGGGGATTGTAAATCTGAAATTTCTCAGACTTGTGAATGTGAAAAATGTCCACATCGAGGAATCAATCCTCCCTGGGAACCAATGCCCTACTGGGAAACACTCCCCATTTCGATGTGAGAACGCGCCAGGATCAGAAATGGGAGGACCTCTACTCCACGCGTACTTCAGACTGCTGGCTTTCGGGGAGAAAAATCCTCGCTATGGGAGGACCGCTACGCCACGCGTCCTTACGACGATCATAGGGGAGAAAACTCCTTGCTAAGCAATGAAAGCGTCTTCCGGTGTGGAGTGTAAATGTACACATTTAGGCCAAAAAGGGACTGTCGCGAATTTGGCTTTCTCGCGATGCGCCCAGCAAAACATTGGTTTGGCTTTCTTTTCTGGCCGATTTCCTCCCTCACGGTTCTCATTCCTCTTCGAAAGTGGAAGAGCGTGTCTCTCTCGAGTTAGAAGGGCATTGAGGGTTACAAATTGATCATGTGAAATGACCAGTGGGGAGACTGGTCTCCCAATGATCCTCAAGGGGGATTGTAAATCTGAAATTTCTCAGACTTGTGAATGTGAAAAATGTCCACATCGAGGAATCAATCCTCCCTGGGAACCAATGCCCTACTGGGAAACACTCTCCATTTCGATGTGAGAGCTCACAGGATCAGAAATGGGAGGACCTCTACTCCACGCGTACTTAAGACTATTATAGGGGAAAAAACTCCTTGCTAAGCATTGAAAGAGTCTTCATATTTTGAATGTAAATGTACACATTTATGCAAAAAAAGGACTGTCGCTAATTTGGCTTTCTCGCAATGCGCCCAGCAAAACATTGGTTTGGCATTCTTTTTTGGCCTATTTCCTCCCTCACGGTTCTCATTCCTCTTCGAAAGTTGAAGAGCGTGTCTCTCTCGAGTTAGAAGTGCATTGAGGATTACAAATTGATCATGTGAACTGACCAGTGGGGAGACTGGACTCCCAATGATCCTCAAGGGGGATTGTAAATCTGAAATTTCTCAGACTTGTGAATGTGAAAAATGTCCACATTGAGGAATCAATCCTCCCTGGGAACCAATGCCCTACTGGGAAACACTCTCCATTTCGATGTGAGAGCTCACAGGATCAGAAATGGGAGGACCTCTACACCACGCGTAATTCAGATGGCTGGCTTTGGGAGAAAAATCCTCGCTATGGGAGTACCGCTACGCCACGCGTCCTTACGACTATTATAGGGGAGAAAACTCCTTGCTAAGCAATGAAAGCGTCTTCCGGTTTGGAGTGTAAATGTACACATTTAGGCCAAAAAGGGACTGTCGCTAATTTGGTTTTCTCGCGATGCGCCCAGCAAAACATTGGTTTGGCTTTCTTTTCTGGCCTATTTCCTCCCTCACGGTTCTCATTCCTCTTCGAAAGTGGAAGAGCGTGTCTCTCGCGAGTTAGAAGGGCATTGAGGATTACAAATTGATCATGTGAAATGACCAGTGGGGAGACTGGTCTCCCAATGATCCTCAAGGGGGATTGTAAATCTGAAATTTCTCAGACTTGTGAATGTGAAAAATGTCCACATCGAGGAATCAATCCTCCCTGGGAACCAATGCCCTACTGGGAAACACTCCCCATTTCGATGTGAGAACGCACCAGGATCAGAAATGGGAGGACCTCTACTCCACACGTACTTCAGACGGCTGGCTTTCGGGGAGAAAAATCCTCGCTACGGGAGGACCGCTACGCCACGCGTCCTTACGACGATCATAGGGGAGAAAACTCCTTGCTAAGCGATGAAAGCGTCTTCCGGTGTGGAGTGTAAATGTACACATTTAGGCCAAAAAGGGACTGTCGCGAATTTGGCTTTCTCGCGATGCGCCTAGCAAAACATTGGTTTGGCTTTCTTTTCTGGCCGATTTCCTCCCTCACGGTTCTCATTCCTCTTCGAAAGTGGAAGAGCGTGTCTCTCTCGAGTTAGAAGGGCATTGAGGATTACAAACTGATCATGTGAAATGACCAGTGGGGAGACTGGTCTCCCAATGATCCTCAAGGGGGATTGTAAATCTGAAATTTCTCAGACTTGTGAATGTGAAAAATGTCCACATCGAGGAATCAATCCTCCCTGGGAACCAATGCCCTACTGGGAAACACTCCCCATTTCGATGTGAGAACGCACCAGGATCAGAAATGGGAGGACCTCTACTCCACGTGTACTTCAGATGGCTGCCTTTCGGGGAGAAAAATCCTCGCTACGGGAGGACCGCTACGCCACGCGTCCTTACGACGATCATAGGGGAGAAAACTCCTTGCTAAGCAATGAAAGCGTCTTCCTGTGTGGAGTGTAAATGTACACATTTAGGCCAAAAAGGGACTGTCGCGAATTTGGCTTTCTCGCGATGCGCCCAGCAAAACATTGGTTTGGCTTTCTTTTCTGGCCGATTTCCTCCCTCACGGTTCTCATTCCTCTTCGAAAGTGGAAGAGCGTGTCTCTCTCGAGTTAGAAGGGCATTGAGGATTACAAATTGATCATGTGAAATGACCAGTGGGGAGACTGGTCTCCCAATGATCCTCAAGAGGGATTGTAAATCTGAAATTGCTCAGACTTGTGAATGTGAAAAATGTCCACATCGAGGATTCAATCCTCCCTGGGAACCAATGCCCTACTGGGAAACACTCCCCATTTCGATGTGAGAACGCGCCAGGATCAGAAATGGGAGGACCTCTACTCCACGCGTACTTCAGACGCCTGGCTTTCGGGGAGAAAAATCCTCGCTACAGGAGGACCGCTACGCCACGCGTCCTTACGACGATCATAGGGGAGAAAACTCCTTGCTACGCAATGAAAGCGTCTTCCGGTGTGGAGTGGAAATGTACACATTTCGGCCAAAAAGGGACTGTCGCGAATTTGGCTTTCTCGCGATGCGCCCAGCAAAACATTGGTTTGGCTTTCTTTTCTGGCCGCTTTGCTCCCTCACGGTTCTCATTCCTCTTCGAAAGTGGAAGAGCGTGTCTCTCTCGAGTTAGAAGGGCATTGAGGATTACAAATTGATCATGTGAAATGACCAGTGGGGAGACTGGTCTCCCAATGATCCTCAAGGGGGATTGTAAATCTGAAATTGCTCAGACTTGTGAATGTGAAAAAAGTCCACATCGAGGAATCAATCCTCCCTGGGAACCAATTCCCTACTGGGAAACACTCCCCATTTCGATGTGAGAACGCGCCAGGATCAGAATTGGGAGGACCTCTACTCCACGCGTACTTCAGACGGCTGGCTTTCGGGGAGAAAAATCCTCGCTACGGGAGGACCGCTATGCCACCCGTCCTTACGACGATCATAGGGTAGAAAACTCCTTGCTAAGCAATGAAAGCGTCTTCCGGTGTGGAGTGTAAATGTACACATTTAGGCCAAAAAGGGACTGTCGCGAATTTGGCTTTCTCGCGATGCGCCCAGCAAAACATTGGTTTGGCTTTCTTTTCTGGCCGATTTCCTCCCTCACGGTTCTCATTCCTCTTCGAAAGTGGAAGAGCGTGTCTCTCTCGAGTTAGAAGGGCATTGAGGATTACAAATTGATCATGTGAAATGACCAGTGGGGAGACTGATCTCCCAATGATCCTCAAGGGGGATTGTAAATCTGAAATTTCTCAGACTTGTGAATGTGAAAAATGTCCACATCGAGGAATCAATCCTCCCTGGGAACCAATGCCCTACTGGGAAACACTCCCCATTTCGATGTGAGAACGCGCCAGGATCAGAAATGGGAGGACCTCTACTCCACGCGTACTTCAGACGGCTGGCTTTCGGGGAGAAAAATCCTCGCTACGGGAGGACCGCTACGCCACGCGTCCTTACGACGATCATAGGGGAGAAAACTCCTTGCTAAGCAATGAAAACGTCTTCCGGTGTGGAGTGTAAATGTACACATTTAGGCCAAAAAGGGACTGTCGCGAATTTGGCTTTCTCGCGATGCGCCCAGCAAAACATTGGTTTGGCTTTCTTTTCTGGCCGATTTCCTGTCTCACGGTTCTCATTCCTCTTCGAAAGTGGAAGAGTGTGTCTCTCTCGAGTTAGAAGTGCATTGAGGATTACAAATTGATCATGTGAACTGACCAGTGGGGAGACTCGTCTCCCAATGATCCTCAAGGGGGATAGTAAATCTGAAATTTCTCAGACTTGTGAATGTGAAAAATGTCCACATTGAGGAATCAATCCTCCCTGGGAACCAATGCCCTACTGGGAAACACTCTCCATTTCGATGTGAGAGCTCGCAGGATCAGAAATGGGAGGACCTCTACTCCACGCGTACTTAAGACTATTATAGGGGAGAAAACTCCTTGCTAAGCATTGAAAGAGTCTTCATATTTTGAATGTAAATGTACACATTTATGCAAAAAAAGGACTGTCGCTAATTTGGCTTTCTCGCAATGCGCCCAGCAAAACATTGGTTTGGCATTCTTTTCTGGCCTATTTCCTCCCTCACGGTTCTCATTCCTCTTCGAAAGTTGAAGAGCGTGTCTCTCTCGAGTTAGAAGTGCATTGAGGATTACAAATTGATCATGTGAACTGACCAGTGGGGAGACTGGACTCCCAATGATCCTCAAGGGGGATTGTAAATCTGAAATTTCTCAGACTTGTGAATGTGAAAAATGTCCACATTGAGGAATCAATCCTCCCTGGGAACCAATGCCCTACTGGGAAACACTCTCCATTTCGATGTGAGAGCTCACAGGATCAGAAATGGGAGGACCTCTACACCACGCGTAATTCAGATGGCTGGCTTTGGGAGAAAAATCCTCGCTATGGGACGACCGCTACGCCACGCGTCCTTACGACTATTATAGGGGAGAAAACTCCTTGCTAAGCAATGAAAGCGTCTTCCGGTTTGGAGTGTAAATGTACACATTTAGGCCAAAAAGGGACTGTCGCTAATTTGGTTTTCTCGCGATGCGCCCAGCAAAACATTGGTTTGGCTTTCTTTTCTGGCCTATTTCCTCCCTCACGGTTCTCATTCCTCTTCGAAAGTGGAAGAGCGTGTCTCTCGCGAGTTAGAAGGGCATTGAGGATTACAAATTGATCATGTGAAATGACCAGTGGGGAGACTGGTCTCCCAATGATCCTCAAGGGGGATTGTAAATCTGAAATTTCTCAGACTTGTGAATGTGAAAAATGTCCACATCGAGGAATCAATCCTCCCTGGGAACCAATGCCCTACTGGGAAACACTCCCCATTTCGATGTGAGAACGCACCAGGATCAGAAATGGGAGGACCTCTACTCCACACGTACTTCAGACGGCTGGCTTTCGGGGAGAAAAATCCTCGCTACGGGAGGACCGCTACGCCACGCGTCCTTACGACGATCATAGGGGAGAAAACTCCTTGCTAAGCGATGAAAGCGTCTTCCGGTGTGGAGTGTAAATGTACACATTTAGGCCAAAAAGGGACTGTCGCGAATTTGGCTTTCTCGCGATGCGCCTAGCAAAACATTGGTTTGGCTTTCTTTTCTGGCCGATTTCCTCCCTCACGGTTCTCATTCCTCTTCGAAAGTGGAAGAGCGTGTCTCTCTCGAGTTAGAAGGGCATTGAGGATTACAAACTGATCATGTGAAATGACCAGTGGGGAGACTGGTCTCCCAATGATCCTCAAGGGGGATTGTAAATCTGAAATTTCTCAGACTTGTGAATGTGAAAAATGTCCACATCGAGGAATCAATCCTCCCTGGGAACCAATGCCCTACTGGGAAACACTCCCCATTTCGATGTGAGAACGCGCCAGGATCAGAAATGGGAGGACCTCTACTCCACGTGTACTTCAGATGGCTGCCTTTCGGGGAGAAAAATCCTCGCTACGGGAGGACCGCTACGCCACGCGTCCTTACGACGATCATAGGGGAGAAAACTCCTTGCTAAGCAATGAAAGCGTCTTCCTGTGTGGAGTGTAAATGTACACATTTAGGCCAAAAAGGGACTGTCGCGAATTTGGCTTTCTCGCGATGCGCCCAGCAAAACATTGGTTTGGCTTTCTTTTCTGGCCGATTTCCTCCCTCACGGTTCTCATTCCTCTTCGAAAGTGGAAGAGCGTGTCTCTCTCGAGTTAGAAGGGCATTGAGGATTACAAATTGATCATGTGAAATGACCAGTGGGGAGACTGGTCTCCCAATGATCCTCAAGAGGGATTGTAAATCTGAAATTGCTCAGACTTGTGAATGTGAAAAATGTCCACATCGAGGATTCAATCCTCCCTGGGAACCAATGCCCTACTGGGAAACACTCCCCATTTCGATGTGAGAACGCGCCAGGATCAGAAATGGGAGGACCTCTACTCCACGCGTACTTCAGACGCCTGGCTTTCGGGGAGAAAAATCCTCGCTACGGGAGGACCGCTACGCCACGCGTCCTTACGACGATCATAGGGGAGAAAACTCCTTGCTACGCAATGAAAGCGTCTTCCGGTGTGGAGTGGAAATGTACACATTTCGGCCAAAAAGGGACTGTCGCGAATTTGGCTTTCTCGCGATGCGCCCAGCAAAACATTGGTTTGGCTTTCTTTTCTGGCCGCTTTGCTCCCTCACGGTTCTCATTCCTCTTCGAAAGTGGAAGAGCGTGTCTCTCTCGAGTTAGAAGGGCATTGAGGATTACAAATTGATCATGTGAAATGACCAGTGGGGAGACTGGTCTCCCAATGATCCTCAAGGGGGATTGTAAATCTGAAATTGCTCAGACTTGTGAATGTGAAAAAAGTCCACATCGAGGAATCAATCCTCCCTGGGAACCAATTCCCTACTGGGAAACACTCCCCATTTCGATGTGAGAACGCGCCAGGATCAGAATTGGGAGGACCTCTACTCCACGCGTACTTCAGACGGCTGGCTTTCGGGGAGAAAAATCCTCGCTACGGGAGGACCGCTATGCCACCCGTCCTTACGACGATCATAGGGTAGAAAACTCCTTGCTAAGCAATGAAAGCGTCTTCCAGTGTGGAGTGTAAATGTAAACATTTAGGCAAAAAAGGGACTGTCGCGAATTTGGCTTTCTCGCGATGCGCCCAGCAAAACATTGGTTTGGCTTTCTTTTCTGGCCGATTTCCTCCCTCACGGTTCTCATTCCTCTTCGAAAGTGGAAGAGCGTGTCTCTCTCGAGTTAGAAGGGCATTGAGGATTACAAATTGATCATGTGAAATGACCAGTGGGGAGACTGATCTCCCAATGATCCTCAAGGGGGATTGTAAATCTGAAATTTCTCAGACTTGTGAATGTGAAAAATGTCCACATCGAGGAATCAATCCTCCCTGGGAACCAATGCCCTACTGGGAAACACTCCCCATTTCGATGTGAGAACGCGCCAGGATCAGAAATGGGAGGACCTCTACTCCACGCGGACTTCAGACGGCTGGCTTTCGGGGAGAAAAATCCTCGCTACGGGAGGACCGCTACGCCACGCGTCCTTACGACGATCATAGGGGAGAAAACTCCTTGCTAAGCAATGAAAACGTCTTCCGGTGTGGAGTGTAAATGTACACATTTAGGCCAAAAAGGGACTGTCGCGAATTTGGCTTTCTCGCGATGCGCCCAGCAAAACATTGGTTTGGCTTTCTTTTCTGGCCGATTTCCTGTCTCACGGTTCTCATTCCTCTTCGAAAGTGGAAGAGTGTGTCTCTCTCGAGTTAGAAGTGCATTGAGGATTACAAATTGATCATGTGAACTGACCAGTGGGGAGACTCGTCTCCCAATGATCCTCAAGGGGGATAGTAAATCTGAAATTTCTCAGACTTGTGAATGTGAAAAATGTCCACATTGAGGAATCAATCCTCCCTGGGAACCAATGCCCTACTGGGAAACACTCTCCATTTCGATGTGAGAGCTCGCAGGATCAGAAATGGGAGGACCTCTACTCCACGCGTACTTAAGACTATTATAGGGGAGAAAACTCCTTGCTAAGCATTGAAAGAGTCTTCATATTTTGAATGTAAATGTACACATTTATGCAAAAAAAGGACTGTCGCTAATTTGGCTTTCTCGCAATGCGCCCAGCAAAACATTGGTTTGGCATTCTTTTCTGGCCTATTTCCTCCCTCACGGTTCTCATTCCTCTTCGAAAGTTGAAGAGCGTGTCTCTCTCGAGTTAGAAGTGCATTGAGGATTACAAATTGATCATGTGAACTGACCAGTGGGGAGACTGGACTCCCAATGATCCTCAAGGGGGATTGTAAATCTGAAATTTCTCAGACTTGTGAATGTGAAAAATGTCCACATTGAGGAATCAATCCTCCCTGGGAACCAATGCCCTACTGGGAAACACTCTCCATTTCGATGTGAGAGCTCACAGGATCAGAAATGGGAGGACCTCTACACCACGCGTAATTCAGATGGCTGGCTTTGGGAGAAAAATCCTCGCTATGGGAGGACCGCTACGCCACGCGTCCTTACGACTATTATAGGGGAGAAAACTCCTTGCTAAGCAATGAAAGCGTCTTCCGGTTTGGAGTGTAAATGTACACATTTAGGCCAAAAAGGGACTGTCGCTAATTTGGTTTTCTCGCGATGCGCCCAGCAAAACATTGGTTTGGCTTTCTTTTCTGGCCGATTTCCTCCCTCACGGTTCTCATTCCTCTTCGAAAGTGGAAGAGCGTGTCTCTCGCGAGTTAGAAGGGCATTGAGGATTAAAAATTGATCATGTGAAATGACCAGTGGGGAGACTGGTCTCCCAATGATCCTTAAGGGGGATTGTAAATCTGAAATTTCTCAGACTTGTGAATGTGAAAAATGTCCACATCGAGGAATCAATCCTCCCTGGGAACCAATGCCCTACTGGGAAACACTCCCCATTTCGATGTGAGAACGCGCCAGGATCAGAAATGGGAGGACCTCTACTCCACGCGTACTTCAGACGCCTGGCTTTCGGGGAGAAAAATCCTCGCTACGGGAGGACCGCTACGCCACGCGTCCTTACGACGATCATAGGGGAGAAAACTCCTTGCTAAGCGATGAAAGCGTCTTCCGGTGTGGAGTGTAAATGTACACATTTAGGCCAAAAAGGGACTGTCGCGAATTTGGCTTTCTCACGATGCGCCCAGCAAATCATTGGTTTGGCTTTCTTTTCAGGCCGATTTGCTCCCTCACGGTTCTCATTCCTCTTCGAAAGTGGAAGAGCGTGTTTCTCTCGAGTTAGAAGGGCATTGAGGATTACAAATTGATCATGTGAAATGACCACTGGGGAGACTGGTCTCCCAATGATCCTCAAGGGGTATTGTAAATCTGAAATTTCTCAGACTTGTGAATGTGAAAAATGTCCACATCGAGGAATCAATCCTCCCTGGGAACCAATTCCCTACTGGGAAACACTCCCCATTTCGATGTGAGAACGCGCCAGGATCAGAATTGGGAGGACCTCTACTCCACGCGTACTTCAGACGGCTGGCTTTCGGGGAGAAAAATCCTCGCAACGGGAGGACCGCTATGCCACCCGTCCTTACGACGATCATAGGGTAGAAAACTCCTTGCTAAGCAATGAAAGCGTCTTCCGGTGTGGAGTGTAAATGTACACATTTAGGCCAAAAAGGGACTGTCGCGAATTTGGCTTTCTCGCGATGCGCCCAGCAAAACATTGGTTTGGCTTTCTTTTCTGGCCGATTTCCTCCCTCACGGTTCTCATTCCTCTTCGAAAGTGGAAGAGCGTGTCTCTCTCGAGTTAGAAGGGCATTGAGGATTACAAATTGATCATGTGAAATGACCAGTGGGGAGACTGATCTCCCAATGATCCTCAAGGGGGATTGTAAATCTGAAATTTCTCAGACTTGTGAATGTGAAAAATGCCCACATCGAGGAATCAATCCTCCCTGGGAACCAATGCCCTACTGGGAAACACTCCCCATTTCGATGTGAGAACGCGCCAGGATCAGAAATGGGAGGACCTCTACTCCACGCGTACTTCAGACGGCTGGCTTTCGGGGAGAAAAATCCTCGCTACGGGAGGACCGCTACGCCACGCGTCCTTACGACGATCATAGGGGAGAAAACTCCTTGCTAAGCAATGAAAGCGTCTTCCGGTGTGGAGTGTAAATGTACACATTTAGGCCAAAAAGGGACTGTCGCGAATTTGGCTTTCTCGCGATGCGCCCAGCAAAACATTGGTTTGGCTTTCTTTTCTGGCCGATTTCCTGTCTCACGGTTCTCATTCCTCTTCGAAAGTGGAAGAGTGTGTCTCTCTCGAGTTAGAAGTGCATTGAGGATTACAAATTGATCATGTGAACTGACCAGTGGGGAGACTCGTCTCCCAATGATCCTCAAGGGGGATAGTAAATCTGAAATTTCTCAGACTTGTGAATGTGAAAAATGTCCACATTGAGGAATCAATCCTCCCTGGGAACCAATGCCCTACTGGGAAACACTCTCCATTTCGATGTGAGAGCTCGCAGGATCAGAAATGGGAGGACCTCTACTCCACGCGTACTTAAGACTATTATAGGGGAGAAAACTCCTTGCTAAGCATTGAAAGAGTCTTCATATTTTGAATGTAAATGTACACATTTATGCAAAAAAAGGACTGTCGCTAATTTGGCTTTCTCGCAATGCGCCCAGCAAAACATTGGTTTGGCATTCTTTTCTGGCCTATTTCCTCCCTCACGGTTCTCATTCCTCTTCGAAAGTTGAAGAGCGTGTCTCTCTCGAGTTAGAAGTGCATTGAGGATTACAAATTGATCATGTGAACTGACCAGTGGGGAGACTGGACTCCCAATGATCCTCAAGGGGGATTGTAAATCTGAAATTTCTCAGACTTGTGAATGTGAAAAATGTCCACATTGAGGAATCAATCCTCCCTGGGAACCAATGCCCTACTGGGAAACACTCTCCATTTCGATGTGAGAGCTCACAGGATCAGAAATGGGAGGACCTCTACACCACGCGTAATTCAGATGGCTGGCTTTGGGAGAAAAATCCTCGCTACGGGAGGACCGCTACGCCACGCGTCCTTACGACGATCATAGGGGAGAAAACTCCTTGCTAAGCAATGAAAGCGTCTTCCGGTGTGGAGTGTAAATGTACACATTTAGGCCAAAAAGGGAATGTCGCGAATTTGGCTTTCTCGCGATGCGCCCAGCAAAACATTGGTTTGGCTTTCTTTTCTGGCCGATTTCCTCCCTCACGGTTCTCATTCCTCTTCGAAAGTGGAAGAGCGTGTCTCTCTCGAGTTAGAAGGGCATTGAGGATTACAAATTGATCATGTGAAATGACCAGTGGGAAGACTGGTCTCCCAATGATCCTCAAGGGGGATTGTAAATCTGAAATTTCTCAGACTTGTGAATGTGAAAAATGTCCACATCGAGGAATCAATCCTCCCTGGGAACCAATGCCCTACTGGGAAACACTCCCCATTTCGATGTGAGAACGCACCAGGATCAGAAATGGGAGGACCTCTACTCCACGCGTACTTCAGACGGCTGGCTTTCGGGGAGAAAAATCCTCGCTACGGGAGGACCGCTACGCCACGCGTACTTACGACGATCATAGGGGAGAAAACTCCTTGCTAAGCAATGAAAGCGTCTTCCGGTGTGGAGTGTAAATGTACACATTTAGGCCAAAAAGGGAATGTCGCGAATTTGGCTTTCTCGCGATGCGCCCAGCAAAACATTGGTTTGGCTTTCTTTTCTGGCCGATTTTCTCCCTCACGGTTCTCATTCCTCTTCGAAAGTGGAAGAGCGTGTCTCTCTCGAGTTAGAAAGGCATTGAGGATTACAAATTGATCATGTGAAATGACCAGTGGGGAGACTGGTCTCCCAATGATCCTCAAGGGGGATTGTAAATCTGAAATTACTCAGACTTGTGAATGTGAAAAATGTCCACATCGAGGAATCAATCCTCCCTGGGAACCAATGCCCTACTGGGAAACACTCCCCATTTCGATGTGAGAACGCACCAGGATCAGAAATGGGAGGACCTCTACTCCACGCGTAGTTCAGACGGCTGGCTTTCGGGGAGAAAAATCCTCGCTACGGGAGGACCGCTACGCCACCCGTCCTTATGACGATCATAGGGGAGAAAACTCCTTGCTAAGCAATGAAAGCGTCTTCCGGTGTGGAGTGTAAATGTACACATTTAGGCCAAAAAGGGACTGTCGAGAATTTGGCTTTCTCGCGATGCGCCCAGCAAAACATTGGTTTGGCTTTCTTTTCTGGCCGATTTCCTCCCTCACGGTTCTCATTCCTCTTCGAAAGTGGAAGAGCATGTCTCTCTCGAGTTAGAAGGGCATTGAGGATTACAAATTGATCATGTGAAATGACCAGTGGGGAGACTGGTCTCCCAATGATCCTCAAGGGGGATTGTAAATCTGAAATTGCTCAGACTTGTGAATGTGAAAAATGTCCACATCGAGGATTCAATCCTCCCTGGGAACCAATGCCCTACTGGGAAACACTCCCCATTTCGATGTGAGAACGCGCCAGGATCAGAAATGGGAGGACCTCTACTCCACGCGTACTTCAGACGCCTGGCTTTCGGGGAGAAAAATCATCGCTACGGGAGGACCGCTACGCCACCCGTCCTTACGACGATCATAGGGGAGAAAACTCCTTGCTAAGCAATGAAAGCGTCTTCCGGTGTGGAGTGTAAATGTACACATTTAGGCCAAAAAGGGACTGTCGCGAATTTGGCTTTCTCGCGATGCGCCCAGCAAAACATTGGTTTGGCTTTCTTTTCTGGCCGATTTCCTCCCTCACGGTTCTCATTCCTCTTCGAAAGTGGAAGAGCGTGTCTCTCTCGAGTTAGAAGGGCATTGAGGATTACAAATTGATCATGTGAACTGACCAGTGGGGAGACTGGTCTCCCAATGATCCTCAAGGGGGATTGTAAATCTGAAATTTCTCAGACTTGTGAATGTGAAAAATGTCCACATCGAGGAATCAATCCTCCCTGGGAACCAATGCCCTACTGGGAAACACTCCCCATTTCGATGTGAGAAAGCGCCAGGATCAGAAATGGGAGGACCTCTACTCCACGTGTACTTCAGATGGCTGGCTTTCGGGGAGAAAAATCCTCGCTACGGGAGGACCGCTACGCCACGCGTCCTTACGACGATCATAGGGGAGAAAACTCCTTGCTAAGCAATGAAAGCGTCTTCCTGTGTGGAGTGTAAATGTACACATTTAGGCCAAAAAGGGACTGTCGCGAATTTGACTTTCTCGCGATGCGCCCAGCAAAACATTGGTTTGGCTTTCTTTTCTGGCCGATTTCCTCCCTCACGGTTCTCATTCCTCTTCGAAAGTGGAAGAGCGTGTCTCTCTCGAGCTAGAAGGGCATTGAGGATTACAAATTGATGATGTGAAATGACCAGTGGGGAGACTGGTCTCCCAATGATCCTCAAGAGGGATTGTAAATCTGAAATTGCTCAGACTTGTGAATGTGAAAAATGTCCACATCGAGGAATCAATCCTCCCTGGGAACCAATGCCCTACTGGGAAACACTCCCCATTTCGATGTGAGAACGCGCCAGGATCAGAAATGGGAGGACCTCTACTTCACGCGTACTTCAGACGGCTGGCTTTCGGGGAGAAAAATCCTCGCTACGGGAGGACCGCTACGCCACGCGTCCTTACGACGATCATAGGGGAGAAAACTCCTTGCTAAGCAATGAAAGCGTCTTCCTGTGTGGAGTGTAAATGTACACATTTAGGCCAAAAAGGGACTGTCGCGAATTTGGCTTTCTCGCGATGCGCCCAGCAAAACATTGGTTTGGCTTTCTTTTCTGGCCGTTTTCCTCCCTCACGGTTCTCATTCCTCTTCGAAAGTGGAAGAGCGTGTCTCTCTCGAGTTAGAAGTGCATTGAGGATTACAAATTGATCATGTGAAATGACCAGTGGGGAGACTGGTCTCCCAATGATCCTCAAGAGGGATTGTAAATCTGAAATTGCTCAGACTTGTGAATGTGAAAAATGTCCACATCGAGGATTCAATCCTCCCTGGGAACCAATGCCCTACTGGGAAACACTCCCCATTTCGATGTGAGAACGCGCCAGGATCAGAAATGGGAGGACCTCTACTCCACGCGTACTTAAGACTATTATAGGGGAGAAAACTCCTTGCTAAGCATTGAAAGAGTCTTCATATTTTGAATGTAAATGAACACATTTATGCCAAAAAGGGACTGTCGCTAATTTGGCTTTCTCGCAATGCGCCTAGCAAAACATTGGTTTGGCTTTCTTTTCTTGCCTATTTCCTCCCTCACTGTTCTAATTCCTCTTAGAAAGTTGAAGATCGTGTCTATCCCTAGTTAGAAGTGCATTGATGATTACAAATTGATCATGTGAACTGACCAGTGGGGAGACTGGTCTCCCAATGATCCTCAAGGGGGATAGTAAATCTGAAATTTCTCAGACTTGTGAATGTGAAAAATGTCCACATTGAGGAATCAATCCTCCCTGGGAACCAATGCCCTACTGGGAAACACTCTCCATTTCGATGTGAGAGCTCGCAGGATCAGAAATGGGAGGACCCCTACTCCACGTGTACTTAAGACTATTATAGGGGAGAAAACTCCTTGCTAAGCATTGAAAGAGTCTTCATATTTTGAATGTAAATGTACACATTTATGCAAAAAAAGGACTGTCGCTAATTTGGCTTTCTCGCAATGCGCCCAGCAAAACATTGGTTTGGCATTCTTTTCTGGCCTATTTCCTCCCTCACGGTTCTCATTCCTCTTCGAAAGTTGAAGAGCGTTTCTCTCTCGAGTTAGAAGTGCATTGAGGATTACAAATTGATCATGTGAACTGACCAGTGGGGAGACTGGACTCCCAATGATCCTCAAGGGGGATTGTAAATCTGAAATTTCTCAGACTTGTGAATGTGAAAAATGTCCACATTGAGGAATCAATCCTCCCTGGGAACCAATGCCCTACTGGGAAACACTCTCCATTTCGATGTGAGAGCTCACAGGATCAGAAATGGGAGGACCTCTACACCACGCGTAATTCAGACGGCTGGCTTTGGGAGAAAAATCCTCGCTATGGGAGGACCGCTACGCCACGCGTCCTTACGACTATTATAGGGGAGAAAACTCCTTGCTATGCAATGAAAGCGTCTTCCGGTTTGGAGTGTAAATGTACACATTTAGGCCAAAAAGGGACTGTCGCTAATTTGGTTTTCTCGCGATGCGCCCAGCAAAACATTGGTTTGGCTTTCTTTTCTGGCCTATTTCCTCCCTCACGGTTCTCATTCCTCTTCGAAAGTGGAAGAGCGTGTCTCTCTCGAGTTAGAAGGGCATTGAGGATTACAAATTGATCATGTGAAATGACCAGTGGGGAGACTGGTCTCCCAATGATCCTCAAGGGGGATTGTAAATCTGAAATTTCTCAGACTTGTGAATGTGAAAAATGTCCACATTGAGGAATCAATCCTCCCTGGGAACCAATGCCCTACTGGGAAACACTCTCCATTTCGATGTGAGAGCTCACAGGATCAGAAATGGGAGGACCTCTACACCACGCGTACTTCAGACGGCTGGCTTTGGGAGAAAAATCCTCGCTATGGGAGGACCGCTACGCCACGCGTCCTTACGACTATTATAGGGCAGAAAACTCCTTGCTAAGCAATGAAAGCGTCTTCCGGTGTGGAGTGTAAATGTACACATTTCGGCCAAAAAGGGACTGTCGCGAATTTGGCTTTCTCGCGATGCGCCCAGCGAAACATTGGTTTGGCTTTCTTTTCTGGCCGATTTCCTCCCTCACGGTTCTCATTCCTCTTCGAAAGTTGAAGAGCGTGTCTCTCTCGAGTTAGAAGTGCATTGAGGATTACAAATTGATCATGTGAAATGACCAGTGGGGAGATTGGTCTCCCAATGATCCTCAAGGGGGATTGTAAATCTGCAATTTCTCAGACTTGTGAATGTGAAAAATGTCCACATTGAGGAATCAATCCTCCCTGGGAACCAATGCCCTACTGGGAAACATTCCCCATTTCGATGTGAGAACTCGCCAGGATCAGAAATGGGAGGACCTCTACTCCACGCGTACTTAAGACTATTATAGGGGAGAAAACTCCTTGCTAAGCATTGAAAGAGTCTTCATATTTTGAATGTAAATGAACACATTTATGCCAAAAAGGGACTGTCGCTAATTTGGCTTTCTCGCAATGCGCCTAGCAAAACATTGGTTTGGCTTTCTTTTCTTGCCTACTTCCTCCCTCACTGTTCTAATTCCTCTTAGAAAGTTGAAGATCGTGTCTATCCCTAGTAAGAAGTGCATTGAGGATTACAAATTGATCATGTGAACTGACCAGTGGGGAGACTGGTCTCCCAATGATCCTCAAGGCGGATAGTAAATCTGAAATTTCTCAGACTTGTGAATGTGAAAAATGTCCACATTGAGGAATCAATCCTCCCTGGGAACCAATGCCCTACTGGGAAACACTCTCGATTTCGATGTGAGAGCTCGCAGGATCAGAAATGGGAGGACCTCTACTCCACGCGTACTTAAGACTATTATAGAGGAGAAAACTCCTTGCTAAGCATTGAAAGAGTCTTCATATTTTGAATGTAAATGTACACATTTATGCAAAAAAAGGACTGTCGCTAATTTGGCTTTCTCGCAATGCGCCCAGCAAAACATTGGTTTGGCATTCTTTTCTGGCCTATTTCCTCCCTCACGGTTCTCATTCCTCTTCGAAAGTTGAAGAGCGTGTAACTCTCGAGTTAGAAGGGCATTGAGGATTACAAATTGATCATGTGAACTGACCAGTGGGGAGACTGGACTCCCAATGATCCTCAAGGGGGATTGTAAATCTGAAATTTCTCAGACTTGTGAATGTGAAAAATGTCCACATTGAGGAATCAATCCTCCCTGGGAACCAATGCCCTACTGGGAAACACTCCCCATTTTGATGTGAGAACGCACCAGGATCAGAAATGGGAGGACCTCTACTCCACGCGTACTTCAGACGGCTGGCTTTCGGGGAGAAAAATCCTCGCTACGGGAGGACCGCTACGCCACGCGTCCTTACGACGATCATAGGGGAGAAAACTCCTTGCTAAGCAATGAAAGCGTCTTCCGGTGTGAAGTGTAAATGTACACATTTCGGCCAAAAAGGGACTGTCGCGAATTTGGCTTTCTCGCGATGCGCCCAGCGAAACATTTGTTTGGTTTTCTTTTCTGGCCTATTTCCTCCCTCACGGTTCTCATTCCTCTTCGAAAGTTGAAGAGCGTGTCTCTCTCGAGTTAGAAGGGCATTGAGGATTACAAATTGATCATGTGAAATGACCAGTGGGGAGACTGGTCTCCCAATGATCCTCAAGGGGGATTGTAAATCTGAAATTTCTCAGACTTGTGAATGTGAAAAATGTCCACATTGAGGAATCAATCCTCCCTGGGAACCAATGCCCTACTGGGAAACACTCCCCATTTCGATGTGAGAACGCGCCAGGATCAGAAATGGGAGGACCTCTACTCCACGCGTACTTAAGACTATTATAGGGGAGAAAACTCCTTGCTAAGCATTGAAAGAGTCTTCATATTTTGAATGTAAATGTACACATTTATGCAAAAAAAGGACTGTCGCTAATTTGGCTTTCTCGCAATGCGCCCAGCAAAACATTGGTTTGGCATTCTTTTCTGGCCTATTTCCTCCCTCACGGTTCTCATTCCTCTTCGAAAGTTGAAGAGCGTGTCTCTCTCGAGTTAGAAGGGCATTGAGGATTACAAATTGATCATGTGAAATGACCAGTGGGGAGACTGGTCTCCCAATGATCCTCAAGGGGGATTGTAAATCTGAAATTTCTCAGACTTGTGAATGTGAAAAATGTCCACATCGAGGAATCAATCCTCCCTGGGAACCAATGCCCTACTGGGAAACACTCTCCATTTCGATGTGAGAGCTCACAGGATCAGAAATGGGAGGACCTCTACACCACGCGTAATTCAGACGGCTGGCTTTGGGAGAAAAATCCTCGCTATGGGAAGACCGCTACGCCACGCGTCCTTACGACTATTAAAGGGGAGAAAACTCCTTGCTAAGCAATGAAAGCGTCTTCCGGTTTGGAGTGTAAATGTACACATTTAGGCCAAAAAGGGACTGTCGCTAATTTGGTTTTCTCGCGATGCGCCCAGCAAAACATTGGTTTGGCTTTCTTTTCTGGCCTATTTCCTCCCTCACGGTTCTCATTCCTCTTCGAAAGTGGAAGAGCGTGTCTCTCTCGAGTTAGAAGGGCATTGAGGATTACAAATTGATCATGTGAAATGACCAGTGGGGAGACTGGTCTCCCAATGATCCTCAAGGGGGATTGTAAATCTGAAATTTCTCAGACTTGTGAATGTGAAAAATGTCCACATTGAGGAATCAATCCTCCCTGGGAACCAATGCCCTACTGGGAAACACTCCCCATTTCGATGTGAGAACGCACCAGGATCAGAAATGGGAGGACCTCTACTCCACGCGTACTTCAGACGGCTGGCTTTAGGGGAGAAAAATCCTCGCTACGGGAGGACCGCTACGCCACGCGTCCTTACGACGATCATAGGGGAGAAAACTCCTTGCTAAGCAATGAAAGCGTCTTCCGGTGTGGAGTGGAAATGTACACATTTAGGCCAAAAAGGGGCTGTCGCGAATTTGGCTTTCTCGCGATGCGCCCAGCAAAACATTGATTTGGCTTTCTTTTCTGGCCGATTTCCTCCCTCACGGTTCTCATTCCTCTTCGAAAGTGGAAGAGCGTGTCTCCCTCGAGTTAGCAGGGCATTGAGGATTACAAATTGATCATGTGAAATGACCAGTGGGGAGACTGGTCTCCCAATGATCCTCAAGGGGAATTGAAAATCTGAAATTTCTCAGACTTGTGAATGTGAAAAATGTCCACATCGAGGAATCAATCCTCCCTGGGAACCAATGCCCTACTGGGAAACACTCCCCATTTCCATGTGAGAACGCGCCAGGATCAGAAATGGGAGGACCTCTACTCCACGCGTACTTCAGGCGGCTGGCTTTCGGGGAGAAAAATCCTCGCTACGGGAGGACCGCTATGCCACGCGTCCTTACGACGATCATAGGGGAGAAAACTCCTTGCTAAGCAATGAAAGCGTCTTCCGGTGTGGAGTGGAAATGTACACATTTAGGCCAAAAAGGGACTGTCGCGAATTTGTCTTTCTCGCGATGCGCCCAGCAAAACATTGGTTTGGCTTTCTTTTCTGGCCGATTTCCTCCCTCACGGTTCTCATTCCTCTTCGAAAGTGGAAGAGCGTGTCTCCCTCGAGTTAGAAGGGCATTGAGGATTACAAATTGATCATGTGAAATGACCAGTGGGGAGACTGGTCTCCCAATGATCCTCAAGGGGAATTGAAAATCTGAAATTTCTCAGACTTGTGAATGTGAAAAATGTCCACATCGAGGAATCAATCCTCCCTGGGAACCAATGCCCTACTGGGAAACACTCCCCATTTCCATGTGAGAACGCACCAGGATCAGAAATGGGAGGACCTCTACTCCACGCGTACTTCAGGCGGCTGGCTTTCGGGGAGAAAAATCCTCGCTACGGGAGGACCGCTACGCCACGCGTCCTTACGACGATCATAGGGGAGAAAACTCCTTGCTAAGCAATGAAAGCGTCTTCCGGTGTGGAGTGGAAATGTACACATTTAGGCCAAAAAGGGACTGTCGCGAATTTGTCTTTCTCGCGATGCGCCCAGCAAAACATTGGTTTGGCTTTCTTTTCTGGCCGATTTCCTCCCTCACGGTTCTCATTCCTCTTCGAAAGTGGAAGAGCGTGTCTCCCTCGAGTTAGAAGGGCATTGAGGATTACAAATTGATCATGTGAAATGACCAGTGTGGAGACTGGTCTCCCAATGATCCTCAAGGGGGATTGTAAATCTGAAATTTCTCAGACTTGTGAATGTGAAAAATGTCCACATCGAGGAATCAATCCTCCCTGGGAACCAATGCCCTACTGGGAAACACTCCCCATTTCGATGTGAGAACGCGCCAGGATCAGAAATGGGAGGACCTCTACTCCACGCGTACTTCAGACGGCTGGCTTTCGGGGAGAAAAATCCTCGCTACGGGAGGACCGCTACGCCACGCGTCCTTACGACGATCATAGGGGAGAAAACTCCTTGCTAAGCAATGAAAGCGTCTTCCTGTGTGGAGTGGAAAAGTACACATTTAGGCCAAAAAGGGACTGTCGCGAATTTGGCTTTCTCGCGATGCGCCCAGCAAAACATTGATTTGGCTTTCTTTTCTGGCCGATTTCCTCCCTCACGGTTCTCATTCCTCTTCGAAAGTTGAAGAGCGTGTCTCTCTCGAGTTAGAAGGGCATTGAGGATTACAAATTGATCATGTGAAATGACCAGTGGGGAGACTGGTCTCCCAATGATCCTCAAGGGGGATTGTAAATCTGAAATTTCTCAGACTTGTGAATGTGAAAAATGTCCACATCGAGGAATCAATCCTCCCTGGGAACCAATGCCCTACTGGGAAACACTCCCCATTTCGATGTGAGAACGCGCCAGGATCAGAAATGGGAGGACCTCTACTCCACGCGTACTTCAGACGGCTGGCTTTCGGGGAGAAAAATCCTCGCTACGGGAGGACCGCTACGCCATGCGTCCTTACGACGATCATAGGGGAGAAAACTTCTTGCTAAGCAATGGAAGCATCTTCCAGTGTGGAGTGTAAATGTACACATTTAGGCCAAAAAGGGACTGTCGCGAATTTGGCTTTCTCGCGATGCGCCCAGCAAAACATTGGTTTGGCTTTCTTTTCTGGCCGATTTCCTCCCTCATGGTTCTCATTCCTCTTCGAAAGTGGAAGAGCATATCTCTCTAGAGTTAGAAGGGCTTTGAGGTTTACAAATTGATCATGTGAAATGACCAGTGGGGAGACTGGTCTCCCAATGATCCTCAAGGGGGATTGTAAATCTGAAATTTCTCAGACTTGTGAATGTGAAAAATGTCCACATCGAGGAATCAATCCTCCCTGGGAACCAATGCCCTACTGGGAAACACTGCCCATTTCAATGTGAGAACGCGCCAGGATCAGAAATGGGAGGACCTCTACTCCACGCGTACTTCAGACGCCTGGCTTTCGGGGAGAAAAATCCTCGCTGCGGGAGGACCGCTACGCCACCCGTCCTTACGACGATCATAGGGGAGAAAACTCCTTGCTAAGCGATGAAAGCGTCTTCCGGTGTGGAGTGTAAATGTACACATTTAGGCCAAAAAGGGACTGTCGCGAATTTGGCTTTCTCGCCTTGCGCCCAGCAAAACATTGGTTTGGCTTTCTTTTCTGGCCGATTTCCTCCCTCACGGTTCTCATTCCTCTTCGAAAGTGGAAGAGCGTGTCTCTCTCGAGTTAGAAGGGCATTGAGGATTACAAATTGATCATGTGAAATGACCAGTGGGGAGACTGGTCTCCCAATGATCCTCAAGGGGGATTGTAAATCTGAAATTGCTCAGACTTGTGAATGTGAAAAATGTCCACATCGAGGAATCAATCCTCCCTGGGAACCATTGCCCTACTGGGAAACACTCCCCATTTCGATGTGAGAACGCGCCAGGATCAGAAATGGGAGGACCTCTACTCCACGCGTACTTCAGACGGCTGGCTTTCGGGGAGAAAAATCCTCGCTACGGGAGGACCGCTACGCCACGCGTACTTACGACGATCATAGGGGAGAAAACTCCTTGCTAAGCGATGAAAGCGTCTGCCGGTGTGGAGTGTAAATGTACACATTTAGGCCAAAAAGGGACTGTCGCGAATTTGGCTTTCTCGCGATGCGCCCAGCAAAACATTGGTTTGGCTTTCTTTTCTGGCCGATTTCCTCCCTCACGGTTCTCATTCCTCT
The DNA here is from genome assembly GCF_027887165.1 of Monodelphis domestica. NCBI lineage: Eukaryota > Metazoa > Chordata > Mammalia > Didelphimorphia > Didelphidae > Monodelphis > Monodelphis domestica. The sequence continues at coordinate 246,693,545 of NC_077228.1, forward strand.
TCGAAAGTGGAAGACCGTGTCTCTCTCGAGTTAGAAGGGCATTGAGGATTACAAATTGATCATGTGAAATGACCAGTGGGGAGACTGGTCTCCCAATGATCCTCAAGGGGGATTGTAAATCTGAAATTTCTCAGACTTGTGAATGTGAAAAATGTCCACATCGAGGAATCAATCCTCCCTGGGAACCAATGCCCTACTGGGAAACACTCCCCATTTCGATGTGAGAACGCACCAGGATCAGAAATCGGAGGACCTCTACTCCACGCGTACTTCAGACGGCTGGCTTTCGGGGAGAAAAATCCTCGCTACGGGAGGACCGCTACGCCACGCGTCCTTACGACGATCATAGGGGAGAAAAGTCCTTGCTAAGCAATGAAAGCGACTTCCGGTGTGGAGTGGAAATGTACACATTTAGGCCAAAAAGGGACTGTCGCGAATTTGGCTTTCTCGCGATGCGCCCAGCAAAACATTGGTTTGGCTTTCTTTTCTGGCCGATTTCCTCCCTCACGGTTCTCATTCCTCTTCGAAAGTGGAAGAGCGTGTCTCTCTCGAGTTAGAAGGGCATTGAGGGTTACAAATTGATCATGTGAAATGACCAGTGGGGAGACTGGTCTCCCAATGATCCTCAAGGGGGATTGTAAATCTGAAATTTCTCAGACTTGTGAATGTGAAAAATGTCCACATCGAGGAATCAATCCTCCCTGGGAACCAATGCCCTACTGGGAAACACTCCCCATTTCGATGTGAGAACGCGCCAGGATCAGAAATGGGAGGACCTCTACTCCACGCGTACTTCAGACGGCTGGCTTTCGGGGAGAAAAATCCTCGCTACGGGAGGACCGCTACGCCACGTGTCCTTACGACGATCATAGGGGAGAAAACTCCTTGCTAAGCAATGAAAGCGTCTTCCGGTGTGGAGTGGAAATGTACACATTTAGGACAAAAAGGGACTGTCGCGAATTTGGATTTCTCGCGATGCGCCCAGCAAAACATTGGTTTGGCTTTCTTTTCTGGCCGCTTTGCTCCCTCACGGTTCTCATTCCTCTTCGAAAGTGGAAGAGCGTGTCTCTCTCGAGTTAGAAGGGCATTGAGGATTACAAATTGATCATGTGAAATGACCAGTGGGGAGACTGGTCTCCCAATGATCCTCAAGGGGAATTGTAAATCTGAAATTTCTCAGACTTGTGAATGTGAAAAATGTCCACATCGAGGAATCAATCCTCCCTGGGAACCAATGCCCTACTGGGAAACACTCCCCATTTCGATGTGAGAACGCGCCAGGATCAGAAATGGGAGGACCTCTACTCCACGCGTACTTCAGACGGCTGGCTTTCGGGGAGAAAAATCCTCGCTACGGGAGGACCGCTACGCCACGTGTCCTTACGACGATCATAGGGGAGAAAACTCCTTGCTAAGCAATGAAAGCGTCTTCCGGTGTGGAGTGGAAATGTACACATTTAGGACAAAAAGGGACTGTCGCGAATTTGGATTTCTCGCGATGCGCCCAGCAAAACATTGGTTTGGCTTTCTTTTCGGGCCGCTTTGCTCCCTCACGGTTCTCATTCCTCTTCGAAAGTGGAAGAGCGTGTCTCACTCGAGTTAGAAGGGCATTGAGGATTACAAATTGATCATGTGAAATGACCAGTGGGGAGACTGGTCTCCCAATGATCCTCAAGGGGAATTGTAAATCTGAAATTTCTCAGACTTGTGAATGTGAAAAATGTCCACATCGAGGAATCAATCCTCCCTGGGAACCAATGCCCTACTGGGAAACACTCCCCATTTCGATGTGAGAACGCGCCAGGATCAGAAATGGGAGGACCTATACTCCACGCGTACTTCAGACGGCTGGCTTTCGGGGAGAAAAATCCTCGCTACGGGAGGACCGCTACGCCACGCATCCTTACGAGGATCATAGGGCAGAAAACTCCTTGCTACGCAATGAAAGCGTCTTCCGGTGTGGAGTGGAAATGTACACATTTCGGCCAAAAAGGGACTGTCGCGAATTTGGCTTTCTCGCGATGCGCCCAGCAAAACATTGGTTTGGCTTTCTTTTCTGGCCGCTTTGCTCCCTCACGGTTCTCATTCCTCTTCGAAAGTGGAAGAGCGTGTCTCTCTCGAGTTAGAAGGGCATTGAGGATTACAAATTGATCATGTGAAATGACCAGTGGGGAGACTGGTCTCCCAATGATCCTCAAGGGGGATTGTAAATCTGAAATTGCTCAGACTTGTGAATGTGAAAAATGTCCACATCGAGGAATCAATCCTCCCTGGGAACCAATGCCCTACTGGGAAACACTCCCCATTTCGATGTGAGAACGCGCCAGGATCAGAAATGGGAGGACCTCTACTCCACGCGTACTTCAGACGGCTGGCTTTCGGGGAGAAAAATCCTCGCTACGGGAGGACCGCTACGCCACGCGTGCTCACGACGATCATAGGGGAGAAAACTCCTTGCTACGCAATGAAAGCGTCTCCCGGTGTGGAGTGGAAATGTACACATTTCGGCCAAAAAGGGACTGTCGCGAATTTGGCTTTCTCGCGATGCGCCCAGCAAAACATTGGTTTGGCTTTCTTTTCTGGCCGCTTTGCTCCCTCACGGTTCTCATTCCTCTTCGAAAGTGGAAGAGCGTGTCTCTCTCGAGTTAGAAGGGCATTGAGGATTACAAATTGATCATGTGAAATGACCAGTGGGGAGACTGGTCTCCCAATGATCCTCAAGGGGGATTGTAAATCTGAAATTGCTCAGACTTGTGAATGTGAAAAATGTCCACATCGAGGAATCAATCCTCCCTGGGAACCAATGCCCTACTGGGAAACACTCCCCATTTCGATGTGAGAACGCGCCAGGATCAGAAATGGGAGGACCTCTACTCCACGCGTACTTCAGACGGCTGGCTTTCGGGGAGAAAAATCCTCGCTACTGGAGGACCGCTACGCCACGCGTCCTCACGACGATCATAGGGGAGAAAACTCCTTGCTACGCAATGAAAGCGTCTTCCGGTGTGGAGTGGAAAGGTACACATTTCGGCCAAAAAGGGACTGTCGCGAATTTGGCTTTCTCGCGATGCGCCCAGCAAAACATTGGTTTGGCTTTCTTTTCTGGCCGCTTTGCTCCCTCACGGTTCTCATTCCTCTTTGAAAGTGGAAGAGCGTGTCTCTCTCGAGTTAGAAGGGCATTGAGGATTACAAATTGATCATGTGAAATGACCAGTGGGGAGACTGGTCTCCCAATGATCCTCAAGGGGGATTGTAAATCTGAAATTGCTCAGACTTGTGAATGTGAAAAATGTCCACATCGAGGAATCAATCCTCCCTGGGAACCAATGCCCTACTGGGAAACACTCCCCATTTCGATGTGAGAACGCGCCAGGATCAGAAATGGGAGGACCTCTACTCCACGCGTACTTCAGACGGCTGGATTTCGGGGAGAAAAATCCTCGCTACGGGAGGACCGCTACGCCACGCGTCCTTACGACGATCATAGGGGAGAAAACTCCTTGCTACGCAATGAAAGCGTCTCCCGGTGTGGAGTGGAAATGTACACATTTCGGCCAAAAAGGGACTGTCGCGAATTTGGCTTTCTCGCGATGCGCCCAGCAAAACATTGGTTTGGCTTTCTTTTCTGGCCGCTTTGCTCCCTCACGGTTCTCATTCCTCTTCGAAAGTGGAAGAGCGTGTCTCTCTCGAGTGAGAAGGGCATTGAGGATTACAAATTGATCATGTGAAATGACCAGTGGGGAGACTGGTCTCCCAATGATCCTCAAGGGGGATTGTAAATCTGAAATTGCTCAGACTTGTGAATGTGAAAAATGTCCACATCGAGGAATCAATCCTCCCTGGGAACCAATGCCCTACTGGGAAACACTCCCCATTTCGATGTGAGAACGCGCCAGGATCAGAAATGGGAGGACCTCTACTCCACGCGTACTTCAGACGGCTGGCTTTCGGGGAGAAAAATCCTCGCTACGGGAGGACCGCTACGCCACGCGTCCTCACGACGATCATAGGGGAGAAAACTCCTTGCTACGCAATGAAACCGTCTCCCGGTGTGGAGTGGAAATGTACACATTTCGGCCAAAAAGGGACTGTCGCGAATTTGGCTTTCTCGCGATGCGCCCAGCAAAACATTGGTTTGGCTTTCTTTTCTGGCCGCTTTGCTCCCTCACGGTTCTCATTCCTCTTCGAAAGTGGAAGAGCGTGTCTCTCTCGAGTTAGAAGGGCATTGAGGATTACAAATTGATCATGTGAAATGACCAGTGGGGAGACTGGTCTCCCAATGATCCTCAAGGGGGATTGTAAATCTGAAATTGCTCAGACTTGTGAATGTGAAAAATGTCCACATCGAGGAATCAATCCTCCCTGGGAACCAATGCCCTACTGGGAAACACTCCCCATTTCGATGTGAGAACGCGCCAGGATCAGAAATGGGAGGACCTCTACTCCAGGCGTACTTCAGACGGCTGGCTTTCGGGGAGAAAAATCCTCGCTACGGGAGGACCGCTACGCCACGCGTCCTTACGACGATCATAGGGGAGAAAACTCCTTCCTACGCAATGAAAGCGTCTTCCGGTGTGGAGTGGAAATGTACACATTTCGTCCAAAAAGGGACTGTCGCGAATTTGGCTTTCTCGCGATGCGCCCAGCAAAACATTGGTTTGGCTTTCTTTTCTGGCCGCTTTGCTCCCTCACGGTTCTCATTCCTCTTCGAAAGTGGAAGAGCGTGTCTCTCTCGAGTTAGAAGGGCATTGAGGATTACAAATTGATCATGTGAAATGACCAGTGGGGAGACTGGTCTCCCAATGATCCTCAAGGGGGATTGTAAATCTGAAATTGCTCAGACTTGTGAATGTGAAAAATGTCCACATCGAGGAATCAATCCTCCCTGGGAACCAATGCCCTACTGGGAAACACTCCCCATTTTGATGTGAGAACGCGCCAGGATCAGAAATGGGAGGACCTCTACTCCACGCGTACTTCAGACGGCTGGCTTTCGGGGAGAAAAATCCTCGCTACGGGAGGACCGCTACGCCACGCCTCCTCACGACGATCATAGGGGAGAAAACTCCTTGCTACGCAATGAAAGCGTCTCCCGGTGTGGAGTGGAAATGTACACATTTCGGCCAAAAAGGGACTGTCGCGAATTTGGCTTTCTCGCGATGCGCCCAGCAAAACATTGGTTTGGCTTTCTTTTCTGGCCGCTTTGCTCCCTCACGGTTCTCATTCCTCTTCGAAAGTGGAAGAGCGTGTCTCTCTCGAGTTAGAAGGGCATTGAGGATTACAAATTGATCATGTGAAATGACCAGTGGGGAGACTGGTCTCCCAATGATCCTCAAGGGGGATTGTAAATCTGAAATTGCTCAGACTTGTGAATGTGAAAAATGTCCACATCGAGGAATCAATCCTCCCTGGGAACCAATGCCCTACTGGGAAACACTCCCCATTTCGATGTGAGAACGCGCCAGGATCAGAAATGGGAGGACCTCTACTCCACGCGTACTTCAGACGGCTGGCTTTCGGGGAGAAAAATCCTCGCTACGGGAGGACCGCTACGCCACGCGTCCTCACGACGATCATAGGGGAGAAAACTCCTTGCTACGCAATGAAAGCGTCTTCCGGTGTGGAGTGGAAATGTACACATTTCGGCCAAAAAGGGACTGTCGCGAATTTGGCTTTCTCGCGATGCGCCCAGCAAAACATTGGTTTGGCTTTCTTTTCTGGCCGCTTTGCTCCCTCACGGTTCTCATTCCTCTTCGAAAGTGGAAGAGCGTGTCTCTCTCGAGTTAGAAGGGCATTGAGGATTACAAATTGATCATGTGAAATGACCAGTGGGGAGACTGGTCTCCCAATGATCCTCAAGGGGGATTGTAAATCTGAAATTGCTCAGACTTGTGAATGTGAAAAATGTCCACATCGAGGAATCAATCCTCCCTGGGAACCAATGCCCTACTGGGAAACACTCCCCATTTCGATGTGAGAACGCGCCAGGATCAGAAATGGGAGGACCTCTACTCCACGCGTACTTCAGACGGCTGGCTTTCGGGGAGAAAAATCCTCGCTACGGGAGGACCGCTACGCCACGCGTCCTCACGACGATCATAGGGGAGAAAACTCCTTGCTACGCAATGAAAGCGTCTTCCGGTGTGGAGTGGAAATGTACACATTTCGGCCAAAAAGGGACTGTCGCGAATTTGGCTTTCTCGCGATGCGCCCAGCAAAACAATGGTTTGGCTTTCTTTTCTGGCCGCTTTGCTCCCTCACGGTTCTCATTCCTCTTCGAAAGTGGAAGAGCGTGTCTCTCTCGAGTTAGAAGGGCATTGAGGATTACAAATTGATCATGTGAAATGACCAGTGGGGAGACTGGTCTCCCAATGATCCTCAAGGGGGATTGTAAATCTGAAATTGCTCAGACTTGTGAATGTGAAAAATGTCCACATCGAGGAATCAATCCTCCCTGGGAACCAATGCCCTACTGGGAAACACTCCCCATTTCGATGTGAGAACGCGCCAGGATCAGAAATGGGAGGACCTCTACTCCACGCGTACTTCAGACGGCTGGCTTTCGGGGAGAAAAATCCTCGCTACGGGAGGACCGCTACGCCACGCGTCCTCACGACGATCATAGGGGAGAAAACTCCTTGCTACGCAATGAAACCGTCTCCCGGTGTGGAGTGGAAATGTACACATTTCGGCCAAAAAGGGACTGTCGCGAATTTGGCTTTCTCGCGATGCGCCCAGCAAAACATTGGTTTGGCTTTCTTTTCTGGCCGCTTTGCTCCCTCACGGTTCTCATTCCTCTTCGAAAGTGGAAGAGCGTGTCTCTCTCGAGTTAGAAGGGCATTGAGGATTACAAATTGATCATGTGAAATGACCAGTGGGGAGACTGGTCTCCCAATGATCCTCAAGGGGGATTGTAAATCTGAAATTGCTCAGACTTGTGAATGTGAAAAATGTCCACATCGAGGAATCAATCCTCCCTGGGAACCAATGCCCTACTGGGAAACACTCCCCATTTCGATGTGAGAACGCGCCAGGATCAGAAATGGGAGGACCTCTACTCCAGGCGTACTTCAGACGGCTGGCTTTCGGGGAGAAAAATCCTCGCTACGGGAGGACCGCTACGCCACGCGTCCTTACGACGATCATAGGGGAGAAAACTCCTTCCTACGCAATGAAAGCGTCTTCCGGTGTGGAGTGGAAATGTACACATTTCGTCCAAAAAGGGACTGTCGCGAATTTGGCTTTCTCGCGATGCGCCCAGCAAAACATTGGTTTGGCTTTCTTTTCTGGCCGCTTTGCTCCCTCACGGTTCTCATTCCTCTTCGAAAGTGGAAGAGCGTGTCTCTCTCGAGTTAGAAGGGCATTGAGGATTACAAATTGATCATGTGAAATGACCAGTGGGGAGACTGGTCTCCCAATGATCCTCAAGGGGGATTGTAAATCTGAAATTGCTCAGACTTGTGAATGTGAAAAATGTCCACATCGAGGAATCAATCCTCCCTGGGAACCAATGCCCTACTGGGAAACACTCCCCATTTCGATGTGAGAACGCGCCAGGATCAGAAATGGGAGGACCTCTACTCCACGCGTACTTCAGACGGCTGGCTTTCGGGGAGAAAAATCCTCGCTACGGGAGGACCGCTACGCCACGCCTCCTCACGACGATCATAGGGGAGAAAACTCCTTGCTACGCAATGAAAGCGTCTCCCGGTGTGGAGTGGAAATGTACACATTTCGGCCAAAAAGGGACTGTCGCGAATTTGGCTTTCTCGCGATGCGCCCAGCAAAACATTGGTTTGGCTTTCTTTTCTGGCCGCTTTGCTCCCTCACGGTTCTCATTCCTCTTCGAAAGTGGAAGAGCGTGTCTCTCTCGAGTTAGAAGGGCATTGAGGATTACAAATTGATCATGTGAAATGACCAGTGGGGAGACTGGTCTCCCAATGATCCTCAAGGGGGATTGTAAATCTGAAATTGCTCAGACTTGTGAATGTGAAAAATGTCCACATCGAGGAATCAATCCTCCCTGGGAACCAATGCCCTACTGGGAAACACTCCCCATTTCGATGTGAGAACGCGCCAGGATCAGAAATGGGAGGACCTCTACTCCACGCGTACTTCAGACGGCTGGCTTTCGGGGAGAAAAATCCTCGCTACGGGAGGACCGCTACGCCACGCGTCCTCACGACGATCATAGGGGAGAAAACTCCTTGCTACGCAATGAAAGCGTCTTCCGGTGTGGAGTGGAAATGTACACATTTCGGCCAAAAAGGGACTGTCGCGAATTTGGCTTTCTCGCGATGCGCCCAGCAAAACATTGGTTTGGCTTTCTTTTCTGGCCGCTTTGCTCCCTCACGGTTCTCATTCCTCTTCGAAAGTGGAAGAGCGTGTCTCTCTCGAGTTAGAAGGGCATTGAGGATTACAAATTGATCATGTGAAATGACCAGTGGGGAGACTGGTCTCCCAATGATCCTCAAGGGGGATTGTAAATCTGAAATTGCTCAGACTTGTGAATGTGAAAAATGTCCACATCGAGGAATCAATCCTCCCTGGGAACCAATGCCCTACTGGGAAACACTCCCCATTTCGATGTGAGAACGCGCCAGGATCAGAAATGGGAGGACCTCTACTCCACGCGTACTTCAGACGGCTGGCTTTCGGGGAGAAAAATCCTCGCTACGGGAGGACCGCTACGCCACGCGTCCTCACGACGATCATAGGGGAGAAAACTCCTTGCTACGCAATGAAAGCGTCTCCCGGTGTGGAGTGGAAATGTACACATTTCGTCCAAAAAGGGACTGTCGCGAATTTGGCTTTCTCGCGATGCGCCCAGCAAAACATTGGTTTGGCTTTCTTTTCTGGCCGCTTTGCTCCCTCACGGTTCTCATTCCTCTTCGAAAGTGGAAGAGCGTGTCTCTCTCGAGTTAGAAGGGCATTGAGGATTACAAATTGATCATGTGAAATGACCAGTGGGGAGACTAGTCTCCCAATGATCCTCAAGGGGGATTGTAAATCTGAAATTGCTCAGACTTGTGAATGTGAAAAATGTCCACATCGAGGAATCAATCCTCCCTGGGAACCAATGCCCTACTGGGAAACACTCCCCATTTCGATGTGAGAACGCGCCAGGATCAGAAATGGGAGGACCTCTACTCCACGCGTACTTCAGACGGCTGGCTTTCGGGGAGAAAAATCCTCGCTACGGGAGGACCGCTACGCCACGCGTGCTCACGACGATCATAGGGGAGAAAACTCCTTGCTACGCAATGAAAGCGTCTCCCGGTGTGGAGTGGAAATGTACACATTTCGGCCAAAAAGGGACTGTCTCGAATTTGGCTTTCTCGCGATGCGCCCAGCAAAACATTGGTTTGGCTTTCTTTTCTGGCCGCTTTGCTCCCTCACGGTTCTCATTCCTCTTCGAAAGTGGAAGAGCGTGTCTCTCTCGAGTTAGAAGGGCATTGAGGATTACAAATTGATCATGTGAAATGACCAGTGGGGAGACTGGTCTCCCAATGATCCTCAAGGGGGATTGTAAATCTGAAATTGCTCAGACTTGTGAATGTGAAAAATGTCCACATTGAGGAATCAATCCTCCCTGGGAACCAATGCCCTACTGGGAAACACTCCCCATTTCGATGTGAGAACGCGCCAGGATCAGAAATGGGAGGACCTCTACTCCACGCGTACTTCAGACGGCTGGCTTTCGGGGAGAAAAATCCTCGCTACGGGAGGACCGCTACGCCACGCGTCCTCACGACGATCATAGGGGAGAAAACTCCTTGCTACGCAATGAAACCGTCTCCCGGTGTGGAGTGGAAATGTACACATTTCGGCCAAAAAGGGACTGTCGCGAATTTGGCTTTCTCGCGATGCGCCCAGCAAAACATTGGTTTGGCTTTCTTTTCTGGCCGCTTTGCTCCCTCACGGTTCTCATTCCTCTTCGAAAGTGGAAGAGCGTGTCTCTCTCGAGTTAGAAGGGCATTGAGGATTAAATTGATCATGTGAAATGACCAGTGGGGAGACTGGTCTCCCAATGATCCTCAAGGGGGATTGTAAATCTGAAATTGCTCAGACTTGTGAATGTGAAAAATGTCCACATCGAGGAATCAATCCTCCCTGGGAACCAATGCCCTACTGGGAAACACTCCCCATTTCGATGTGAGAACGCGCCAGGATCAGAAATGGGAGGACCTCTACTCCACGCGTACTTCAGACGGCTGGCTTTCGGGGAGAAAAATCCTCGCTACTGGAGGACCGCTATGCCACGCGTCCTCACGACGATCATAGGGGAGAAAACTCCTTGCTACGCAATGAAAGCGTCTTCCGGTGTGGAGTGGAAAGGTACACATTTCGGCCAAAAAGGGACTGTCGCGAATTTGGCTTTCTCGCGATGCGCCCAGCAAAACATTGGTTTGGCTTTCTTTTCTGGCCGCTTTGCTCCCTCACGGTTCTCATTCCTCTTTGAAAGTGGAAGAGCGTGTCTCTCTCGAGTTAGAAGGGCATTGAGGATTACAAATTGATCATGTGAAATGACCAGTGGGGAGACTGGTCTCCCAATGATCCTCAAGGGGGATTGTAAATCTGAAATTGCTCAGACTTGTGAATGTGAAAAATGTCCACATCGAGGAATCAATCCTCCCTGGGAACCAATGCCCTACTGGGAAACACTCCCCATTTCGATGTGAGAACGCGCCAGGATCAGAAATGGGAGGACCTCTACTCCACGCGTACTTCAGACGGCTGGCTTTCGGGGAGAAAAATCCTCGCTACGGGAGGACCGCTACGCCACGCGTCCTTACGACGATCATAGGGGAGAAAACTCCTTGCTACGCAATGAAAGCGTCTCCCGGTGTGGAGTGGAAATGTACACATTTCGTCCAAAAAGGGACTGTCGCGAATTTGGCTTTCTCGCGATGCGCCCAGCAAAACATTGGTTTGGCTTTCTTTTCTGGCCGCTTTGCTCCCTCACGGTTCTCATTCCTCTTCGAAAGTGGAAGAGCGTGTCTCTCTCGAGTTAGAAGGGCATTGAGGATTACAAATTGATCATGTGAAATGACCAGTGGGGAGACTGGTCTCCCAATGATCCTCAAGGGGGATTGTAAATCTGAAATTGCTCAGACTTGTGAATGTGAAAAATGTCCACATCGAGGAATCAATCCTCCCTGGGAACCAATGCCCTACTGGGAAACACTCCCCATTTCGATGTGAGAACGCGCCAGGATCAGAAATGGGAGGACCTCTACTCCACGCGTACTTCAGACGGCTGGCTTTCGGGGAGAAAAATCCTCGCTACGGGAGGACCGCTACGCCACGCGTCCTCACGACGATCATAGGGGAGAAAACTCCTTGCTACGCAATGAAACCGTCTCCCGGTGTGGAGTGGAAATGTACACATTTCGGCCAAAAAGGGACTGTCGCGAATTTGGCTTTCTCGCGATGCGCCCAGCAAAACATTGGTTTGGCTTTCTTTTCTGGCCGCTTTGCTCCCTCACGGTTCTCATTCCTCTTCGAAAGTGGAAGAGCGTGTCTCTCTCGAGTTAGAAGGGCATTGAGGATTACAAATTGATCATGTGAAATGACCAGTGGGGAGACTGGTCTCCCAATGATCCTCAAGGGGGATTGTAAATCTGAAATTGCTCAGACTTGTGAATGTGAAAAATGTCCACATCGAGGAATCAATCCTCCCTGGGAACCAATGCCCTACTGGGAAACACTCCCCATTTCGATGTGAGAACGCGCCAGGATCAGAAATGGGAGGACCTCTACTCCACGCGTACTTCAGACGGCTGGCTTTCGGGGAGAAAAATCCTCGCTACGGGAGGACCGCTACGCCACGCGTCCTTACGACGATCATAGGGGAGAAAACTCCTTCCTATGCAATGAAAGCGTCTTCCGGTGTGGAGTGGAAATGTACACATTTCGTCCAAAAAGGGACTGTCGCGAATTTGGCTTTCTCGCGATGCGCCCAGCAAAACATTGGTTTGGCTTTCTTTTCTGGCCGCTTTGCTCCCTCACGGTTCTCATTCCTCTTCGAAAGTGGAAGAGCGTGTCTCTCTCGAGTTAGAAGGGCATTGAGGATTACAAATTGATCATGTGAAATGACCAGTGGGGAGACTGGTCTCCCAATGATCCTCAAGGGGGATTGTAAATCTGAAATTGCTCAGACTTGTGAATGTGAAAAATGTCCACATCGAGGAATCAATCCTCCCTGGGAACCAATGCCCTACTGGGAAACACTCCCCATTTCGATGTGAGAACGCGCCAGGATCAGAAATGGGAGGACCTATACTCCACGCGTACTTCAGACGGCTGGCTTTCGGGGAGAAAAATCCTCGCTACGGGAGGACCGCTACGCCACGCATCCTTACGAGGATCATAGGGCAGAAAACTCCTTGCTACGCAATGAAAGCGTCTTCCGGTGTGGAGTGGAAATGTACACATTTCGGCCAAAAAGGGACTGTCGCGAATTTGGCTTTCTCGCGATGCGCCCAGCAAAACATTGGTTTGGCTTTCTTTTCTGGCCGCTTTGCTCCCTCACGGTTCTCATTCCTCTTCGAAAGTGGAAGAGCGTGTCTCTCTCGAGTTAGAAGGGCATTGAGGATTACAAATTGATCATGTGAAATGACCAGTGGGGAGACTGGTCTCCCAATGATCCTCAAGGGGGATTGTAAATCTGAAATTGCTCAGACTTGTGAATGTGAAAAATGTCCACATCGAGGAATCAATCCTCCCTGGGAACCAATGCCCTACTGGGAAACACTCCCCATTTCGATGTGAGAACGCGCCAGGATCAGAAATGGGAGGACCTCTACTCCACGCGTACTTCAGACGGCTGGCTTTCGGGGAGAAAAATCCTCGCTACGGGAGGACCGCTACGCCACGCGTGCTCACGACGATCATAGGGGAGAAAACTCCTTGCTACGCAATGAAAGCGTCTCCCGGTGTGGAGTGGAAATGTACACATTTCGGCCAAAAAGGGACTGTCGCGAATTTGGCTTTCTCGCGATGCGCCCAGCAAAACATTGGTTTGGCTTTCTTTTCTGGCCGCTTTGCTCCCTCACGGTTCTCATTCCTCTTCGAAAGTGGAAGAGCGTGTCTCTCTCGAGTTAGAAGGGCATTGAGGATTACAAATTGATCATGTGAAATGACCAGTGGGGAGACTGGTCTCCCAATGATCCTCAAGGGGGATTGTAAATCTGAAATTGCTCAGACTTGTGAATGTGAAAAATGTCCACATCGAGGAATCAATCCTCCCTGGGAACCAATGCCCTACTGGGAAACACTCCCCATTTCGATGTGAGAACGCGCCAGGATCAGAAATGGGAGGACCTCTACTCCACGCGTACTTCAGACGGCTGGCTTTCGGGGAGAAAAATCCTCGCTACTGGAGGACCGCTACGCCACGCGTCCTCACGACGATCATAGGGGAGAAAACTCCTTGCTACGCAATGAAAGCGTCTTCCGGTGTGGAGTGGAAAGGTACACATTTCGGCCAAAAAGGGACTGTCGCGAATTTGGCTTTCTCGCGATGCGCCCAGCAAAACATTGGTTTGGCTTTCTTTTCTGGCCGCTTTGCTCCCTCACGGTTCTCATTCCTCTTTGAAAGTGGAAGAGCGTGTCTCTCTCGAGTTAGAAGGGCATTGAGGATTACAAATTGATCATGTGAAATGACCAGTGGGGAGACTGGTCTCCCAATGATCCTCAAGGGGGATTGTAAATCTGAAATTGCTCAGACTTGTGAATGTGAAAAATGTCCACATCGAGGAATCAATCCTCCCTGGGAACCAATGCCCTACTGGGAAACACTCCCCATTTCGATGTGAGAACGCGCCAGGATCAGAAATGGGAGGACCTCTACTCCACGCGTACTTCAGACGGCTGGATTTCGGGGAGAAAAATCCTCGCTACGGGAGGACCGCTACGCCACGCGTCCTTACGACGATCATAGGGGAGAAAACTCCTTGCTACGCAATGAAAGCGTCTCCCGGTGTGGAGTGGAAATGTACACATTTCGGCCAAAAAGGGACTGTCGCGAATTTGGCTTTCTCGCGATGCGCCCAGCAAAACATTGGTTTGGCTTTCTTTTCTGGCCGCTTTGCTCCCTCACGGTTCTCATTCCTCTTCGAAAGTGGAAGAGCGTGTCTCTCTCGAGTGAGAAGGGCATTGAGGATTACAAATTGATCATGTGAAATGACCAGTGGGGAGACTGGTCTCCCAATGATCCTCAAGGGGGATTGTAAATCTGAAATTGCTCAGACTTGTGAATGTGAAAAATGTCCACATCGAGGAATCAATCCTCCCTGGGAACCAATGCCCTACTGGGAAACACTCCCCATTTCGATGTGAGAACGCGCCAGGATCAGAAATGGGAGGACCTCTACTCCACGCGTACTTCAGACGGCTGGCTTTCGGGGAGAAAAATCCTCGCTACGGGAGGACCGCTACGCCACGCGTCCTCACGACGATCATAGGGGAGAAAACTCCTTGCTACGCAATGAAACCGTCTCCCGGTGTGGAGTGGAAATGTACACATTTCGGCCAAAAAGGGACTGTCGCGAATTTGGCTTTCTCGCGATGCGCCCAGCAAAACATTGGTTTGGCTTTCTTTTCTGGCCGCTTTGCTCCCTCACGGTTCTCATTCCTCTTCGAAAGTGGAAGAGCGTGTCTCTCTCGAGTTAGAAGGGCATTGAGGATTACAAATTGATCATGTGAAATGACCAGTGGGGAGACTGGTCTCCCAATGATCCTCAAGGGGGATTGTAAATCTGAAATTGCTCAGACTTGTGAATGTGAAAAATGTCCACATCGAGGAATCAATCCTCCCTGGGAACCAATGCCCTACTGGGAAACACTCCCCATTTCGATGTGAGAACGCGCCAGGATCAGAAATGGGAGGACCTCTACTCCAGGCGTACTTCAGACGGCTGGCTTTCGGGGAGAAAAATCCTCGCTACGGGAGGACCGCTACGCCACGCGTCCTTACGACGATCATAGGGGAGAAAACTCCTTCCTACGCAATGAAAGCGTCTTCCGGTGTGGAGTGGAAATGTACACATTTCGTCCAAAAAGGGACTGTCGCGAATTTGGCTTTCTCGCGATGCGCCCAGCAAAACATTGGTTTGGCTTTCTTTTCTGGCCGCTTTGCTCCCTCACGGTTCTCATTCCTCTTCGAAAGTGGAAGAGCGTGTCTCTCTCGAGTTAGAAGGGCATTGAGGATTACAAATTGATCATGTGAAATGACCAGTGGGGAGACTGGTCTCCCAATGATCCTCAAGGGGGATTGTAAATCTGAAATTGCTCAGACTTGTGAATGTGAAAAATGTCCACATCGAGGAATCAATCCTCCCTGGGAACCAATGCCCTACTGGGAAACACTCCCCATTTCGATGTGAGAACGCGCCAGGATCAGAAATGGGAGGACCTCTACTCCACGCGTACTTCAGACGGCTGGCTTTCGGGGAGAAAAATCCTCGCTACGGGAGGACCGCTACGCCACGCCTCCTCACGACGATCATAGGGGAGAAAACTCCTTGCTACGCAATGAAAGCGTCTCCCGGTGTGGAGTGGAAATGTACACATTTCGGCCAAAAAGGGACTGTCGCGAATTTGGCTTTCTCGCGATGCGCCCAGCAAAACATTGGTTTGGCTTTCTTTTCTGGCCGCTTTGCTCCCTCACGGTTCTCATTCCTCTTCGAAAGTGGAAGAGCGTGTCTCTCTCGAGTTAGAAGGGCATTGAGGATTACAAATTGATCATGTGAAATGACCAGTGGGGAGACTGGTCTCCCAATGATCCTCAAGGGGGATTGTAAATCTGAAATTGCTCAGACTTGTGAATGTGAAAAATGTCCACATCGAGGAATCAATCCTCCCTGGGAACCAATGCCCTACTGGGAAACACTCCCCATTTCGATGTGAGAACGCGCCAGGATCAGAAATGGGAGGACCTCTACTCCACGCGTACTTCAGACGGCTGGCTTTCGGGGAGAAAAATCCTCGCTACGGGAGGACCGCTACGCCACGCGTCCTCACGACGATCATAGGGGAGAAAACTCCTTGCTACGCAATGAAAGCGTCTTCCGGTGTGGAGTGGAAATGTACACATTTCGGCCAAAAAGGGACTGTCGCGAATTTGGCTTTCTCGCGATGCGCCCAGCAAAACATTGGTTTGGCTTTCTTTTCTGGCCGCTTTGCTCCCTCACGGTTCTCATTCCTCTTCGAAAGTGGAAGAGCGTGTCTCTCTCGAGTTAGAAGGGCATTGAGGATTACAAATTGATCATGTGAAATGACCAGTGGGGAGACTGGTCTCCCAATGATCCTCAAGGGGGATTGTAAATCTGAAATTGCTCAGACTTGTGAATGTGAAAAATGTCCACATCGAGGAATCAATCCTCCCTGGGAACCAATGCCCTACTGGGAAACACTCCCCATTTCGATGTGAGAACGCGCCAGGATCAGAAATGGGAGGACCTCTACTCCACGCGTACTTCAGACGGCTGGCTTTCGGGGAGAAAAATCCTCGCTACGGGAGGACCGCTACGCCACGCGTCCTCACGACGATCATAGGGGAGAAAACTCCTTGCTACGCAATGAAAGCGTCTTCCGGTGTGGAGTGGAAATGTACACATTTCGGCCAAAAAGGGACTGTCGCGAATTTGGCTTTCTCGCGATGCGCCCAGCAAAACAATGGTTTGGCTTTCTTTTCTGGCCGCTTTGCTCCCTCACGGTTCTCATTCCTCTTCGAAAGTGGAAGAGCGTGTCTCTCTCGAGTTAGAAGGGCATTGAGGATTACAAATTGATCATGTGAAATGACCAGTGGGGAGACTGGTCTCCCAATGATCCTCAAGGGGGATTGTAAATCTGAAATTGCTCAGACTTGTGAATGTGAAAAATGTCCACATCGAGGAATCAATCCTCCCTGGGAACCAATGCCCTACTGGGAAACACTCCCCATTTCGATGTGAGAACGCGCCAGGATCAGAAATGGGAGGACCTCTACTCCACGCGTACTTCAGACGGCTGGCTTTCGGGGAGAAAAATCCTCGCTACGGGAGGACCGCTACGCCACGCGTCCTCACGACGATCATAGGGGAGAAAACTCCTTGCTACGCAATGAAACCGTCTCCCGGTGTGGAGTGGAAATGTACACATTTCGGCCAAAAAGGGACTGTCGCGAATTTGGCTTTCTCGCGATGCGCCCAGCAAAACATTGGTTTGGCTTTCTTTTCTGGCCGCTTTGCTCCCTCACGGTTCTCATTCCTCTTCGAAAGTGGAAGAGCGTGTCTCTCTCGAGTTAGAAGGGCATTGAGGATTACAAATTGATCATGTGAAATGACCAGTGGGGAGACTGGTCTCCCAATGATCCTCAAGGGGGATTGTAAATCTGAAATTGCTCAGACTTGTGAATGTGAAAAATGTCCACATCGAGGAATCAATCCTCCCTGGGAACCAATGCCCTACTGGGAAACACTCCCCATTTCGATGTGAGAACGCGCCAGGATCAGAAATGGGAGGACCTCTACTCCAGGCGTACTTCAGACGGCTGGCTTTCGGGGAGAAAAATCCTCGCTACGGGAGGACCGCTACGCCACGCGTCCTTACGACGATCATAGGGGAGAAAACTCCTTCCTACGCAATGAAAGCGTCTTCCGGTGTGGAGTGGAAATGTACACATTTCGTCCAAAAAGGGACTGTCGCGAATTTGGCTTTCTCGCGATGCGCCCAGCAAAACATTGGTTTGGCTTTCTTTTCTGGCCGCTTTGCTCCCTCACGGTTCTCATTCCTCTTCGAAAGTGGAAGAGCGTGTCTCTCTCGAGTTAGAAGGGCATTGAGGATTACAAATTGATCATGTGAAATGACCAGTGGGGAGACTGGTCTCCCAATGATCCTCAAGGGGGATTGTAAATCTGAAATTGCTCAGACTTGTGAATGTGAAAAATGTCCACATCGAGGAATCAATCCTCCCTGGGAACCAATGCCCTACTGGGAAACACTCCCCATTTCGATGTGAGAACGCGCCAGGATCAGAAATGGGAGGACCTCTACTCCACGCGTACTTCAGACGGCTGGCTTTCGGGGAGAAAAATCCTCGCTACGGGAGGACCGCTACGCCACGCCTCCTCACGACGATCATAGGGGAGAAAACTCCTTGCTACGCAATGAAAGCGTCTCCCGGTGTGGAGTGGAAATGTACACATTTCGGCCAAAAAGGGACTGTCGCGAATTTGGCTTTCTCGCGATGCGCCCAGCAAAACATTGGTTTGGCTTTCTTTTCTGGCCGCTTTGCTCCCTCACGGTTCTCATTCCTCTTCGAAAGTGGAAGAGCGTGTCTCTCTCGAGTTAGAAGGGCATTGAGGATTACAAATTGATCATGTGAAATGACCAGTGGGGAGACTGGTCTCCCAATGATCCTCAAGGGGGATTGTAAATCTGAAATTGCTCAGACTTGTGAATGTGAAAAATGTCCACATCGAGGAATCAATCCTCCCTGGGAACCAATGCCCTACTGGGAAACACTCCCCATTTCGATGTGAGAACGCGCCAGGATCAGAAATGGGAGGACCTCTACTCCACGCGTACTTCAGACGGCTGGCTTTCGGGGAGAAAAATCCTCGCTACGGGAGGACCGCTACGCCACGCGTCCTCACGACGATCATAGGGGAGAAAACTCCTTGCTACGCAATGAAAGCGTCTTCCGGTGTGGAGTGGAAATGTACACATTTCGGCCAAAAAGGGACTGTCGCGAATTTGGCTTTCTCGCGATGCGCCCAGCAAAACATTGGTTTGGCTTTCTTTTCTGGCCGCTTTGCTCCCTCACGGTTCTCATTCCTCTTCGAAAGTGGAAGAGCGTGTCTCTCTCGAGTTAGAAGGGCATTGAGGATTACAAATTGATCATGTGAAATGACCAGTGGGGAGACTGGTCTCCCAATGATCCTCAAGGGGGATTGTAAATCTGAAATTGCTCAGACTTGTGAATGTGAAAAATGTCCACATCGAGGAATCAATCCTCCCTGGGAACCAATGCCCTACTGGGAAACACTCCCCATTTCGATGTGAGAACGCGCCAGGATCAGAAATGGGAGGACCTCTACTCCACGCGTACTTCAGACGGCTGGCTTTCGGGGAGAAAAATCCTCGCTACGGGAGGACCGCTACGCCACGCGTCCTCACGACGATCATAGGGGAGAAAACTCCTTGCTACGCAATGAAAGCGTCTCCCGGTGTGGAGTGGAAATGTACACATTTCGTCCAAAAAGGGACTGTCGCGAATTTGGCTTTCTCGCGATGCGCCCAGCAAAACATTGGTTTGGCTTTCTTTTCTGGCCGCTTTGCTCCCTCACGGTTCTCATTCCTCTTCGAAAGTGGAAGAGCGTGTCTCTCTCGAGTTAGAAGGGCATTGAGGATTACAAATTGATCATGTGAAATGACCAGTGGGGAGACTAGTCTCCCAATGATCCTCAAGGGGGATTGTAAATCTGAAATTGCTCAGACTTGTGAATGTGAAAAATGTCCACATCGAGGAATCAATCCTCCCTGGGAACCAATGCCCTACTGGGAAACACTCCCCATTTCGATGTGAGAACGCGCCAGGATCAGAAATGGGAGGACCTCTACTCCACGCGTACTTCAGACGGCTGGCTTTCGGGGAGAAAAATCCTCGCTACGGGAGGACCGCTACGCCACGCGTGCTCACGACGATCATAGGGGAGAAAACTCCTTGCTACGCAATGAAAGCGTCTCCCGGTGTGGAGTGGAAATGTACACATTTCGGCCAAAAAGGGACTGTCTCGAATTTGGCTTTCTCGCGATGCGCCCAGCAAAACATTGGTTTGGCTTTCTTTTCTGGCCGCTTTGCTCCCTCACGGTTCTCATTCCTCTTCGAAAGTGGAAGAGCGTGTCTCTCTCGAGTTAGAAGGGCATTGAGGATTACAAATTGATCATGTGAAATGACCAGTGGGGAGACTGGTCTCCCAATGATCCTCAAGGGGGATTGTAAATCTGAAATTGCTCAGACTTGTGAATGTGAAAAATGTCCACATTGAGGAATCAATCCTCCCTGGGAACCAATGCCCTACTGGGAAACACTCCCCATTTCGATGTGAGAACGCGCCAGGATCAGAAATGGGAGGACCTCTACTCCACGCGTACTTCAGACGGCTGGCTTTCGGGGAGAAAAATCCTCGCTACGGGAGGACCGCTACGCCACGCGTCCTCACGACGATCATAGGGGAGAAAACTCCTTGCTACGCAATGAAACCGTCTCCCGGTGTGGAGTGGAAATGTACACATTTCGGCCAAAAAGGGACTGTCGCGAATTTGGCTTTCTCGCGATGCGCCCAGCAAAACATTGGTTTGGCTTTCTTTTCTGGCCGCTTTGCTCCCTCACGGTTCTCATTCCTCTTCGAAAGTGGAAGAGCGTGTCTCTCTCGAGTTAGAAGGGCATTGAGGATTAAATTGATCATGTGAAATGACCAGTGGGGAGACTGGTCTCCCAATGATCCTCAAGGGGGATTGTAAATCTGAAATTGCTCAGACTTGTGAATGTGAAAAATGTCCACATCGAGGAATCAATCCTCCCTGGGAACCAATGCCCTACTGGGAAACACTCCCCATTTCGATGTGAGAACGCGCCAGGATCAGAAATGGGAGGACCTCTACTCCACGCGTACTTCAGACGGCTGGCTTTCGGGGAGAAAAATCCTCGCTACTGGAGGACCGCTATGCCACGCGTCCTCACGACGATCATAGGGGAGAAAACTCCTTGCTACGCAATGAAAGCGTCTTCCGGTGTGGAGTGGAAAGGTACACATTTCGGCCAAAAAGGGACTGTCGCGAATTTGGCTTTCTCGCGATGCGCCCAGCAAAACATTGGTTTGGCTTTCTTTTCTGGCCGCTTTGCTCCCTCACGGTTCTCATTCCTCTTTGAAAGTGGAAGAGCGTGTCTCTCTCGAGTTAGAAGGGCATTGAGGATTACAAATTGATCATGTGAAATGACCAGTGGGGAGACTGGTCTCCCAATGATCCTCAAGGGGGATTGTAAATCTGAAATTGCTCAGACTTGTGAATGTGAAAAATGTCCACATCGAGGAATCAATCCTCCCTGGGAACCAATGCCCTACTGGGAAACACTCCCCATTTCGATGTGAGAACGCGCCAGGATCAGAAATGGGAGGACCTCTACTCCACGCGTACTTCAGACGGCTGGCTTTCGGGGAGAAAAATCCTCGCTACGGGAGGACCGCTACGCCACGCGTCCTTACGACGATCATAGGGGAGAAAACTCCTTGCTACGCAATGAAAGCGTCTCCCGGTGTGGAGTGGAAATGTACACATTTCGTCCAAAAAGGGACTGTCGCGAATTTGGCTTTCTCGCGATGCGCCCAGCAAAACATTGGTTTGGCTTTCTTTTCTGGCCGCTTTGCTCCCTCACGGTTCTCATTCCTCTTCGAAAGTGGAAGAGCGTGTCTCTCTCGAGTTAGAAGGGCATTGAGGATTACAAATTGATCATGTGAAATGACCAGTGGGGAGACTGGTCTCCCAATGATCCTCAAGGGGGATTGTAAATCTGAAATTGCTCAGACTTGTGAATGTGAAAAATGTCCACATCGAGGAATCAATCCTCCCTGGGAACCAATGCCCTACTGGGAAACACTCCCCATTTCGATGTGAGAACGCGCCAGGATCAGAAATGGGAGGACCTCTACTCCACGCGTACTTCAGACGGCTGGCTTTCGGGGAGAAAAATCCTCGCTACGGGAGGACCGCTACGCCACGCGTCCTCACGACGATCATAGGGGAGAAAACTCCTTGCTACGCAATGAAACCGTCTCCCGGTGTGGAGTGGAAATGTACACATTTCGGCCAAAAAGGGACTGTCGCGAATTTGGCTTTCTCGCGATGCGCCCAGCAAAACATTGGTTTGGCTTTCTTTTCTGGCCGCTTTGCTCCCTCACGGTTCTCATTCCTCTTCGAAAGTGGAAGAGCGTGTCTCTCTCGAGTTAGAAGGGCATTGAGGATTACAAATTGATCATGTGAAATGACCAGTGGGGAGACTGGTCTCCCAATGATCCTCAAGGGGGATTGTAAATCTGAAATTGCTCAGACTTGTGAATGTGAAAAATGTCCACATCGAGGAATCAATCCTCCCTGGGAACCAATGCCCTACTGGGAAACACTCCCCATTTCGATGTGAGAACGCGCCAGGATCAGAAATGGGAGGACCTCTACTCCACGCGTACTTCAGACGGCTGGCTTTCGGGGAGAAAAATCCTCGCTACGGGAGGACCGCTACGCCACGCGTCCTTACGACGATCATAGGGGAGAAAACTCCTTCCTATGCAATGAAAGCGTCTTCCGGTGTGGAGTGGAAATGTACACATTTCGTCCAAAAAGGGACTGTCGCGAATTTGGCTTTCTCGCGATGCGCCCAGCAAAACATTGGTTTGGCTTTCTTTTCTGGCCGCTTTGCTCCCTCACGGTTCTCATTCCTCTTCGAAAGTGGAAGAGCGTGTCTCTCTCGAGTTAGAAGGGCATTGAGGATTACAAATTGATCATGTGAAATGACCAGTGGGGAGACTGGTCTCCCAATGATCCTCAAGGGGGATTGTAAATCTGAAATTGCTCAGACTTGTGAATGTGAAAAATGTCCACATCGAGGAATCAATCCTCCCTGGGAACCAATGCCCTACTGGGAAACACTCCCCATTTCGATGTGAGAACGCGCCAGGATCAGAAATGGGAGGACCTCTACTCCACGCGTACTTCAGACGGCTGGCTTTCGGGGAGAAAAATCCTCGCTACGGGAGGACCGCTACGCCACGCGTGCTCACGACGATCATAGGGGAGAAAACTCCTTGCTACGCAATGAAAGCGTCTCCCGGTGTGGAGTGGAAATGTACACATTTCGGCCAAAAAGGGACTGTCGCGAATTTGGCTTTCTCGCGATGCGCCCAGCAAAACATTGGTTTGGCTTTCTTTTCTGGCCGCTTTGCTCCCTCACGGTTCTCATTCCTCTTCGAAAGTGGAAGAGCGTGTCTCTCTCGAGTTAGAAGGGCATTGAGGATTACAAATTGATCATGTGAAATGACCAGTGGGGAGACTGGTCTCCCAATGATCCTCAAGGGGGATTGTAAATCTGAAATTGCTCAGACTTGTGAATGTGAAAAATGTCCACATCGAGGAATCAATCCTCCCTGGGAACCAATGCCCTACTGGGAAACACTCCCCATTTCGATGTGAGAACGCGCCAGGATCAGAAATGGGAGGACCGCTACTCCACCCGTACTTCAGACGGCTGGCTTTCGGGGAGAAAAATCCTCGCTACGGGAGGACCGCTACGCCACGCGTCCTCACGACGATCATAGGGGAGAAAACTCCTTGCTACGCAATGAAAGCGTCTTCCGGTGTGGAGTGGAAATGTACACATTTCGGCCAAAAAGGGACTGTCGCGAATTTGGCTTTCTCGCGATGCGCCCAGCAAAACAATGGTTTGGCTTTCTTTTCTGGCCGCTTTGCTCCCTCACGGTTCTCATTCCTCTTCGAAAGTGGAAGAGCGTGTCTCTCTCGAGTTAGAAGGGCATTGAGGATTACAAATTGATCATGTGAAATGACCAGTGGGGAGACTGGTCTCCCAATGATCCTCAAGGGGGATTGTAAATCTGAAATTGCTCAGACTTGTGAATGTGAAAAATGTCCACATCGAGGAATCAATCCTCCCTGGGAACCAATGCCCTACTGGGAAACACTCCCCATTTCGATGTGAGAACGCGCCAGGATCAGAAATGGGAGGACCTCTACTCCACGCGTACTTCAGACGGCTGGCTTTCGGGGAGAAAAATCCTCGCTACGGGAGGACCGCTACTCCACGCGTGCTCACGACGATCATAGGGGAGAAAACTCCTTGCTACGCAATGAAAGCGTCTCCCGGTGTGGAGTGGAAATGTACACATTTCGGCCAAAAAGGGACTGTCGCGAATTTGGCTTTCTCGCGATGCGCCCAGCAAAACATTGGTTTGGCTTTCTTTTCTGGCCGCTTTGCTCCCTCACGGTTCTCATTCCTCTTCGAAAGTGGAAGAGCGTGTCTCTCTCGAGTTAGAAGGGCATTGAGGATTACAAATTGATCATGTGAAATGACCAGTGGGGAGACTGGTCTCCCAATGATCCTCAAGGGGGATTGTAAATCTGAAATTGCTCAGACTTGTGAATGTGAAAAATGTCCACATCGAGGAATCAATCCTCCCTGGGAACCAATGCCCTACTGGGAAACACTCCCCATTTCGATGTGAGAACGCGCCAGGATCAGAAATGGGAGGACCTCTACTCCACGCGTACTTCAGACGGCTGGCTTTCGGGGAGAAAAATCCTCGCTACGGGAGGACCGCTACGCCACGCGTCCTCACGACGATCATAGGGGAGAAAACTCCTTGCTACGCAATGAAACCGTCTCCCGGTGTGGAGTGGAAATGTACACATTTCGGCCAAAAAGGGACTGTCGCGAATTTGGCTTTCTCGCGATGCGCCCAGCAAAACATTGGTTTGGCTTTCTTTTCTGGCCGCTTTGCTCCCTCACGGTTCTCATTCCTCTTCGAAAGTGGAAGAGCGTGTCTCTCTCGAGTTAGAAGGGCATTGAGGATTACAAATTGATCATGTGAAATGACCAGTGGGGAGACTGGTCTCCCAATGATCCTCAAGGGGGATTGTAAATCTGAAATTGCTCAGACTTGTGAATGTGAAAAATGTCCACATCGAGGAATCAATCCTCCCTGGGAACCAATGCCCTACTGGGAAACACTCCCCATTTCGATGTGAGAACGCGCCAGGATCAGAAATGGGAGGACCTCTACTCCACGCGTACTTCAGACGGCTGGCTTTCGGGGAGAAAAATCCTCGCTACGGGAGGACCGCTACGCCACGCGTCCTCACGACGATCATAGGGGAGAAAACTCCTTGCTACGCAATGAAAGCGTCTCCCGGTGTGGAGTGGAAATGTACACATTTCGGCCAAAAAGGGACTGTCGCGAATTTGGCTTTCTCGCGATGCGCCCAGCAAAACATTGGTTTGGCTTTCTTTTCTGGCCGCTTTGCTCCCTCACGGTTCTCATTCCTCTTCGAAAGTGGAAGAGCGTGTCTCTCTCGAGTTAGAAGGGCATTGAGGATTACAAATTGATCATGTGAAATGACCAGTGGGGAGACTGGTCTCCCAATGATCCTCAAGGGGGATTGTAAATCTGAAATTGCTCAGACTTGTGAATGTGAAAAATGTCCACATCGAGGAATCAATCCTCCCTGGGAACCAATGCCCTACTGGGAAACACTCCCCATTTCGATGTGAGAACGCGCCAGGATCAGAAATGGGAGGACCTCTACTCCACGCGTACTTCAGACGGCTGGCTTTCGGGGAGAAAAATCCTCGCTACGGGAGGACCGCTACTCCACGCGTGCTCACGACGATCATAGGGGAGAAAACTCCTTGCTACGCAATGAAAGCGTCTCC